>NW_026968733.1:357413-714826 GCF_028390025.1 Pseudophryne corroboree
GCAAGGTTCTGATGCCCTTTGAACTTGCCACACGTGAAGTCAGTTCAGACACTGCCAGCCTGAGTCAGGTCATTCCCCTCATCAGGCTTTTGCAGAAGAAGCTGGAGGCATTGAAGAAGGAGCTAACACGGAGCGATTCCGCTAGGCATGTGGGACTTGTGGATGCAGCCCTTAATTCGCTTAACAAGGATTCACGGGTGGTCAATCTGTTGAAATCAGAGCACTACATTTTGGCCACCGTGCTCGATCCTAGATTTAAAGCCTACCTTGGATCTCTCTTTCCGGCAGACACAGGTCTGCTGGGGTTGAAAGACCTGCTGGTGACAAAATTGTCAAGTCAAGCGGAACGCGACCTGTCAACATCTCCTCCTTCACATTCTCCCGCAACTGGGGGTGCGAGTAAAAGGCTCAGAATTCCGAGCCCACCCGCTGGCGGTGATGCAGGGCAGTCTGGAGCGACTGCTGATGCTGACATCTGGTCCGGACTGAAGGACCTGACAACGATTACGGACATGTCGTCTACTGTCACTGCATATGATTCTCTCAACATTGATAGAATGGTGGAGGATTATATGAGTGACCGCATCCAAGTAGGCACGTCACACAGTCCGTACTTATACGGGCAGGAAAAAGAGGCAATTTGGAGGCCCTTGCACAAACTGGCTTTATTCTACCTAAGTTGCCCTCCCACAAGTGTGTACTCCGAAAGAGTGTTTAGTGCCGCCGCTCACCTTGTCAGCAATCGGCGTACGAGGTTACATCCAGAAAATGTGGAGAAGATGATGTTCATTAAAATGAATTATAATCAATTCCTCCGCGGAGACATTGACCAGCAGCAATTGCCTCCACAAAGTACACAGGGAGCTGAGATGGTGGATTCCAGTGGGGACGAATTGATAATCTGTGAGGAGGGGGATGTACACGGTGATATATCGGAGGGTGAAGATGAGGTGGACATCTTGCCTCTGTAGAGCCAGTTTGTGCAAGGAGAGATTAATTGCTTCTTTTTTGGGGGGGGTCCAAACCAACCCGTCATATCAGTCACAGTCGTGTGGCAGACCCTGTCACTGAAATGATGGGTTGGTTAAAGTGTGCATGTCCTGTTTTGTTTATACAACATAAGGGTGGGTGGGAGGGCCCAAGGATAATTCCATCTTGCACCTCTTTTTTCTTTTCTTTTTCTTTGCATCATGTGCTGATTGGGGAGGGTTTTTTGGAAGGGACATCCTGCGTGACACTGCAGTGCCACTCCTAGATGGGCCCGGTGTTTGTGTCGGCCACTAGGGTCGCTAATCTTACTCACACAGCTACCTCATTGCGCCTCTTTTTTTCTTTGCGTCATGTGCTGTTTGGGGAGGGTTTTTTGGAAGGGACATCCTGCGTGACACTGCAGTGCCACTCCTAGATGGGCCTGGTGTTTGTGTCGGCCACTAGGGTCGCTAATCTTACTCACACAGTCAGCTACCTCATTGCGCCTCTTTTTTTCTTTGCGTCATGTGCTGTTTGGGGAGGGTTTTTTGGAAGGGCCATCCTGCGTGACACTGCAGTGCCACTCCTAGATGGGCCCGGTGTTTGTGTCGGCCACTAGGGTCGCTAATCTTACTCACACAGCTACCTCATTGCGCCTCTTTTTTTCTTTGCGTCATGTGCTGTTTGGGGAGGGTTTTTTGGAAGGGACATCCTGCGTGACACTGCAGTGCCACTCCTTGATGGGCCCGGTGTTTGTGTCGGCCACTAGGGTCGCTTATCTTACTCACACAGCGACCTCGGTGCAAATTTTAGGACTAAAAATAATATTGTGAGGTGTGAGGTATTCAGAATAGACTGAAAATGAGTGTAAATTATGGTTTTTGAGGTTAATAATACTTTGGGATCAAAATGACCCCCAAATTCTATGATTTAAGCTGTTTTTTAGTGTTTTTGGAAAAAAACACCCGAATCCAAAACACACCCGAATCCGACAAAAATAATTCGGTGAGGTTTTGCCAAAACGCGTTCGAACCCAAAACACGGCCGCGGAACCGAACCCAAAACCAAAACACAAAACCCGAAAAATTTCAGGCGCTCATCTCTAACACACACACACACACACACACACACACACACACACACACACACACACACACACACACACACACACACACACACACTTCAGACCTGATCTCCTGTTGTGTGAATATGCACAGCAGAGATCAGGTCTGAATTAGGCCCTATATACAGCTGTCAGTAAGGCAGGGATCTGCTGCTGCCAGTGAGGCAGGGATGTGCTGCTGTCAGTGAAGCAGTGATCTGCTGCTGCCAGTGAGGCAGGGATCTGCTGCTGCCAGTGAGGCAGGGATGTGCTGCTATAAGTGAGGCAGGTATGTGCTGCTGTCAATGAGGCAGGGATGTGCTGCTGTCAGTGAAGCAGGGATGTGTTGCTGTCAGCGAGGCAGTGATCTGCTGCCCACTATCTCCCTATCACCCCTGCCTGAGTCACACACTTTCCCTGTCACCCCTGCCCCAGTTACCCACTATCTCCCAGTCACCGCTGCCTCAGTTAACCACTATACCTGCGACCCCTGCCTCACAGTCACCCACTATACCAGTCACCCCTGCTTTAGTCACCCACTATCTCTGTCACCCCTGCCTCAGTCAACCACTATCTCCATATCACCCCTACCTCAGTCACCCACTATCCCTGTCACCTCTGCCTCAGTCACCCACTGTCACCCTATCACCCCTGCCTCAGTCACCCACTATCCCTGTCACCCCTGCCTCAGTCTCCTACTGTCCCTGTCACCCCTGCCACAGTCATCCACTATATCCCTATCACCCCTGCCTTAGTCACTGACTATTTCCCAGTCACCCCGGCCTCAGTCACCCACTATCTCCCAGTCATACATGCTTCAGTCACCCACTATCTCCCAGTCATCCCTGCCTCAGTCACCTACTGACACCAGTGCAGACATTTCTGCTGCGGCCTCTCCACTCTCCAGCGTGAACGTACTGACGACTGAGGAAATCCGCTTCCCAGTTGAGGACTCCGGGAATGAACACTGCCGATATTGCTGGCAGATGACGTTCTACCCAACTGAGGATTTTTGATACTTCCAGCTTTGCCATGCAATTTCGAGTGCCGCCTTGATGATTTTTGTACACTACCGTGGTGTCGTTGTCCGATTGTACTTGAACAGGCCTGTTCTGTACTAGAGGCAGGGCCAGTGTCAATGAATTGAACACTGCCCGCAATTCCAGAATGTTTATCGGGAGGAGAGATTCCTCCCTGGTCCACCGATGGTGAAGGGTCATCATCACGGCCATGACCTTGGTGAAATTCCGAGGTGCCGTGGCCAAACCAGAAGGCAGGACCTGAAATCCAAAAACTAACCAGGCACAACACTGCTTAGCTTCCAACATCAGATGAGATTGGACATATCCAGTGTGATGCGGCTGTAGATGATTTTTGCTGTTTCTAACTTCTACTTCTAACTACTGGTACATCAATGAATAAGTTTCAAAATATAATGCATCAAGAGAACGGTGTTGGTAGTATAAAACTACCTACAGCACCTGGTATTCCCAGGTGGTCTCACATCCAAGAACAAACCAGGCCTAAAATCAGGTGATATTGGGCATATACAGTGTGGTGTGGCTGTAGATGAGCTTAGTGGTTTCTGTTAGAGTTCTTCTACTTCTAACTACTCGTACATAAATGAGTAAGCAGCCGATTTATTAAACCTGGTGAAATGATAATTTGCATGGTGATAAAGTACCAGCCAATCAGCTCCTAATTGCCATGTCACAGGCTGGGTTTGAAAAATTACAGTTAGGAGCTGACTGGCTGGTACTTTATCACCTTGCACTTTATCAGTTCACCAGGCTTAATAGATCTGCCCCAATGTTTCAAAATGGAATGCATCAAGAGAACGGTGTTGGTAGTATAAAACTACCTACAGCACCTGGTATTCCCAGGTGGTCTCACATCCAAGAACAAACCAGGCCTAAAATCAGGTGATATTGGGCATATACAGTAGAGATGAGCGGGTTCGGTTTCTCTGAATCCGAACCCGCCAGAACTTCATGGTTTTTTTCACGGGTCCGAGCGACTCGGATCTTCCCGCCTTGCTCGGTTAACCCGAGCGCGCCCGAACGTCATCATGACGCTGTCGGATTCTCGCGAGGCTCGGATTCTATCGCGAGACTCGGATTCTATATAAAGAGCCGCGCGTCGCCGCCATTTTCACACGTGCATTGAGATTGATAGGGAGAGGACGTGGCTGGCGTCCTCTCCATTTAGATTATAAGAGACTGAGAGAGATTTACTGGAGCTGACTAGGAGGAGTACTGTTACTGTAGAAGTGTAGAGACTGAGTGGAGAGAGTTTACTAGTGAGGACAGTGCAGTTTACTTTATAATCCGTTCTCTGCCTGAAAAAAGCGATACACAGCACACAGTGACTCAGTCACATACCATATCTGTGTGCACTGCTCAGGCTCAGGCCAGTGTGCTGCATCATCTATTATCTATATATAATATTATATATATCTGTCTGACTGCTCAGCTCACACAGCTTATAATTGTGGGGGAGACTGGGGAGCACTACTGCAGTGCCAGTTATAGGTTATAGCAGGAGCCAGGAGTACATAATATATTATATAGTGAGTGACCACCAGACACACAGTGCAGTTTATTTAATATATCCGTTCTCTGCCTGAAAAAAGCGATACACACAGTGACTCAGTCAGTCACATACCATATCTGTGTGCACTGCTCAGGCTCAGGCCAGTGTGCTGCATCATCTATTATCTATATATAATATTATATATATCTGTCTGACTGCTCAGCTCACACAGCTTATAATTGTGGGGGAGACTAGGGAGCACTACTGCAGTGCCAGTTATAGGTTATAGCAGGAGCCAGGAGTACATAATATATTATATAGTGAGTGACCACCAGACACACAGTGCAGTTTATTTAATATATCCGTTCTCTGCCTGAAAAAAGCGATACACACAGTGACTCAGTCAGTCACATACCATATCTGTGTGCACTGCTCAGGCTCAGGCCAGTGTGCTGCATCATCTATATATATTATATATCTGTCTGACTGCTCAGCTCACACAGCTTATAATTGTGGGGGAGACTGGGGAGCACTACTGCAGTGCCAGTTATAGGTTATAGCAGGAGCCAGGAGTACATAATATTATATTAAAATTAAACAGTGCACACTTTTGCTGCAGGAGTGCCACTGCCAGTGTGACTGACCAGTGACCTGACCACACTGACCACCAGTATAGTTAGTAGTATACTTATATTGTGATTGCCTGAAAAAGTTAAACACTCGTCGTGTGACTTCACTTGTGTGTTGTTGTTTTTTTTATTCTATAAAAATAAAACTCATTCTGCTGACAGACAGTGTCCAGCAGGTCCGTCATTATATAATATATAATATATACCTGTCCGGCTGCAGTAGTGATATATATATATTTTTTATATCATTTATCATCCAGTCGCAGCAGACACAGTACGGTAGTTCACGGCTGTGGCTACCTCTGTGTCTGCACTCGGCAGGCAGTCCGTCCATAATTGTATACCACCTAACCGTGGTTTTTTTTTCTTCTTTATACATACATACTACTACGACATCTCTTTATCAACCAGTCTATATTAGCAGCAGACACAATACAGTACGGTAGTTCACGGCTGTGGCTACCTCTGTGTCTGCACTCGGCAGGCAGTCCGTCCATAATTGTATACCACCTAACCTTTTTCTTTGCATCATGTGCTGATTGGGGAGGGTTTTTTGGAAGGGACATCCTGCGTGACACTGCAGTGCCACTCCTAAATGGGCCCGGTGTTTGTGTCGGCCACTAGGGTCGCTAATCTTACTCACACAGTCAGCTACCTCATTGCGCCTCTTTTTTTCTTTGCGTCATGTGCTGTTTGGGGAGGGTTTTTTGGAAGGGACATCCTGCGTGACACTGCAGTGCCACTCCTAGATGGGCCCGGTGTTTGTGTCGGCCACTAGGGTCGCTAATCTTACTCACACAGCTACCTCATTGCGCCTCTTTTTTTCTTTGCGTCATGTGCTGTTTGGGGAGGGTTTTTTGGAAGGGCCATCCTGCGTGACACTGCAGTGCCACTCCTAGATGGGCCCGGTGTTTGTGTCGGCCACTAGGGTCGCTAATCTTACTCACACAGCTACCTCATTGCGCCTCTTTTTTTCTTTGCGTCATGTGCTGTTTGGGGAGGGTTTTTTGGAAGGGACATCCTGCGTGACACTGCAGTGCCACTCCTAGATGGGCCCGGTGTTTGTGTCGGCCACTAGGGTCGCTTATCTTACTCACACAGCGACCTCGGTGCAAATTTTAGGACTAAAAATAATATTGTGAGGTGTGAGGTATTCAGAATAGACTGAAAATGAGTGTAAATTATGGTTTTTGAGGTTAATAATACTTTGGGATCAAAATGACCCCCAAATTCTATGATTTAAGCTGTTTTTTAGTGTTTTTTGAAAAAAACACCCGAATCCAAAACACACCCGAATCCGACAAAAAAAATTCGGTGAGGTTTTGCCAAAACGCGTTCGAACCCAAAACACGGCCGCGGAACCGAACCCAAAACCAAAACACAAAACCCGAAAAATTTCAGGCGCTCATCTCTAATATACAGTGTGGTGTGGCTGTAGATGAGCTTAGTGGTTTCTGTTAGAGTTCTTCTACTTCTAACTACTCGTACATAAATGAGTAAGCATCCGATTTATTAAACCTGGTGAAATGATAATTTGCATGGTGATAAAGTACCAGCCAATCAGCTCCTAATTGCCATGTCACAGGCTGGGTTTGAAAAATGACAGTTAGGAGCTGACTGGCTGGTACTTTATCACCTTGCACTTTATCAGTTCACCAGGCTTAATAGATCTGCCCCAATGTTTCAAAATGGAATGCATCAAGAGAACGGTGTTAGTATTGTAAAAATACACACAGCTCCTGGTATTTCCTTGTGGTCTCCCATCCAAGTACTAAAACCAGGACCAACACTGCTCAGCTTCCATGATCAGGAGAGATTGGGCAAATCCAGTGTGCTGTGGCTGTAGATGAGCTGGTGGTTTCTGTTACAGCTCTTCTACTTCTAACTTCTGGTACATAAAAGAATACATGTAAAAATTAAATGTACCAAGAAAATGGTGTTGGTAGTTTAAAAACACCTAAAGAATCTGATACTACCAAGCAGTCTCCCATCCATGTATTAACAAAGTCCAATACTGCTTTGCTTCAAAAATCAAATGAGATTGGGCATATCCAGTGTGGTGTGGCTTTAGATAAGCTTTGTGGTTTCTGTTAGAGCTCTTCTACTTCTAACTACTGGTACATTAATGAATATGTATAAGGTTGTAGTTTATCCAATATGCCTTTACTACCTTACCTTTCAACCCCCCCTCCCTCCCCTCTTCTCCTTATAGCTTCCTTAGTCCTCTCCTCCTCGTGTGTGCGTTATTTGTTTTCTCATACGTCCTAGAGGATGCTGGGGTCACATTAAGAACCATGGGGTATAGACGGGATCCGCAGGAGACATGGGCACTTTAAGACTTTCAAAGGGTGTGAACTGTCTCCTCCCTCTATGCCCCTCCTCCAGACTCCAGTTTTAGTATTGTGCGCAGTGATACTGGATGCACTACAGGGGAGCTCTACTGAGTTTCTCTGAAAAGACTTGTTAGTTTTTTTTATTTTCAGGGAGGCTGCTGGCAACAGTCTCCCTGCTTCGTGGGACTTAGGGGAGAGAAGTATGACCAACTTCTAGTGAGTTCAATGGCTCTGCTTCAGGCTGACAGGACACCATTAGCTCCTGAGGGTGCTGATCGCTGGGTACGCCTAGATGCACACTCCCGCAGCCTGCCGTCACCCCCTTACAGAGCCAGAAGACAGGTGAGTAGCAGAAGAACAGAAGACTTCTTCTTCAGTGACGGCATTCTGAGGTACCGAGCAGCGAGCGGAACGCTGCGCGCCATGCTCCCACACAAACACAGGCACTGCAGGGTGCAGGGCACGGGGGGGGGGGGGGGGCACCCTGGGCAGCATAAATTCCTCACAAAAGGCTGGAAAAAGTGGACATTAGTGCCTGGGCACTGTCCTTACCCCGCTAGCGTAATTAATTATTTCTGAGCGGGACAGATACGCGCCATTACAGCGGCGGGGCTTCTTCCTCACCTCACCAGAACATCTTTAGAGCATTACAAGTCTATCACTATAGAGTTTATTATTTCCCAGACTGTGTACTTTTGGCGCTGGATTGTGAGCTGAAAAATCCTCTGTGTCCCTCTGACAGATTTACTGACGGTCTGTCCCCCATAAGCCGGTGTGTCTGTGGGTACTTGGTACACTGACATACACACACCAACATCTATACATTAACACGCTGACCCCTAAACGTACACCAACGTACCCACACCTGCATCTATACCTACACATGCTGACACGTGGACGTACACCGGCTTACCCACATGTGAATCTATACATACATGTGCTGACACCTGGACATACACTGATGTACCCACACCTAACATCTATACATACACATGCTAACACCTGGACGTATACAGACGTACCCACATTTGCATCCATGCATATATAGATGTAGGTGTGTGTACGTCAGTGTACGTCCAGGTGTCAACGCGTGTATGTATAGATGCAGGTGTGGGTACGTCTGTGTATGTCCAGGTGTCAGAATGTGTATGTATAGATGCAGGTGTGGGAACGTCAGTGTAGGTTCAGGTGTCAGCGCGTGTATGTATAGATGCAGGTGCTTGTATGTCCAGATGTCAGTGCATGTATGTATAGATGCAAGTGTGGGTACGTCGGTGTATGTCCATTTGTCAGCGCGTGTATATATAGATGCAGGTGCTTGTATGTTGGTGTATGTCCAGGTGTCAGCATGTGTATGTATAGATGCAGGTGTGGGAATGTTGGTGTATGTCCAGGTGTCAGGGCGTGTATGTATGGATATTAGGTGTGGGTACATCAGTGTATGTCCAGGTGTTAGCGCATGTATGTATAGATGCAGGATAATAATCACACAGCGTGCCCCCCACCAACCACAAACCTCCCCCACCCCCCTGTATGACATAAACACCGCTAATTCCACTTACACACAATAATTTCAGTTTGCGACCAGGAGCCGGCAATGTATGTGCACCCAAATGAAGCCACTGTACATGCCCTGCAGGCTGCTATGTACTGCACAGGTGCAACAAATGTAAATGCCCTATCTTTAAAATGGGGCATATTTTACTAAATTAAAAAAACCTGTAACTTTCTGTAAAACCTTAACCCCAAAAGGCACTACACTAACATCGGGGTGTAGAGTTGGATCTTGATCCAAGGCACCAACAGGCTAAAGCTTTGACTGTTCCCAGGATGCCTTGCACCGCCTCCTCTATAACCCTGCCCAGTGGCGTAACTAGACCTTTGTGGGCCCCATAGCAAAATTCTGAATGGGCCCACCAGCACTCAACAAGAATGAGTGGCGTTTGGGGTCAGAAAAGTAGAGGGGAAGGGGTCTGACAGAGTAGGGGGCAGGACATGAATGAATAGAAACTGAGGTGTCCATTATATAAAGAAATACAGTATGTGTGTCTGTGTGTATATCACACACACACACATATAAGGGAAATTCAAATGCCCTCAATTATTGCGCACATTACACTCTGGTTTAGGTGCACAAAGCACCTAAACCTGAATAAAGTAATGGGCGCGATCATGAAAAGACACCGTTTGGTTGCCCAAATGGGTCTCTTTGCACACATTTCAGCTTGTTTCCCCTGGGGGTAGCGAGCTGAAATAAACATGTCGCACCCGTTGGCAGCAACATTAGAATAGCTGCTGACGGGCACGATTGAGGGAGGAAAGGGACATTTGAATCCAGCCCATAGATGCAATGTGAATATGTAATTTGTACCTTCCTATCTTAAAATGTATATAGTAGTGTTTACACTAGAGGTCTTTCCGAACCCCCTAATCCTAACATTGTAATTTGCTTTAGGGCGCACCTCCAATTAGTCTAGTGTTTCGTATTTTCACATTAAATACTTTCTTGCATTGGTTGGTTAAAGATTAGATCGTATATTTTTCTAGATATAGCTGTGCATAGTCTACAAGGCTACATGCTTCTCCCCTAACTAGAGATGTGCAGCGGGCATTTTTCGTGTTTCATGTTTTGGTTTTGGTTTCGGATCCGCAGTTGTGTTTTGGATACGGACGCGTTTTGGCAAAACCACCCTTTCGGGTTTTGTATTCGGGTGATTTTTTTTTAAAACCTCAAACAGCTAAAATCATAGAATTTGGGGGTAATTTTGATCCTATAGTATTAAGCTCAATAACCATAATTTCTACTCCTTTCCAGTCTATTCTGAACACCTCACACCTCCCAATATTATTTTTAGTCCTAAAATTTGCACCAAGGTCCCTGGATGACTAAGCTAAGCGACCCAAGTGGGCAGCACAAACACCTGGCCCATCTAGGAGTGGCACTGCAGTGTCAGACAGGATGGCACTTAAAAAAATAGCCCCAAACAGCACATGATGCAAAGATAAATAAAAAAAGAGGCGCAAGATGAAATTGTAGTGTGTCTCTCCTGCTCAGTGTCAGTTCTCAGTAGTATCCTCATCAGTGCTCAGTATCACTGCTCATTGTCTTGTGCTGCAATGTGGTGCTCAGTATACTAGAGTACATTACTAATAGTCCAGTGCTGTATCTTGCTGCTCAGTGTCAGTTCTAGTATCCTCATCAGTGCTCAGTATCACTGCTCATTGTCTTGTGCTGCATTGTGGTGCTCAGTATACTACAGAACATTACTAATAGTCCAGTGCTGCATCTGGCTGCTCAGTGTCAGTTCTAGTAATCTCATCAGTGCTCCGTATCACTGCTCATTGTCTTGTGGTGCTCAGTATACTACAGTACATTACTAATACTCCAGTGTCTTGTGCCGCATATGGCTGCTGTAGGGTGCTGTGGTAGTGTCCTGTCACTGTGCATATGTCATCATTCCAGTCACAGTGATATCTGGTATCTATCTAGTGGTATCTAATTCCAGACATTACCACCGTCTAATTCCAGATATATTACTGGCATATAATTCCACACATTAAAAAATGGAGAACAAAAAGGTGGAGGGTAAAATAGGGAAAGATCAAGATCCACTTCCACCTAGTGCTGAAGCTGCTGCCACTAGTCAAGGCAGAGACAATTCAATGCCATCAACATTATGTAATGATTATACGATACATTATATATCATATCATTGTATGGTTGTAAAATACAACTTAAAAACTTTAATGAATAAATACATAAAGTAGCTTTTATGTAACCTTTTTAAACCTATTAGCATAGACCGAATCTCATCGTGTGTATAGGCCTTTAGTTCAACAACAGCATGGGACCAGTTAGTGTGTTTTGACCACTGCACAGCACCTGGTGTTATATAGTAAGCACCACTATGGCATAGTATACAGCATTATGGGCCTGATATGAGTGTGACCAGCGGTGATGTGGAATGCAGTAGGAGGTGCTGTTTAGCAAGCACCACTTCTATATTCACCATGCAGTATATTGTGTGAATATAGAAGTGTTGGCTGTGTTATGTATTAGAGTAATTATTGCAGCTCCCAGCTAAAATTGCAACAATGTAATTTAGTGACAAGCTGCAGAGATTAACCCTTTCTGTGGCTGCTGCACAACCTCTATTCATATAGCTGAATTCAATTAGGGAGATGTTCTCACCCCGCGAGCAAGCGCAGGTATATGCCACACTTAAATGTATGGGTATGGTCTCCATAAAATGAGCGTAGCCTTGCAGGCAAAGACTACCTTACACCCTAGTTCTTGACCCTGCACCAACAGACCTCGGCCACCACAGGGAAAAAAGTACAGTAATTTCCACCATGTTAAGCCCCACACATTAATGCCCTTTGGAACATATTATGTCACTCACCACAATATCTGTGATACACTATGCCCTACAGTAAAGCTTCTAATTACTTTTACAAAAACTGCTCAACGCCAAGAGTTTCACGTGCTGGGTGTCATGCTCATTGCCAGGGGTTTCACTCTCTGGGTGTCATGCTCATTGCCAGGGGGAACGCAGTAGGAGGTGTTATATAGTAAGCACCACTATGGCATAGTATATAGCATTATATATATTGTGAGCACTGGTGATGTCGAGTGCAGTAGAGCTGCTGCTGGGTAATTACAATTTACTACAACCACCAATATATTCTGCTGCACTATATATATGCAAAGCTAATTCTGCTGGGTAATTACAATTGACTACAACCACCAATATATCTGCTGCACTATATCTATATTTGCAAAGCTAATTCTGCTGGGTAATTACAATTGACTACAACCACCAATATATTCTGCTGCACTATATCTATATATGCAAAGCTAATTCTGCTGAGTAATTACAATTGACTACAACCACCAATATATTCTGCTGCACTATATCTATATATGCAAAGCTAATTCTGCTGGGTAATGCAAATTGAAACATTATTGCATAGTATGTTTATTTTTAAGTACTTTTTTAAAGTTTTGAATGATATAGACCCAGTTTAATCTTTGTGGAATGCCTGGTTGTTGTTTTTAAGGTAATTTATTGCCTGACATTTGAGGTGGGGGGGGTTTGGTTACAGATTTCAATTATTGGTTTTACTTGTAATAGTCTTCTACTTAAGTCCAATGGTGTAGGCTGTGCAAAGCCGTTTGGCTGCGCATTTATTGATCCAAGCGTGCATTTTTATCAAAGCGTGATAAAATTGACACATAACAGCAGTGTTCAATCAGCGTTAATTTATCTTCAGCTGATATCGATTGTGAATTGACGTTTCTTCTCTTCTTGTCACCTCCAGGTAATTACAATTGACTACAACCACCAATATATTCTGCTGCACTATATCTATATATGCAAAGCTAATTCTGCTGGGTAATGCAAATTGAAACATTATTGCATAGTATGTGATTTTGAAGTACTTTTTTAAAGTTTTGAATGATATAGACCCAGTTTAATCTTTGTGGAATGCCTGGTTGTTGTTTTTAAGGTAATTTATTGCCTGGCATTTGAGGGGGTGGGGTGTGGTTACAGATTTCAATTATTGGTTTCACTTGTAATAGTCTTCTACTTAAGTCCAATGGTGTAGGCTGTGCAAAGCCATTTGGCTGTGCATTTATTGATCTAAGCGTGCATTTTTATCAAAGCGTGATAAAATTGACACATAACAGCAGTGTTCAATCAGCGTTCAATCGAAGTGAAAAAGAAGGAAAACAGAAGCACACCAATCTAACAAAACAAAGAAAACTGAAGAACTAATAACAAATGTGAGTCACTTATTCCTCAGATCACTCACCTCCTGATTGTTGCATCTGATTACATAGCACAGAACTACCTTACTTGGACATTTCATAAACCATCCATTTCACCTACAAATGCCTGTATCTGTATTATTGTAATTTTGTTTTTTAAGCACAGCTGCACCAATGCAATTTTACCTGCAAACACTTAAAACATCTAACATAATTACCATTGCTTCTTAAACCTCTCACAATCCTTTCATTTCTTACACTCCAAATACATTTCTGCACCCACTTTATCTACGCTTTTGACTCATTTCATACTAAATCTACACCCCTTGAGCCTACACTGCTTTTCTCACCTGCATTTCTGCAATTCTTCTGCTCGGATTGCCTTACAGTCTCCTCTCCTACTTCCACTACTTCAACCTATTTACCTACTTAACACTATGTCAAGGTTTTCTTATACTCCCCACATCACTCAGTGTCTACCTAATAATGTATCTTTATCCTTCCCCCACTAGTCTCCTCCACCTCCTCCTCTCTCCCCTCCTCTGTCTCCCCTCCATCCCTCTGTTTCCTTCCCCCACCTTTCCTGTTACCCCACTTTCATTCACCTCTGCCCCATGGTCCTGCTACCCCACAACTCAGCCCTGCTCCCTCTCTCCCTTCCCTGTCACCTCCCCACACCCCCATCCACATCACACTGACCTCCCTCCCTGCCCACCTCCTGCAGTTTCCCCTCCTAGCTCAGGCACCCGTACCATCACTACTCTCTCATCATCCCTGCCCTCAATGTTAATCCCACCTAATCGCTACAGCAACCCTGAAAATCTATTTCACATCTCTCCCACAAACTCATACCCCCTATCCTGTGCCCTCTGGAATGCCAGATCTGTTTGTAACAAACTGGTCCCCACTCATGACCTTTTCATTTCCAACTCCCTACACCTACTAGCCATTACTGAAACTTGGATTACGCCCTCTGACACTACTTCTGCTGCTGCTCTCTCTGCTGGGGGCCTTACATTCACACACACCCCGACCTGGGGGTCGCCATGGGGGTGGTGTTGGGGTCCTTTTACCTTCTAGTTACTCCTACCAACTCATACCACCAGAACCATCCCTTATATTCTCTACATTTGAGGTCCACGCCATATGCCTCTTCCAACCAGTCCATCTTAGAGTAGCTGTCATTTACCGCCCCCCTGGCACTGCTTCCAAATTCATCGACAACTTTGCTTCCTGACTTCCTCTCTTCTGACATTCCCACCGTTATCCTAGGCAATTTCAACATCCCTATTGACATCCCCACACAATCCCCTGCCTCTAAACTCCTTAACCTCACCTCTTCACTTGGTCTCTCCCAGTGGACCTCCTCACCCTCCCATGTGAATGGGAGCTCACTGGATCTGGTCTTCACTCACCGCTGTGATATTTCTGATTTTTCCAACTCCCCATTTCCCCTCTCTGACCACCACCTGCTCTCCTTCAACCTATCTCTCTCGACTTCCCCATCTCTACCTCCTAAGGCTACCATCACTAAGCGTAACATTGAAGCTATTGACACCACATTCCTTTCCTCCCTGTTTGACTCACTTCTCTCTCCTATTCTCTCTCTCTCATGCCCTGAACAAGCCACTTCCACATACAATGCTTCCCTTACTTCTGCTCTTGACTCTGTTGCTCCACCAACCACTATTCACCCTTGCAAATTAACACCTCAACCCTGGCACACCAAATGCACCAGATATCTGCAAAAATGCTCATGTACTGCTGAGCGACACTGGAGGAAATCACGCTCTAGGGCAGACTTCCTCCATTTCAAACTTATGCTCTCATCCTTCAGTGCTGCCCTTTCTCTTGCTAAACAGTCATACTTCAAGAACCTCATCTCCTCCCAGTCTTCCAAAGCCCGGCGCCTCTTTGCCACTCTCAACTCACTCCTCTGCCCACCTCCACCTCGTCTCCCTTCCTCACTCTCTGCTCTTGACTTTGCCACTTACTTCACATCCAAAATTGACTCCATACGTCAGGACATCACATCACACCAGACTATCAGTAACCAGCCTTCTCCCATCCCTTACCAACCCTCCCCATCCCTCGCACCAACTCTGTCATCTTTCTCCCATGCATCTGGAGAGGAAGTCATGGCCCTCATTCGTTCCTGTCCCCTCACCACCTCCCCACTTGACCCTATCCCCTCCCGCCTCCTTTGCCACCTCTCTTCTTCTGCTTGTTCCCATCTTTCCCACCTTCTCAATCTCTCCCTCTCATCAGGCACTGTCCCCTCTGCCTTCAAGCACGCTCTCATCTCTCCTATTCTTAAAAAACCTACCCTTGATCCAAACACTCTCTCCAACTACCGACCCATCTCTCTCCTCCCTTTTGCCTCCAAACTCCTTGAGCGTATTGTCTACAACCGCCTTACTTCCTTTCTTTCCTCACACTCACTGCTTGACCCATTCCAGTCTGGCTTCCATCCTCTCCACTCCACTGAAACTGCCCTTACAAAAGTATGCAATGACCTCCATGCTGCTAAATCTAAGGGACACTACTCTCTACTTATTCTACTTGATCTCTCTGCTGCTTTTGACACTGTGGACCATCATCTCCTACTGCAAATCCTTCACTCCATTGGTCTGCGTAACACTGCCCTCTCTTGGTTGTCGTCCTACCTTTCTGACCGTTCATTCTCTGTCTCCTCTCATGACTCCACCTCCCCCTCACTTCCACTAACTGTAGGGGTACCCCAAGGTTCTGTCCTTGGTCCTCTTCTCTTCTCTCTCTATACGTCCTCACTAGGTAAGCTCATTAGTTCTTTTGGTTTCCAATATCATCTCTATGCTGATGACACTCAAATCTATCTTTCCTCTCCAGACCTCTCCCCTACTCTCCTCACTCGTATCTCCAACTGTCTCTCTGCTATCTCTTCCTGGATGTCCCAGCGCTTTCTTAAACTTAACATGTCTAAGACCGAGCTGATCATCTTCCCTCCCTCCCGCATAATCTCACCTCCTACAATCTCATTATCTATTGATGGCACTACTATCTCCTCTACCCCCCAAGCGCGCTGTCTTGGAGTAATCCTTGACTCCTCCCTCTCCTTCAAACCACACATTCAGCACCTCTCACAAACCTGCCGTTTTCATCTAAAAAATATTTCCAGGATCAGACTTTTTCTGACCCAGGATGCTACTAAGACTCTTATCCACTCACTGGTCATCTCCAGACTGGACTGCTGTAATCTCTTCCTGACTGGCATTCCTGACAAATACCTCTCTCCACTCCAATCTATCCTCAATGCTGCTGCCCGGCTCATTTTCCTCACCAAACGCACTACGTCCACCTCTCCTCTCTTACTAGTCCTTCACTGGCTCCCCTTCCCTTTCAGAATCCATTTCAAGCTTCTCACACTTGCTTACAAAGCCCTCACCCACTCCTCTCCCATCTACATCTCTGATCTTATCTCGCTTTACACTCCCACCTGTCCTCTTCGCTCTGCTAATGCTCACCGACTCTCCTGCCTACGGATTACTTCCTCCCACTCCTACCTCCAAGATTTTTCACGTGCTGCACCACTTCTCTGGAATTCCCTACCTCTCCCCCTCAGACTCTTCACCTCTCTACAAAACTTCAAACGGGCTCTCAAGACCCACTTCTTCACCAAACCCAGCCAAATCTCATCCTAAACCTCTGTTCCATGCTCTCTATGTACCCCATCTGTCTCACCCCTGTCTGTCTACCCCTCCCTTTTAGAATGTAAGCTCTCACGAGCAGGGCCCTCTTCCCTCATGTGCTTACTCTTTTCTTACTTTAATAATCTTCAGCTGCACCAAATCCAGCAGTCTTCTGCCACCTGATACTTATTCCAGTGTCATCTGCTGATGTAGCTATGTTTATTTACCCTGTACTTGTCCTATATTGTCGTCAACTGTAAGTTGCTGTTTTCCTGTTTGATTATTTGTTTATGTACTCTGTAATTGGGCACTGCGGAACCCTTGTGGCGCCATATAAATAAAGGATAATAATAATAATAATAAATAATATAATATATAGCATTACGGTACAGTAGGCCACTGCTCTACCTACCTCTGTGTCGTCAAGTATACTATCCATCCATACCTGTGGTGCATTTTAGAAAAAAACATGTCTCGGCAGAGCAATCTATAAATCCATCATTTTTCAGACAGCAACAGTGGGTATTGTAATAGTCACCCAATCCATCACTTTTATAGGGTTGCATGCACCCACATGCTACAGCCTGTCTCAATAATTTTACTGTCACGCTGTGTGTGTTTGTGTTTTTATTTGGGTATTTTTTGTTGTTGTAGAACTACAGGTACCAGCAAGCCCGTTATTTCCCCGCCTGCTGGTACTTGAGGTTCTCCAAGTACCAGCAAGCGGGGAGGCTTGCTGGGCCTTGTAGTTCCACAACGAAAAAACAATATTCTTTTTTTACACACATGGCTATCAGCCCGGCACCCACCACCCAGGGGTGCTGGGGACAGCCTCGGGCTTCACCCCTGGCCCTTGGGTGCCTCGAGGGGAGGAACCTCTTGATTTAAGGGGTCCCCACTCCTCCAGGGAACCCCGGCCAGGGGTGACTAGTTGGAGGGGTAATGCCAGGGCCGCAGGGACCTACATAAAAGTGTCCCCCGGCTGTGGCATTATCTCTCTGGCTAGTGGAGCCCGGTGCTGGTTTTAAAAATATGGGGGACCCCTACATCTATTGTCCCACGTATTTTTGGAACCTGGACCGGTCTAAGAGCCCGGTGCTAGTTGTCTAAATACGGGGAACCCCTGTCCAATTTTTCCCCCAGTATTTAAATAACCAGGACCGGCTCAAAGAGCCCGAGGCTGGTTATACTAAGGAGGGGGGACCTCACGCATTTTTTTTTAACCCATTCAGACCCTTCTCCTTTAAGTTAATGGAAGCCCTGGACAACAAAATTGCATTCATGTCCTCCTCCCTCACCCTTCCCAGTCCCAAACACTCATTTTTTTTTCTTTAAAAATTTATAATATATAACGAGAACAATGAGCAGGCAGGCAGCGGGCATTGGCGGCATCGGACTGAGATAGAAATTAGTGGTGGAGGGCTGGGTCAGTTGATTGTGGGCGAGTTTGTAAGCCATTGGCGGTGGCAGCGGGCATCGGCTCAGAGGCAGTAGCGGGCTTTGGCTAAGGGTCATCGGCAGGATTCGGCGGACATTATGGCTGTAGTGCCTCACTAGCCACTGACCTCACCGCACGCCACTGTGGGACAGATGTAACATGCAGAGAGAGGTAGATTTGGGAGGGGGAATGTCCTAGCATAACTGTTAATTGCAGTGTAATACTGTAATTCAGCTGTGCAGCATTTGTGGCTAAATGTCAAAGAAGCCAGTATTTACCCTGCATGCAAAACAATAAATGTATTTGAACATACCTCCCAACTATCCCAATTTTTGCAGGACAGTCACTTTTTTGGGGAATGTCCAGCTAACCCAAACAACCCCCCCCCCTTCCCATGGGGAAGGGGGGGGGGGGGGTGGAAGGCTCCCTGTAGCTTGTTGCTCTGCAAATATGCACATTGTGGGTAGAGATGAGCGCCTGAAATTTTTCGGGTTTTGTGTTTTGGTTTTGGGTTCGGTTCCGCGGCCGTGTTTTGGGTTCGACCGCGTTTTGGCAAAACCTCACCGAATTTTTTTTGTCGGATTCGGGTGTGTTTTGGATTCGGGTGTTTTTTTAAAAAAACACTAAAAAACAGCTTAAATCATAGAATTTGGGGGTCATTTTGATCCCATATTATTATTAACCTCAAAAACCATAATTTCCACTCATTTTCAGTCTACTCTGAATACCTCACACCTCACAATATTATTTTTAGTCCTAAAATTTGCACCAAGGTCGCTGGATGACTAAGCTAAGCGACACTAGTGGCCGACACAAACACCTGGCCCATCTAGGAGTGGCACTGCAGTGTCACACAGGATGTCCCTTCCAAAAAACCCTCCCCAATCAGCACATGACGCAAAGAAAAAAAGAGGCGCAATGAGGTAGCTGACTGTGTGAGTAAGATAAGCGACCCTAGTGGCCGACACAAACACCGGGCCCATTTAGGAGTGGCACTGCAGTGTCACGCAGGATGTCCCTTCCAAAAAACCCTCCCCAATCAGCACATGACGCAAAGAAAAAAGAGGCGCAATGAGGTAGCTGACTGTGTGAGTAAGATTAGCGACCCTAGTGGCCGACACAAACACCGGGCCCATTTAGGAGTGGCACTGCAGTGTCACGCAGGATGTCCCTTCCAAAAAACCCTCCCCAATCAGCACATGACGCAAAGAAAAAAAGAGGCGCAATGAGGTAGCTGACTGTGTGAGTAAGATTAGCGACCCTAGTGGCCGACACAAACATCGGGCCCATTTAGGAGTGGCACTGCAGTGTCACGCAGGATGTCCCTTCCAAAAAACCCTCCCCAATCAGCACATGACGCAAAGAAAAAAAGAGGCGCAATGAGGTAGCTGACTGTGTGAGTAAGATTAGCGACCCTAGTGGCCGACACAAACACCGGGCCCATTTAGGAGTGGCACTGCAGTGTCACGCAGGATGTCCCTTCCAAAATACCCTCCCCAATCAGCACATGACGCAAAGAAAAAAAGAGGCGCAATGAGGTAGCTGACTGTGTGAGTAAGATTAGCGACCCTAGTGGCCGACACAAACACCGGGCCCATTTAGGAGTGGCACTGCAGTGTCACGCAGGATGTCCCTTCCAAAAAACCCTCCCCAATCAGCACATGACGCAAAGAAAAAAAGAGGCGCAATGAGGTAGCTGACTGTGTGAGTAAGATTAGCGACCCTAGTGGCCGACACAAACACCGGGCCCATTTAGGAGTGGCACTGCAGTGTCACGCAGGATGTCCCTTCCAAAAAACCCTCCCCAATCAGCACATGACGCAAAGAAAAAAAGAGGCGCAATGAGGTAGCTGACTGTGTGAGTAAGATTAGCGACCCTAGTGGCCGACACAAACACCGGGCCCATTTAGGAGTGGCACTGCAGTGTCACGCAGGATGTCCCTTCCAAAAAACCCTCCCCAATCAGCACATGACGCAAAGAAAAAAAGAGGCGCAATGAGGTAGCTGACTGTGTGAGTAAGATTAGCGACCCTAGTGGCCGACACAAACACCGGGCCCATTTAGGAGTGGCACTGCAGTGTCACGCAGGATGTCCCTTCCAAAAAACCCTCCCCAAACAGCACATAACGCAAAGAAAAATAAAAGAAAAAAGAGGTGCAAGATGGAATTGTCCTTGGGCCCTCCCACCCACCCTTATGTTGTATAAACAAAACAGGACATGCACACTTTAACCAACCCATCATTTCAGTGACAGGGTCTGCCACACGACTGTGACTGATATGACGGGTTGGTTTGGACCCCCCCAAAAAAAGAAGCAATTAATCTCTCCTTGCACAAACTGGCTCTACAGAGGCAAGATGTCCACCTCATCATCACCCTCCGATATATCACCGTGTACATCCCCCTCCTCACAGATTATCAATTCGTCCCCACTGGAATCCACCATCTCAGCTCCCTGTGTACTTTGTGGAGGCAATTGCTGCTGGTCAATGTCTCCGCGGAGGAATTGATTATAATTCATTTTAATGAACATCATCTTCTCCACATTTTCTGGATGTAACCTCGTACGCCGATTGCTGACAAGGTGAGCGGCGGCACTAAACACTCTTTCGGAGTACACACTTGTGGGAGGGCAACTTAGGTAGAATAAAGCCAGTTTGTGCAATGGCCTCCAAATTGCCTCTTTTTCCTGCCAGTATAAGTATGGACTGTGTGACGTGCCTACTTGGATGCGGTCACTCATATAATCCTCCACCATTCTTTCAATGGTGAGAGAATCATATGCAGTGACAGTAGACGACATGTCCGTAATCGTTGTCAGGTCCTTCAGTCCGGACCAGATGTCAGCATCAGCAGTCGCTCCAGACAGCCCTGCATCACCGCCAGCGGGTGGGCTCGGAATTCTGAGCCTTTTCCTCGCACCCCCAGTTGCGGGAGAATGTGAAGGAGGAGATGTTGACAGGTCGCGTTCCGCTTGACTTGACAATTTTCTCACCAGCAGGTCTTTCAACCCCAGCAGACTTGTGTCTGCCGGAAAGAGAGATCCAAGGTAGGCTTTAAATCTAGGATCGAGCACGGTGGCCAAAATGTAGTGCTCTGATTTCAACAGATTGACCACCCGTGAATCCTTGTTAAGCGAATTAAGGGCTCCATCCACAAGTCCCACATGCCTAGCGGAATCGCTCCGTGTTAGCTCCTCCTTCAATGTCTCCAGCTTCTTCTGCAAAAGCCTGATGAGGGGAATGACCTGACTCAGGCTGGCAGTGTCTGAACTGACTTCACGTGTGGCAAGTTCAAAGGGCATCAGAACCTTGCACAACGTTGAAATCATTCTCCACTGCGCTTGAGACAGGTGCATTCCACCTCCTATATCGTGCTCAATTGTATAGGCTTGAATGGCCTTTTGCTGCTCCTCCAACCTCTGAAGCATATAGAGGGTTGAATTCCACCTCGTTACCACTTCTTGCTTCAGATGATGGCAGGGCAGGTTCAGTAGTTTTTGGTGGTGCTCCAGTCTTCTGTACATGGTGCCTGTACGCCGAAAGTGTCCCGCAATTTTTCTGGCCACCGACAGCATCTCTTGCACGCCCCTGTCATTTTTTAAATAATTCTGCACCACCAAATTCAAGGTATGTGCAAAACATGGGACGTGCTGGAATTTGCCCATATTTAATGCACACACAATATTGCTGGCGTTGTCCGATGCCACAAATCCACAGGAGAGTCCAATTGGGGTAAGCCATTCCGCGATGATCTTCCTCAGTTGCCGTAAGAGGTTTTCAGCTGTGTGCGTATTCTGGAAACCGGTGATACAAAGCGTAGCCTGCCTAGGAAAGAGTTGGCGTTTGCGAGATGCTGCTACTGGTGCCGCCGCTGCTGTTCTTGCGGCGGGAGTCCATACATCTACCCAGTGGGCTGTCACAGTCATATAGTCCTGACCCTGCCCTGCTCCACTTGTCCACATGTCCGTGGTTAAGTGGACATTGGGTACAACTGCATTTTTTAGGACACTGGTGAGTCTTTTTCTGACGTCCGTGTACATTCTCGGTATCGCCTGCCTAGAGAAGTGGAACCTAGATGGTATTTGGTAACGGGGGCACACTGCCTCAATAAATTGTCTAGTTCCCTGTGAACTAACGGCTGATACCGGACGCACGTCTAACACCAACATAGTTGTCAAGGCCTCAGTTATCCGCTTTGCAGCAGGATGACTGCTGTGATATTTCATCTTCCTCGCAAAGGACTGTTGAACAGTCAATTGCTTACTGGAAGTAGTACAAGTGGGCTTACGACTTCCCCTCTGGGATGACCATCGACTCCCAGCAGCAACAACAGCAGCGCCAGCAGCAGTAGGCGTTACACGCAAGGATGCATCGGAGGAATCCCAGGCAGGAGAGGACTCGTCAGAATTGCCAGTGACATTGCCTGCAGGACTATTGGCATTCCTGGGGAAGGAGGAAATTGACACTGAGGGAGTTGGTGGGGTGGTTTGCGTGAGCTTGGTTACAAGAGGAAGGGATTTACTGGTCAGTGGACTGCTTCCGCTGTCACCCAAAGTTTTTGAACTTGTCACTGACTTATTATGAATGCGCTGCAGGTGACGTATAAGGGAGGATGTTCCGAGGTGGTTAACGTCCTTACCCCTACTTATTACAGCTTGACAAAGGCAACACACGGCTTGACACCTGTTGTCCGCTTTTCTGTTGAAATACCTCCACACTGAAGAGCTGATTTTTTTGGTATTTTCACCAGGCATGTCAACGGCCATATTCCTCCCACGGACAACAGGTGTCTCCCCGGGTGCCTGACTTAAACAAACCACCTCACCATCAGAATCCTCCTGGTCAATTTCCTCCCCAGCGCCAGCAACACCCATATCCTCCTCATCCTGGTGTACTTCAACACTGACATCTTCAATCTGACTATCAGGAACTGGACTGCGGGTGCTCCTTCCAGCACTTGCAGGGGGCGTGTAAATGGTGGAAGGCGCATGCTCTTCACGTCCAGTGTTGGGAAGGTCAGGCATCGCAACCGACACAATTGGACTCTCCTTGTGGATTTGGGATTTCGAAGAATGCACAGTTCTTTGCGGTGCTACTGCTTTTGCCAGCTTGAGTCTTTTCATTTTTCTAGCGAGAGGCTGAGTGCCTCCATCCTCATGTGAAGCTGAACCACTAGCCATGAACATAGGCCAGGGCCTCAGCCGTTCCTTGCCACTCCGTGTGGTAAATGGCATATTGGCAAGTTTACGCTTCTCCTCCGACAATTTTATTTTAGGTTTTGGAGTCCTTTTTTTACTGATATTTGGTGTTTTGGATTTGACATGCTCTGTACTATGACATTGGGCATCGGCCTTGGCAGACGACGTTGCTGGCATTTCATCGTCTCGGCCATGACTAGTGGCAGCAGCTTCAGCACGAGGTGGAAGTGGATCTTGATCTTTCCCTAATTTTGGAACCTCAACATTTTTGTTCTCCATATTTTAATAGGCACAACTAAAAGGCACCTCAGGTAAACAATGGAGATGGATGGATACTAGTATACAATTATGGACGGACTGCCGAGTGCCGACACAGAGGTAGCCACAGCCGTGAACTACCGTACTGTACTGTGTCTGCTGCTAATATAGACTGGTTGATAAAGAGATGTCGTAGTATGTATGTATGAAGAAGAAAGAAAAAAAAACCACGGTTAGGTGGTATACAATTATGGACGGACTGCCGAGTGCCGACACAGAGGTAGCCACAGCCGTGAACTACCGTACTGTACTGTGTCTGCTGCTAATATAGACTGGTTGATAAAGAGATGTCGTAGTATGTATGTATGAAGAAGAAAGAAAAAAAAACCACGGGTAGGTGGTATACAATTATGGACGGACTGCCGAGTGCCGACACAGAGGTAGCCACAGCCGTGAACTACCGTACTGTACTGTGTCTGCTGCTAATATAGACTGGTTGATAAAGAGATGTAGTAGTATGTATGTATAAAGAAGAAAGAAAAAAAAACCACGGGTAGGTGGTATACAATTATGGACGGACTGCCGAGTGCCGACACAGAGGTAGCCACAGCCGTGAACTACCGTACTGTACTGTGTCTGCTGCTAATATAGACTGGTTGATAAAGAGATGTCGTAGTATGTATGTATAAAGAAGAAAGAAAAAAAAACCACGGTTAGGTGGTATACAATTATGGACGGACTGCCGAGTGCCGACACAGAGGTAGCCACAGCCATGAACTACCGTACTGTACTGTGTCTGCTGCTAATATAGACTGGTTGATAAAGAGATGTCGTAGTATGTATGCATGAAGAAGAAAGAAAAAAAAACCACGGTTAGGTGGTATACAATTATGGACGGACTGCCGAGTGCCGACACAGAGGTAGCCACAGCCGTGAACTACCGTACTGTACTGTGTCTGCTGCTAATATAGACTGGTTGATAAAGAGATGTCGTAGTATGTATGTATAAAGAAGAAAGAAAAAAAAACCACGGTTAGGTGGTATACAATTATGGACGGACTGCCGAGTGCCGACACAGAGGTAGCCACAGCCGTGAACTACCGTACTGTACTGTGTCTGCTGCTAATATAGACTGGTTGATAAAGAGATGTAGTAGTATGTATGTATAAAGAAGAAAGAAAAAAAAACCACGGGTAGGTGGTATACAATTATGGATGGACTGCCGAGTGCCGACACAGAGGTAGCTACAGCCGTGAACTACCGTACTGTGTCTGCTGCGACTGGATGATAAATAATGATATAAAAAATATATATATATCACTACTGCAGCCGGACAGGTATATATATTATATAATGACGGACCTGCTGGACACTGTCTGTCAGCAGAATGAGTTTTTTATAGAATAAAAAAAAAAACACCACACAAGTGAAGTCACACGACGAGTGTTTAACTTTTTCAGGCAATCACAATATAGTATACTACTAACTATACTGGTGGTCAGTGTGGTCAGGTCACTGGTCAGTCACACTGGCAGTGGCACTCCTGCAGCAAAAGTGTGCACTGTTTAATTTTAATATAATATGTACTCCTGGCTCCTGCTATAACCTATAACTGGCACTGCAGTGCTCCCCAGTCTCCCCCACAATTATAAGCTGTGTGAGCTGAGCACAGTCAGATATATAATATATACATAGATGATGCAGCACACTGGGCTGAGCAGTGCACACAGATATGGTATGTGACTGTCTTGTACTCCTGGCTCCTGCTATAACCTATAACTGGCACTGCAGTGCTCCCCAGTCTCCCCCACAATTATAAGCTGTGTGAGCTGAGCACAGTCAGATATATAATATATACATAGATGATGCAGGCATGCAGCACACTGGGCTGAGCAGTGCACACAGATATGGTATGTGACTGAGTCACTGTGTGTACCGTTTTTTTCAGGCAGAGAACGGATATATTAAATAAAACAACTGCACTGCTGGTGGTCACTGTGGTCAGTCACTAAACTCTGCACTCTCTTCTACAGTATCAGCCTCAGGTCAATCTCTCTCTCTCTCTCTCTCTCCTAATCTAAATGGAGAGGACGCCAGCCACGTCCTCTCCCTATCAATCTCAATGCACGTGTGAAAATGGCGGCGACGCGCGGCTCCTTATATAGAATCCGAGTCTCGCGAGAATCCGACAGCGTCATGATGACGTTCGGGCGCGCTCGGGTTAACCGAGCAAGGCGGGAAGATCCGAGTCGCTCGGACCCGTGAAAAAAAACATGAAGTTCGTGCGGGTTCGGATTCAGAGAAACCGAACCCGCTCATCTCTAATTGTGGGTAATTCAGACCTGATCGCTAGGGTGTGTTTTTTGCATCCCTGTAATCAGGTAGTTGCCGCCTACAGCGGAAGGGAAAATTTGCTGTGCAGGTGTCTGATCACATGTGCACAAGAGCTGCACAGCTCAGCACTTACTCAGCCATTGAGGTGACGTCACAAATCCTCCCACAAAACGCCGGGTCCCTCCAGTGTTTTTCCGGACACTCCCTAGAAACATTCAGTTGCCACCCACACAAACACCCTCTTCTTGTCAATCTTCTTGTGATCTCCGGACCGTCGCACTTACGCATTGTGGCGCATACGCATGTGCAGTGCAGACCAGATTGCCCGCTGGGTGAAAATAAATTGAAGCGATCTGGTCTGAATAAGCCTCAATGTCTATTCACGGGAGACAGAGGGGCTGGGGCATGGCCAGCAGCTCACAGAGCACCTATAATGACAAAAATGGGAGACATGGCTCATGATCGCGATATACCTGCGAAGGTACGCCCTCTACTGATTGACAGGCAGAGGCATTCGCATTTTCTGCGGGGCACCCGGAGAAAATGTAGGCACACGCACAGGATGGACCCTGCGTATATGCCCCCATCCTCTTCATAGTTTTTGCGGTTGGAACGCGTATTACGATCCAAACTGAATTAGGCCCTATATGTCTTATATACACGAGCAGTGTGAAAACATCAATCGATGGGGGTAATTCCAAGATGATCGCAGCAGGAATTTTGTTAGCAGTTGGGCAAAACCATGTGTACTGCAGGGGAGGCAGATATAACATGTGCAGAAAGAGTTAGATTTGGGTGAGTTATTTTGTTTCTGTGCAGGGTAAATACTGACTGCTTTATTTTTACACTGCAAATTAGATTGCAGATTGAACACACCACACCCAAATCTAACTCTCTCTGCACATGTTAAATCTGCCTTCCCTGCAGTGCACATAGGTGGTCATTCCGAGTTGTTCGCTCGGTAATTTTCTTCGCATCGCAGCGATTTTCCGCTTAATGCGCATGCGCAATGTTCACACTGCGACTGCGCCAAGTAAATTTGCTATGCAGTTAGGAATATTACTCACGGTTTTTTCATCGTTCTGGTGATCGTAATGTGATTGACAGGAAGTGGGTGTTTCTGGGCGGAAACAGGCCGCTTTAGGGGCGTGTGGGAAAAAATGCTACCGTTTCTGGGGAAAACGCGGGAGTGGCTGGAGAAACGGAGGAGTGTCTGGGCGAACGCTGGGTGTGTTTGTGACGTCAAACCAGGAACGACAAGCACTGAACTGATCGCACTGGCAGAGTAAGTCTCGAGCTACTCAGAAACTGCACAGAGATGTCTTATCGCAATATTGCAAATCTTTCGTTCGCAATTTTAAGATGCTAAGATTCACTCCCAGTAGGCGGCAGCTTAGCGTGTGCAATGCTGCTAAAAGCAGCTTGCGAGTGAACAACTCGGAATGAGGGCCATGGGGGGTAATTCTGAGTTGATCGCAGCAGGATTTTTGTTAGCAGTTGGGCAAAACCATGTGCACTGCATTTACGAACAGATGATTTTTTAATATAAATTTTAAAATGTTAGTAAATGTGTGTGTTTTTTTCAACCTGGAAGCCCAACATCGATTAAGATCGATCTTAAATAGACCCCTGGGTTTTAAGGATAACCATGGTTGAGTCCAATGGTTAATTCACATTGACCGAAGTTCTAATTAAGTCACCTGTGCTCAAGCATGATATCCTTAAAATCTGGATTGCAATGACAGCATTTTGGAACTATGCCTAAGGGTTTAATTTTTACATTTATCCACTGACAATAAATCTACCTACAATATCCCTGTAACTGTTATGATTACAGTATTTCACTAAATAATTTAATTTGCTGAACCTTCTGTAAAAAGAAATATTAAGCTGCTGTAATTCCCAGATGCAGCAAATTTGTTAGCTAGTGGGCAAAACCATGTGCACTGCAGGGATGGGGGGGGGGGCAGATATAACATTTGCAGAGAGATTTAGGTGGGTTATATTGTTTGTGTGCAGGGTAAATACTGGCTGTTTTGTTTTTACACTGCAATTTAGATTTCAGTTTGAACACACCGCACCAAAATCTAACTCTCTCTGCACATATTATACACCCCCCCCCCCCCCCTGCAGTGTACATGGTTTTAGCTAATAAATTTGCTGCTGTGATCAGATCTGAGTTAAGCCCTATGTATTTGGCACTGGCAAAGGGTTAGAGGCCTTGCTGTAGAGCTCACACCTTTCTTATCATGCATTGTAATATTTCCTATGTCCTGATGTTGTGCTCTCTGCTCCATCCAAGTAAAAAGCAATGTAGCATGGCTATCAAAGAGCGTGAAGATTGCAGATTTCCTGGGATTAATGCTAAGGAATGCTATTCCAGAGGCTGCTGCTTTAATTCAAGTGTCACTGGGGTTAAATGGTGTTTTTACCTTAAAAACACAGGTAGAGTATATAGTACAGTGGTAAAGTGGGAGCATGTAGTGCTATTGATTACAGATTTGATGGAGCTTAAACATGGATAAGGTCCATGGCTCTAAGAGTTTATCTTGTGTATCCTTTATTCTTAGTCATGGTCAGATAAGATTAGAAAATACCATTTAAGTGGAAATTTCCTGTTAGCTGTTTTTCAGTTTGCTCAACTGTCTGATTAACTGGTCCTAAAAAAGGACCAAAGGAGCTAAATTGCCCTGTGATCTAGCTAAATTGCCCCAGTTAAAAAAAAAAAAAAAACTAAGCTGCTGTAATTCCTGGATGTTTCCTTACTGCATCAACAGGAAGTGACAAGAAACAATGTAATGTGGAACCGTACAGCAGAAGGGATTGCGGCTACCCCACAATAAGTGCAGCGGAATGTAAGAAGAGGAATTGTTGCTTTGACTGCAGCATTCCCGGGGTTAACTGGTGTTTCTTCAAGTCACAAGGTATGGAGCTGCTGTATAGTTACTCGCAAGTCAGTAGTTGTATGATGCTCACACCTGTTAAGCTGGATACACACAGAATGCCCTACACAGGGGGTGAAATGAGCGCCCCCCCCACCCCCCGTACGCTCAGCACACATCACGCTGTGCTGAGCGGGGGGAGAGATGTGTGCTGAGCAGTTCGCTCAGCACACATCTCTCCCCAAAATCGGGCCGTGAATACGGACCTTTAAACTGGATCCACACTTAGATTATCTGTCCAATTTTTTTTTCTAGTTGAAACAAAATTATGCTAATATGTGGCAGCAAATTACAATTGACCATTTGCTCACAAACACTGGAAAACATCCAAAAATGGTCATTTAGATAAATTGGTTAAATCCATTTCATTTAGCTAATTTATCCAAACTACCTTTATTGTATCTTTGTGGGTGAATGATGTGTGGGTCAGTGTTGAGGGTGGTGGAGGAGATGGGTAATAGGCACAGCAGGGTGTGGACAGTCAAATAGTGTGCTTAGAGGTTCAGAGTCATTGTATGAGACTCTGGCAACAGTGACTTGATGAGTCTGGTGTCCATAGGGTGGGACGCATTAACCTTTTTATGCTATTGAAATAGTTCTCCTCCTGACCGACGCAGTTCCTTGCTCCGAGGTTGGTGTATTGTCCTGTTGCAGCGCCTCTCCACTGTGGTCACAGTGAGCTGTGTGGTGTTGCTGGCGCATGCCAATCTCCCCCCAACCTCCCTCTTGCATTTCAGACCTACGTACGCATGATGGGATCTTGTATGATATGCGCGTGTGCTGTAGAGATGAAAGTGGGGGTGAGGAGGCAGATCGTGAGATGGGGAAACTTTGTGGACTGTTAGCGAAGGGGAGCACTGGGCAATCTGAGTTGCAAAGAGGGCAGCAGAAGAGGTTATTGCATGTGCACTGGTGACAGGTCCATCCTTGGTGGCCAGCCTCAGTGGTAAAGGGGTACATGAGCTAGTGTCCCTTGGCCAGCCATGTACCATGGCCACCTCCCTACCTCCTATATATTCTCCCTGATCTGTCACTTTGTTACGGTCTGCTGCTGGCACTGGTGTATCGTCCTGCAGTTGCCGTCTCCGCCCATTGCTGTGACTTCCCCCAGAGTTAGCCACACAGAGTGACAGATCTGGGAAAATATATAGGAGATCATTACTTTCACTTGCAGCCTACCTTATTTTTTGCAGCCTAGCATGCTCCTGACCCCTTCTCTCACTAATACTTATACAACATTCATGAACTCATCTTAAGGTTTCTTTATTATTCAGTCACACTGTCTTGGATCCAAACCATTTCCTGTGGCATTGCAGTCAAACAATTGAGCTATTTACCCTTGCATAGAAAGGTATAATCTAAGCTAGAGAATTCTATTTGGAGCTCACCTTGTACTTTGTGAAGAAATAATCAGCTTTGTGGCTGAGCAGATATATGGAGTGTGTGGCTGCACACTGCATTGATCTGCTGAGTTGCAATGCTAATAATTTTTTTTTTGCAAAGTACCAATAGCTTCATTGTGAAGGTGGAAAGAAGGGTGTTACGGCATGGAATGTACAAACTGCGAGACCCTGCTGGTAGCGCCTTTGTCTATTTAGTAGGAAGGGCACGTAACAGCCGGGGGGCAATGGAGGAAGCCCCTTTAGGGCTGGAGCCCGGCGGCAACTGACTCCGTTGTCTCTGGCAGTTCCGCCCCTGGACTAGAGGAATGGTCAAGAACATGGCAACATTTAATGCCAAAAAATGCAAAATCATACACGTCTCAAAAATGCAAAGGCTAACTATAATATTAAGGGCATTATAATGGCAAGAGGAAAGCTATCTAAGTATTACTATTTCAGGTAAGCAATTTAACAAAGCAATAGGAAAGGCAAGTCAGATGCTTGTTTGCATAGGTTAAAGAACCAGTAGCAGAAAAAAGTAATACAGGTTGAGTATCCCATATCAAAATATTCCGAAATACGGAATATTCCGAAATACGGACTTTTTTGAGTGAGACTGAGATAGTGAAACCTTTGTGTTTTGATGGCTCAGTGTACACACACTTTGTTTAATACTCAAAGTTATTAAAAATATTGTATTAAATGAACTTCAGACTGTGTGTATAAGGTGTATATGAAACATAAATGAATTCTGTGAATGTACACACACTTTGTTTAATGCACAAAGATATAAAAAATATTGCCTAAAATGACCTTCAGGCTGTGTGTATAAGGTGTATATGAAACATAAATGCCTTCTGTGCTTAGATTTAGGTCCCATCACCATAATATCTCGTTATGGTATGCAATTATTCCAAAATACAGAAAAATCCGATATCCAAAATTCCTCTGGTCCCAAGCATTTTGGATAAGGGATACTCAACCTGTAATGCCACTGTATAGGTCCTTGGTACAGCCACATTTAGAATCCTGTGTTCAGTTCCAGAAGCCATATCTCCAGAAGGCTGTAAATACATTAGGGCAACTAAAATTGTGCATGGCCTACATCACAAAACTTACCTGGAAATACTAAAAAATGTTGATGTGTATAGTTTGGAGAAGGGAAGAGGGAACATACAGTAATAGAAACATTTAAATATATAGGGAGGATTGTAATAGGGTGTGAGAATCAGAAAGTGAGAGATTTTGTGTTTTTTCCTGTTGTTTTTTTTTTTTTGTTTGATTGTTTGTTTTTAAAGTGGCAATCCTTTACATGGCAAAACCAGGTTGATATTTGCCATGTAAAGGATTGCCACCGTGGGCATGTGTAGAAGGGGCACTGCTACTGTTGGCATTATGTGTGTAAGCTGCACTGATATGGTGGTTATGTGTATAAAGGGCACTGCGACTGTGGGTATTATTATTATTATTATTATTATTATTATTATATGCGGTGTGATGACAATAAGATAGTGCTACTGTGTGGCGTATTTTGATTTGGGGTGCTATTGTGTGGCCATGCCCCTTCCTTGTGATACCACACCTTCTTTTTTTAAGGAGCGCACTGTCCCTTTATTAAGTATTGGAGAGAGGGCCCAAATTAATAGTTTGCAGGGAGGCGCCAAACACCCTAGCACTGGCCCTTTGGTAGGGGACAGGATTTGCTTCTGCTTGTGCACATATGTTATGATTGCCAGCCAACAGCACTGGTTTTGCCTATAACACTAACTATAAATATTTTGAATTGGTCCTGGACCACCAATCCAAGGCACCCCTGCAAGTGTCCTGAGGCACCCCAGGGTGCAGTTTGAGAACCACTGGTCTAGTGAGTACCCAGGATAATTATTGTAGCTGGTCTGCGGGTAACAGCTCTCAGATCCACTTCTAGAAAAAATGCAGCAATGTAATTTGAGTGACAAACTGCAGAGATGAACCCTTTCTGTGACTGCTGCACAGGGATCACACAAACTCTATTCATAGGGCTGACTTCACTTAGGGGAGATGTTCTCACCCCGCAAAGAAGTGCGAGTATATACCGCACTTACGGTACCATTGGATTTACAGATATTTTCTTGCAATACACTATGGGGGTCATTCTGAGTTGATTGCTCGCTAGCAGTTTTTAGCAGCCATGCAAACGCATTGTCGCTGCCCACTGGAGAGTGTATATTCACTTTGGAGAAGTGCGAACACTTGAGCAGCAGAGCGCCTGCAAAATCGTTTCAAAATAAGACCAGCACTGTAGTTACACTTCGTGTGCGTTGATTCTAACAACCGAGGGACGGCTTTTGATGTCACACACCCATCCAGCGAATGCCCAGCCACGTCTGCATTTCTTCTGCCACGCCTGCATTTTTCCAAGCACTCCCTGAAAACGGTCAGTTGCCACCCAGAAACGCCCTCTTTCTGTCAATCTCCTTGTGGCCTGTTCTGTGATTGGAATAATCGCTAGAACTAGTGCAAAACCACAATGGACTTTGTACCCGTATGATGCGCATGCACATTACGGAGCATGCGCATGCACAGATTAGCCATTTTTTTTCAACTGATTGCTACGCAGCGAACAACGGCAGCATGCGATCAACTCGGAATGACCCCCTATATACATAGAAACATGGATTTTTACTGCAGGAATTATGGTTAGTTTAGGGGTATCGGTTAGGGTCAACAGAGGTGTAGCTAGGGGTCCAAGCGCCCCTGGCAAAGTAAGGGACTGGCGCCCCCCCTTTCGATAAAGCATTGCAGTCCATTGGCGGTTACCATGTTGGAGCCACAGCAACTGACCCCCTCCCCCACATGCTGCCCTACATCATCGGCTGGGATTCACTGTTGGTGTGAAGCCACTGGGAACAGTCTGGTAGCATTAGCAGCAGTCTGTGTCATAGATAGGGAAGGCAGAAGGTTAACTAGCTAATAGCAGTCTGTTGGCAGCAGAGGCTGGGCGGGGGGCTGAGAATGAGCCAACGCTGATCAGTGTCCAGTCTGCTTAGACAAAAATATTTTGTGATCAGGGCTGGTTCTAGACCAAAGGAGCCAATGGCAAAAATTTCCTTTGGCACCCCCCCCCCACACACATACACATACACACACACACACACACACACACACACACACACACACACACACACAAAAGAACATATCCCAGTTTAACATAACGCTATGTGGTGCAAGGTGTGGAGCTGGTTACTTGTATCAGACCTCTGACATTTGCCTTTTCACCCATATTGCATACTTTTTCTTGCAGGTTGTGTCTTAATTCAAGAAGTGTTCTAAGTACTTCAGCTTAGTATCTTTACTGACCCCTCTTTACCCCACACTACATAACTGACCCCTCTATACCCTACACTACATCACTGACCTTTCTATAACCATCACTGCATTACTGACCCCTCTATACAGTACACTGACCTCTATATACCTGCTAGTACATCCCTGATGCCTATATTCCCTAAGCTAAATCCCTGACGCCTCTATTCCCTACGCTACATCCCTGACGCCTCTATTCCCTATGCTACATCCCTGACGCCTCTATACCCTACGCTACATCCCTGATGCCTCTATTCCCTACGCTACATTCCTGATGCCTCTATAACCTACGCTACATCCCTGACGCCTCTATACCCTACGCTACATCCCTGACGCCTCTATACAGTACAATGCATTACTGATCCCTCTAGACCATACATCCTCATTACATCAGAGAGATAGTGAAACACTGGAAAAAATAAGGATAAAGTGGACTACAGAAACTGATGCTCTAAACAAAGGAGAGAGAGAGAGAGAAAAGCACAAGGGAAAGTGGGCAATCGGAACACCATAGAGAGAGGAGAGATAGAAATGCCTGAAAAAGTAAAGGGGGTTGGGTATGGCATCCGGCGCTCGGGATTCCAGCAGTCACATGATACCTAATCCTAACCCTCTGGGGGGGTGGCGGATAGGGCTAACCCTCAGGGGGTGGCAGCTAGGACTAACCCCCCCCCCCTCCTAGTGCCTTCCCTAACACCCGCTCCCCCGGTCCTAACCCTCCCTCCAATACTCGCCTTCGGGATGTTGGCTGTCTGTGTGCCGGCACCAGTCTCCCAAGTGGTGTCAGGATTCCAACATCGGTCAAATGACCGCCGGTATACCGTCTGCCGGGATGGTAAATGTATCCTGAGGACAGGTAGTGAGTGTGGAGGGATAGGTGGTTCAGTAAAATGTAACAGCTCAAACTGCGATCATTCACTGATAAATTGATTTATAGCTCTCCCTTTTTAACCATTGCAGTCATAAAAGCAATGTTTTTTAAACTTTTAAATAAAGCTTGTTAGCATCCCCAGCACACTGTATATGCTGGGAGATGTAGTTCTCAATATGAAAACATTTAATTACTGTATGAACTCTAATTCCCCAACTGAAACCTCTCACAAACACACACTCCTAAATCTAGTACACACACACACACACACACATTTCCCCAGTACTGACAACTCTCATCACTTCCACACACTGACAACTCCCTCCTGCTCCTCTCCCCACTGACACTGACAGCTCCCTCACAGTCACACACATCCTCCACCCCCCCCACACACACACTGATAGCACACATGCACAAATCCCCCCCTCCTCGACACTAACTGTCACGGACTGCTTGGGCAGCAGGGGGCAGGCTCTGACTTGAAGTGCTGAAATTCAACAGCTCTCTCGAACTTGCAAGGCATGGCTGTGCAGCTGTCTCCAGCCATCTCCTTGCCCACTGTGTAATTTGTGGCGTTCTCTGATGTTCCCCGCTCTGCCTCTACAACCGGCACATAATGTACAGCAGTGGTGACTCCTGAGTATGGGCCTGGAGAACTCCGCCTACCGGGGGGTAGGGATTAATAATTTCAAAGGGGCAGAGCTAGGAGTGAAGCAGTGGACAGCAGTTGAGGGGCGTTTCAAACTGTAACAGGGTTGGGACAATTTCAGTATCCTTCCCTCACCGTCTAATTGGTCAGTCCCACGCTGATTGCCATAGCGCCCTTTCGAGACTGCAGAACTCTATCCCTTAGCCACGGTTGGCACAGCTGGATGGTGCCCCTGGCAAGTGCCATCCTGGCCAAGGGGTAGATACGCCCCTGAGGGTCAGGGCCAGAAACAGAAATCTCGGGGCCCAGTGCACTGATATCTCTGGGGCCCCCTCAACCCCCCCTTAACTTGGCAGAGGGATCTTTAAAAAAAATGGAGCCTTTGACTCGGACCGTCAGTGAGGCCGGCAGGTGGTTTTCATACTGGGCTATCCAGCTCTTCGGTGGCGGTGGCAGGGACATTCAGAAAAGGGCCAGCACAGCAACATGCATAATAATGGCAATACAGTATGGACCACAGGGACTGGACAAAGTGATGGGGTAAAAGGAGGGGGGAGGGTTTAGTTGGCCTGTTAATTGTTTTCCTGCTTAAATTGAGCAGTTGGTGGATACACTTTAAAAAGCAATATTGGCACTGTGGCCCCATTATTTCTGTTCTTAATACTTGGAGCCCTGAACAAGTGTCCCCTTTGTCCCCCCTGTCACCGGGCCTGTTCAGGCGTTACCTATGGAGAAGCTGCGACATGACATCCTAGGACACGATACTGCACCATGCATCACCATTATATTTCAGTGTGCCTTGTCAATATTTAAATCTTGTTCTGTGTGACGTGAGTTGTAAATGGTTGAAAATCTCTGTGCTACAGTATCGTCACCATGTAGTTATAACAACACCGCAAAACCACCAAAAGACGTGTTTTGGTAGAGGGACTGCTGGAGGGGCCCATTGGGGCCCCCAGTTTGCTACCCCACCCCAGTATACCTGTGCTGTAGCCAGTGGAAGGGGCACTATCTTCCCGGTGATCTCTTCGGGAAGATGGTGCCGCACATAGAAAGCAAAGACTCTGGCTGCACTCTCCTGCCCTCGCTCTAAGCAAGGTGATCGGGCCACAAAAGGACCCCTGTCGGACCCCGGCCTGTGGGCCACAAAAGGATGCATTGGGGGCGGCATGCGGCCCATGGGATTGACACCCCTGCCCTAGAGTATCAAAATTTGTTTCACGGCATACCTAGGCCAAAGTTTTTTTTATTGAGAAATTCAGAAAAAAATATAAAATTAAGTAAATTGTGTTTATAGCATGTCATCCTCAGGTTCAGTTATGTTGTGAGGGAATGGTTTTGCCAATTTAATAAAGTATAAATAATTTTAATTGGTCCTGGACCACCAAACTATGCTACCAGTGCAAGAACCCCAGTTTGGAAACTACTGCCATAAAATAAACCTTTTTTGTTTTTTTTAAACTACATGTAATACACCTTAGATCTCAGTTCCTAAAAGGTTTTAAACCCGTGCATACAGTAAACTACACATATTTAAAAATCCTACACCGGGCACAAGTGCTCACGGGCCAATTTCATGGCAGTCTCGGATAGGAGGGCATTGTGGATTCACCAAGGGAATGCTGATGCTGACTCCAAGAAGAAAGGGAGTCTCTTCCCTATGAAGGTGAAGCCTTGTTTGGCGACGGCCTAGTTAATTTGATCTCGGCAGCTCCCGCAGGTAAGTCATCCTTCTTGCCTTATGTTCCCTCTCAACGGATGAAGACGCATCATTATCTGACGCAGTCATTTCGGCCCAATAGATATGCAAGAAGTTAAGATTCCCCTTTCTTTGCAGGTAGAGGAAGGAAAAGAGAGAAGAGGTCTGTAGCCTCTTCAAGATCGCAGGAGCAGAGATCGTCCTCTGCTTCTGCCAAATCCACTGCATGACGCTGGGGCTCTCTTGCAGAAGCCCGCACCAGTGGGGGGCACGTCTAAAACTCTTCAGTCAGTTCTAGATTCATTCGGACCTGGACTCGTGGGTTTTACAAATAGTGTCCCAAGGGTACAAACTGGGGTTTCAAGACGTTCCCCCTCACCGATTGTTCAAATCAGCCTTAGTCAGCAGGGAGAAGGTTTTTAATCAAGCCTCTTCGTGGTCCAGAAGCCGGACGGCTCAGTCAGACCAATCTTAAATCTGAAATCCCTTAATTTCTACCTAAAGAAATTCAATTTCAAGATGGAATCTCTCAGGGTAGTGATCTCCAGTCCGGGGGATAAAGGAGATTTCATGGTTTTGGTAGACATAAAGGATGCCTACTTATATGTTCCCATTTAGCCACTGCATCAAGCTACCTGAGGTTTGCAATTCAGGATTGTCATTACCAATTTCAGACGTTGCCGTTTGGTCTGTCCACGGCTCCGAGGATTTTCACCAGGGTGATGGCGGAAATGATGGTCCTCCTTCGCAAGCAAGGAGTCACAATTATCCCGTACTTGGATGATCTCCTGATAAAGGCGAGATCCAGGGACCAGTTGGTGCAAAACATCTACTCTCCCTGACAGTTCTTCAACAACATGGTTGGCTCCTAAACTTGCCAAAATCGCAGTTGGTCCCAATGACGCGGTTGTTGTTTTTGGGAGTGATACTGGACACAGAAGAGGTTTTCTTCTAGTGGAAAGGCTCTGGAGATCCAGAGTCTGGTCAAACAAATTCTGAAACCAGCAAGAGTGTTAATCCATCAATGCATTCAGTTGCTGGGGAAGATGGTTGCGGCCTACGAGGTCATTCAGTTTGGCAGGTTCCATGCCAGAGTGTTCCAGTGGGACCTGTTGGACAAGTGGTCCGGATCCCACCTACACATGCACCGGAGGATAATCCTGTCTTCCAAGACCAGAATCTCACTCCATTGGTGGCTGCACAGTTCTCACCACCTAGAGGGGCGATGGTTCGGGATCCAGGACGGGATCCTAGGGACCACGGATGCAACCCTCCGAGGCTGGAGAGCAGTCACACAGGGGGAAAACATCCAAGGAAGATGGTCAAGTCTTCCTTGGATGTTTTCATCTCCACATAAATGTTCTGGAGTTAAGGGCCATTTAATAACTGCAGACACAGTACGCACTGGGACGGGTGCCCAGCATCCTCTACGGACTAAGAGAAAAGGATTTACCGGTAGGTATTAAAATCCTATTTTCTCTAACGTCCTAGAGGATGCTGGGGACTCCGTAAGGACCATGGGGATAGACGGGCTCCGCAGGAGACATGGGCACTTTAAGAAAGACTTTAGTTCTGGGTGTGCACTGGCTCCTCCCTCTATGCCCCTCCTCCAGACCTCAGTTTGATACTGTACCCAGTGGAGACTGGGTGCTTTTCAGGAGCTCTCCTGAGCTTTCTGACAGAAAGTATTTTGTTAGGTTTTTAATTTTCAGGGAGCACTGCTGGCAACAGACTCCCTCATCGAGGGACTGAGGGGAGAGAAGCAGCCCTACTATCTGAGTTGCAAGGTCCTGCTTCTTAGGCTACTGGACACCATTAGCTCCAGTGGGATTGGTACGCAGGATCTCACCCTCGCCGTCCGTCCCAGAGCCGCGCCGCCGTCCCCCTCGCAGAGCCGGAAGATAGAAGCCGGGTGAGTATGAGAAGAAAAGAAGACTTCAGAGGCGGCAGAAGACTTCATGATCTTCACTGAGGTAACGCACAGCACTGCAGCTGTGCGCCTTTGCTCCCATACACCTCACATACTCCGGTCACTGTAAGGGTGCAGGGCGCAGGGGGGGCGCCCTGGGCAGCAATATAAACCTCTTTCGCAAAAATATAACATATATACAGCTGGGCACTTTATATATGTATAAGCCCCCACCAATTTTACAGTTTAAGCGGGACAGAAGCCCGCCTCCGAGGGGGCGGGGCTTCTCCCTCAGCACTCACCAGCGCCATTTTTTCTCCACAGCACCGCTGAGAGGAAGCTCCCCGGACTCTACCCTGCTTATACCACGTTAGACAAGAGGGTTGAAAAGAGGGGGGGGGGCACATAATTCGCAAATTACATACAGCAGCACTACTGGGCAAACATTAAGTTACTGTTTTATTCCTGGGTTATATAGCGCTGGGGGGTGTGCTGGCATACTCTCTCTCTGTCTCTCCAAAGGGCCTTGTGGGGAAACTGTCTTCAGAAAAAGCATTCCCTGTGTGTGTAGTGTGTCGGTACACGTGTGTCGACATGTCTGAGGAAGAAGGCTATATTAGAGAGGAGCGGGAGCAAATGAATGTGGTGTCTCCGCCGACAGCTGATTGGATGGATATGTGGAATGTTTTAAATGCTAGTGTAAACTCATTGCACAAAAGATTAGACAAGGCAGAAGCTTTGGGACAGTCAGGATTTAAACCCATGCCTGATCCTATGTTGCAGGGACTGTCAGGGTCTCATAAGCGCCCACTATCCCAGATTGTTGACACAGATACCGACACGGATTCTGACTCCAGTGTCGATTACGATGATGCAAAGTTACAGCCAAAATTGGCAAAATCCATTCGATTTATGATTATGGCAATAAAAGATGTTTTGCACATCACAGAGGAACCCCCTGTCGCTGACAAGAGGGTACATATGTACAAGGGAAAGAAGCCTGAGGTAACCTTTCCCCCCTCACACGAGCTGAACGAGTTATGTGAAAAAGCTTGGGAATCTCCAGATAAAAGACTGCAGATTTCCAAAAGGATTCTTATGGCGTATCCTTTCCCATCAACGGATAGGTTACGATGGGAATCCTCCCCTAGGGTGGACAAAGCATTAACACGCTTATCCAAGAAGGTAGCCCTCCCGTCCCAGGATACGGCTACCCTCAAAGAGTGTGCTGACCGCAAACAGGAGATTACCCTGAAGTCCATTTATACACATTCAGGTACCTTACTCAGACCGGCAATTTCGTCGGCCTGGGTGTGTAGTGCTGTAGCGGCATGGACAAATACCTTATCTGAGGGGATGGATAGCCTAGACAAGGATACTATTTTATTGACCCTGGGGCATATAAGAGATGCTGTCCTATATATGTGTGTATGCAAACTACAGGTGGTGCTGCAGGGCCCACACCCTTTTACTTGTCTTGTAGAGCAGCTCTGAAGCTGTTACAGTGCCCAGCTGCTGCAAGAAATCAGCTTGAATGCTTCAGGGGCTTGGGCATGGTCAACATGAGCCCCACACCGAAGGAGGGTGGGGGTGTTTAATGCAAACTTGGGGTTATACAAGCGCCGCAAAAGGCCGCCATGCCCTGCATGCCCCTTTTCTCTTTTCATATACAGATGAGGGTTCCAGCCAACTTTGGCCCACTGCTTGGATGACATCACCGTATGCAAATCCGTCTGCTGCAGACCTTCCCCCAGGAATGCTTGCAATAGTTGTTGCATATGGTTTAATGTCTGAGGGTGCTTCAGTATTAGGCAGCCTTCTGCCCTCCCATGTTCATCTGAAAAGATGTGGTCTCCCTGCAGTTGTTGTCCCCAGACGAGAGTTCCCTTGTGCTTCCTCAGTTAAATCTCCTTAACTTGACGGGGGTGTGCCCGAGCAGCCGCCCTCCCCAGCCCTATCCCAACACATACTTATCTTGCATATGAGATCTCTTGATCATGAAGATAGTTCTCACAGGTTGAGGTTCATCCTGGCCCCGCTCCCCGCTGGAGATCGCTGATGGGGACAGCAGCGGGGCTTCAGCAGAAGGGTGAGTATGTGTGGCCAGAGACCTCCCTTCCCATGTGCAGGCCTGCAGAGTCTGCCGCGCAGGATGGGGCATGTGGCACTCTCCCTCCCAGGGGCTCTTCCAGATGTAGCTCCTCAGCAGTATTTTTCCCGGGCTGCGCGGCGCTCTCCCCGACTGGCATCCGCCCTGGAACACTGCCTTCCTCAACGCAACATCAGCAGGGGGCCCTGGCCTCATCACCATCCCAGGTCTTTCTCATGTATGTATCATGTATGTGTGTGTGATATATGTATGAATCATATATGTTTGTGATATATATATATATATATATATATATATTCCATAGACAAAAAACCTTACGGTTTCACATGTCCCATTAAGGCTTCTTAGACATGATCGAAATTTCAGAAACCTGTTGTAACTCTTCCACTCAAACTCCAAAAAGCAATGAAATTCCGATCATTAAGGCTGATGCCTTAATGGACGTGTTCCTTGCGCAATACAGATATGGTATGCCATCACAGCCTGTGGGTAAGTGCAGATTCAGCACTCTCACAGAGTGAGATTGCTGTCACTCACACAATGGTGGAGCTGCTAATTCACAGATTTGTGTGCTCATTGGAATACACACATGCAGTCTATGCAACTGAAGGTCTGAGCAGTTTTGTGGTGCTCCCATCCCACACAGTGCCCACAACCATCCCATTCAGTCAACACAACAAAGCCACCTTGTTACAACATCCTTCTAACTCCATACATCCATCTCACTTAGTATACACATTTAGCTCCCTCAAACATCTTGGTTAATTGCTAAACTATAATACCCCATCTACGGTCTATGCATCTACACTTACTTCCCCTATACACCCCCATGCTGCCCGGTCTTCCCCAATCCCTACTGCTGTGTTCTCCCATCTGTGCTAGTCTGTACTAACTTATCTGTACCATCTGTCTTTCCCCACCTGTGCATTGTCTGTACCACCGTTTCCTTCTCTCTGTGCTGCTCAGTGTTTCATTCTTCAACGTCACTCTGCCTCCTCCAGTACATGGCACACTGTCTTCTCTCCCATCTGCACCAGTTTTCTACCCATCCATGCCAGTGTTTTCAACCCATCTGCACCATTTCCCCCATCTGCACCGCTCTGTCTCCCTTCCCATACTTGCTGCTTAATCTACCCCCTATCCACACCACTCTTACCCTATTCATGTAGCTGACATCCTGAAGGTAAATTTAGTGGATCCTGCGCTCTTGGCAGGGGGATAACCGCCACAGCCCACCCCCCAGTGGTCCGGAAACGCCTCCGTTGTGCAGACCATGCCCTGCCAATGGCATTCTAACGCTGTTTGCACGCCCCCCTCCTTCCCCGCAACCACCTCTGCCTATCAATCAGACAGGGTGATAGCATCTCACTGGGCTCCTGGGGTACGCACGCACCTCACAAACTAATTCAGACTGCAATCGCTGCTGCTGCTGCTGCGGTCTGAATTACCCCCTGTGTTTCTCTGTCCCCCCCATTAGTGCTGCTTAGTGTTCCCTCTATCCACACACTTCTGTTCCCCCATCCACACCGCTCTCCTCCCTCCAATCAACAACACTCTTACCTCATCTGAGCAGCTTTGTCTTCCGCTCAGACCTTCAGTTGCATAGACTGCATGTGTGTATTCCAATGAGCACACAAATCTGTGAATTAGCAGCTCCACCATTGTGTGAGTGACAGCAATCTCACTCTGTGAGAGTGCTGAATCTGCACTTACCCACAGGCTGTGATGGCATACCATATCTGTATTGCGCAAGGAACACGTCCATTAAGGCGTCAGCCTTAATGATCGGAATTTCATTGCTTTTTGGAGTTTGAGTGGAAGAGTTACAACAGGCTTCTGAAATTTCGATCATGTCTAAGAAGCCTTAATGGGACATGTGAAACCGTAAGGTTTTTTGTCTATGGAATTTCATCGCTTTTTTTAAATTTATTTTTTTTATTCAGAAATGTAAAATTTCACTTAAAGAATAAACATTTGATTTTTTAAATGTTTAATGAAAATGTTCGTATAACATCACTGTTCTGTGCAAAATTATTTTATTAACCAAACCAAATTGTTTAAGGTCCGTACACACTTAACGATAAAATGAGCGACGTCGCTCATTAAATCGTTAAGTGTGTATGCAGCCAGCGACAAACGATGCGCGGCCCCGCGGGTCGGCAACAATCTTCGCTGTCGGTAGGGCATGCAGGAAGGATGTGGACTGTCGTCCACGACCTTCATGCAGGGCTGGCAGGGGCGTGACGTCACTGAGCGATATGAGCGGTCATATCGCTCAGTGTGTACAGTCGGCCGCCGGCCGGCCCGGGAGGGGAAACATTAGACGATGTAGCTCACAGAGCGACATCGTTTAATGTGTACGGGCCTTTAGACTTTGGTCAAAATATTTTGCTGCCTTTGCAGCTGATGCAGGGAGGGGGGTAGGCGGCAGCAGCCTGTAACTGAGGCTGGAGGTAGGCGTGAAATGCATTGCTTGTACGTGTGAGTGCGTGGTGTCAGGTGCTGCGCGTGTATATGTGTGTGTGTGTCAGGTGCTGCCTGTGTATGTGTGTGTCAGCTCCTGTGTGTATGTGTGTGTCTGGTGCTGCGTGTATATATGAGTGTGTCTGATGGTGCGTGTGTATGCGTCAGCTGCCGCATGTGTGTGTGTGTGTGTGTGTGTCAGGTGTTGCGGGTGTATATGTGTGTGAGTATCAGGTTCTCCGCGTGTGTACAAGTGTATGTCTGGTGCTGTGCATGAATACGTATGTCTGTGTCAGGTGATGCGCGTGTACATGAGTGTGCGTCAGGTGCTGCGCGTGTACATGAGTGTGCATTAGGTGCTGCGCGTGTACATGAGTGTGCGTCAGGTGCTGCGTGTGTACATGAGTGTGCGTCAGGTGCTGCGCGTGTACATGTGTGTGCGTCAGGTGCTGCGCGTGTACATGTGTGTGCCTCAGGTGCTGCACGTGTCTATGTGTGTGTGAGTAAGGCACTGCGTGTGTATGTGTGTGTCTGATGGTGTGCGTGTATATGTATGTGTCAGGTGCTGCGTGTATATGCATGTGTCAGGTGCTGCGTGTATATGCATGTGTCAGGTGCTGCGTGTATATGCATGTGTCAGGTGCTGCGTGTATATGCATGTGTCAGGTGCTGCATGTTTATTTTATTGTGTCTGATGGTACGTGTGTGTGTCAGGTGCCGCACGTGTATATGTGTGTGTGTCAGGTGTTGCGCGTGTATGTGTGGGTCAGGTGCTGCATGTTTATTTTATTGTGTCTGATGCTACGTGTGTGTGTGTCAGGTGCCGCACGTGTATGTGTGTGTGTCAGGTGTTGCGCGTGTATGTGTGGGTCAGGTGCTGCATGTTTATTTTATTGTGTCTGATGCTACGTGTGTGTGTGTCAGGTGCCGCACGTGTATGTGTGTGTGTCAGGTGTTGCGCGTGTATGTGTGTGTCAGGTGCCGCGCGTGTATGTGTGTGTCAGGTGCCATTCCCCTTCTTCCCATCCCAGCTCTCTCTGTAGAATACAGCTCTGCACCCAGAGAGAGGGAAAGACTAGGGGGCTGATCACTGCACTGCTCACTTTTTGGTCATGAGTTCGGCCTCCTGTTTCTTCCAGTGCTGTGTTCCTGCAGCCTAGCCCTCCCTGTTGTGCCAGAGAATCAGCCCTTCCTTCCCCTGACAGAGAGAGAGAGCCCGAGGCAGAGACACTCTTCCCGTAGCTGGCCTACCCCCAGTACTTCAGCACTGGCCATGCGGCAGTCAACAAAGGAGACCAGCAGGGGGTTCTGGCAGCATCAGCTGTGGCCGCAGCTGGATCGGGGAGGCCTGCAGTGTCTGAGGTGGGCAACACTTCCTCCGCCGCTGTCACCTTCCCCTGCTGGAGAGAAAGCCAGAGACATACCCTTCCCGCAGCTGGGATACCCCTAGTACCTCAGCGCTGGACAGGCAGAAGTCTATGGAGGGGACCGGCAGGGGTTTCGGGCCGCAGCAGTAGCAGCGGCCGCAGTCAGATCAGGGAGGCCTGCAGGGTCAGAACTGGGCAGCACTTCCACCAACACTGTCACCTCTGTGCTGGGCATGTACACCAGTCCGTACGGACGGAGGTGTCCACAACAGGCAGCAGTATAATGAGTCAGACAAACTCATTACACGCTGCCCACTGCTGCGCCGCATGCCCTCGATGGAGGAAGCCTAGATGCGGTCCCCAGCGGCAGCGAGGGAGAAGGGTGATCACATCACCCTTCAACCCGGCACCTCACAATCAGCTGGGGATCTGCAGTAGCTTCATCTCTCTCTTCCTCTCCCTCTCTGACAGCACAGCAGCCCCTCTGGGTCCCATGTAGCTCTGCCCCCCTGCTCACAGTTCACTCGGCCTCTCCTGATTAAAAAGAAAATAAGAGCCTGACCTGCTGCTCAGATGCGAGGGGACGGGCGGTAGGTCCTCTGTGAGTACACTACACAGTCAAAATTAACTCTGACTCCTCACAACAGTGTGGACTGCAGGCGACGTCAGATGCCAATTTGGGTGTGCTTGCCGCACTACCTGCCCATCAAGCCCAACGTGGCATTTTGTATTAGGAACCCTATAACAGCATTCCGACATCCCTCCCTATGATGCTGCCATCCATACACTGCCGCTCTCATACATCCGTACACCGCCACTCTCATACATCCGCACACTGCCGCTCTCACACAACTGTACACTGTTGCTCTCATACATCCATACACTGCCGCTCTCATACATCCGTACAACCCCGCTCTCATACATCCGTACAACCCCGCTCTCATACATCCGTACAACCCCGCACTCTTACAGCCGCACTCTTACAGCCGTGCTCTTACAGCCGCACACTGCCGCACTCTTACAGCCGCACACCGCCGCACGCATACAGCCGCACACCATCGCACTCATACAGCCGCACACCGACGCAGTTATACAGCCGTACATTGCCGCTCTCATACATCCGCACACTGCCGCTCACATCTATACATACATAGCCTCCATACATCTACACATCCAATCCCCGCGCAAGGGAACACTGAAATCACTATCACTTTTCCCCGGGGTGTGACCACAGCCAGCGACTACTCCGGCCACCTTCTTGTGACACCAAAATGCATCTTACCTATCATCAGGGTGGTGCTGCTGCTGGGGGCAGGTTGCTGCCTCAGTCTCCTAGTTGGTGCTGCGATTGGAGGGGGTACTGCTTCCCTGTGCTGCCACTGTCTCCCGGATCATCGTGCCGCTGGCTGAATTGCAGCTTGACGCTACTGCTGCCGGGAGTAACAGCTTCCTGACTGTTGTTGCTGGTGGCTGCCTACTGCTCATTGCCGCCGGAACACTGACCGGCTCGGCAGTGATGCTGGCGGAGGAGTAATGGCGGTGGGGTGGTGCCTGCTCCCTTCCCTCGAGCATGCCGCAGTGTAAAAAAATAAATAATAGAGAGCATACCAGGGTGAGAGTCTGTATGGATCACAGTGATTACACGTGGCACAGCATATGGACACCTTGCTGTGAGGGGCTCTGCCCACACAGATTGCTGCACCCTCTCTGATGTCAGCCGCTGCCCTCTCGTTCTCTGGGCGGCCAGTTCCAGTGTGAGGTAGGAGAGGAAGAGAACACACAGGTGTTAGGCGCCGTGGTCCGCGATGTCCTCGCGGCCCGGCGCCTAGCAACTAGGGACGCCGAGCGTGCTAGCCGCCGGCTCCCTAGCAACGCTAGGACGCCGGGCGCGCTGAGCTGCCTGGACCCTAGCAACGGGGACGCCACGGACGGACTGCGCTCCCCTTGCAGGGTCAATCAAGTGAACTACACACACACACTTGTCTTCTGGTCGTGCAGCAAGGCAGCTGCACGGCATTGTGCTAATCAGGCTCTGAACTACTGATTGAAGGACTCCCTGCTAAATACCTTCTCAGTGCTTCACACAGACGCCGGTAATAGCTTCCTGCATGCTGCTTTGGTTTGCTGACGTCTGTTCCAGTTCTGCTGTGTCCGGTCATTCCTGTCCTCAGAGTTCCTGAATCTTAGTGTTGTCATCTCTTCCCAAGGAGTCTTCCAGTCCTCATTTACCCGCAACAGTCGCTAGAGGATCTCGTGTGATTTTCGTGAGTGGCGGCTCTGCCGCGTGCTGCGGCCTAGGCCGCTTTATTTTGTATTCTGTGTTGGTGCATTTGCGGAGGTTTACGCTCCCACACTCCTCTCCGGAACTCGCCGGTGCCGGGTAGAAGAGTGGACAAGTGGGTATTTTGGTTGTCCTTTTCCCTGGCGGTTTTCCGCACATACTCTAGTTTAAAGTTAGTTTTGAGCCCCTGGCTTTGTTGTTTAGTAGAGGGCCCCTTGTTATCACCCTGTCTCGGATTTCTCTTTGTCTCCCATTAAGACCTGAGGGGGCATCGGAGTTGGGCAGACGTAATCCGCCCTTCAAACGCGGCTGCCATGGGCCCAAGCAACCATAGTCTCGCAAGAGATTTCTGACAGCACGGGCGAGACAACGGAGATAGGGCGCCAGGGGCTATTCCCGTTCCCACTCCCTTTCCAAGCATTACGTTCCAGTACTCAGGTCCTTGCTATAAGATATCCCCAGACCAGAGTATTGGAATCATAACAGGAGAGCAGCCCTGATATATAACAGAGGTGGAAGTTCTATAGGCAGCAGAGACGGAGACCAGCCAGCCAGTCTCCCAGTGCCCTGATCACTACACGCCGCCAGCACAGCATTACAGGAGGGTCCTATAGTGCTGCCCTGAGCTAACAGGTGTGTGTACCAGTGTGCTGCGCCCTGGTGTCTCTGAGAGGGGTGAGGTCACCGTGCCGCTTTAGTATATGGCTTTTCCTTAGTACTGTAAGTTACAGCCCTGCACTAGTAGTGGCAACTCTGCCCTATGTGAACCTGTGAGGTTATTTTCCTATTTACAAAATAACCGGGGAGAAGGCGGCCATATTGCGGCTCTCAAGAGAAGGCACTCTAGTACACCCCCTGCTGGCGGCCACTGCGCAGGCGCAACAAATTGAAATGCCCGATCTCTATAATGGGGCATATTTCTCTTAATTAAAAAAAACCTGTAACTTTCTGAAAAACCACAACCCCAAAAGGCACTTCACAGGGACATGCTCTATCTAATAAAACAAACCCCAAGTCATATATATATATATATATATATAATAAGATTTTACTCACCGGTAAATCTATTTCTCGTAGTCCGTAGTGGATGCTGGGACTCCGTAAGGACCATGGGGAATAGCGGCTCCGCAGGAGACTTGGCACAACTAAAGAGAGCTTTAGGACTACCTGGTGTGCACTGGCTCCTCCCCCTATGACCCTCCTCCAGACCTCAGTTAGGATACTGTGCCCGGAAGAGCTGACACTAAGGAAGGATTTTGAATCCCGGGTAAGACTCATACCAGCCACACCAATCACACCGTACAACTCGTGATATTATACCCAGTTAACAGTATGACAACAACGGAGCCTCTGCACAGATGGCTCTCAACAATAACCCTTTTGTTAACAATAACTATGTACAAGTACTTGGGATGGGCGCCCAGCATCCACTACGGACTACGAGAAATAGATTTACCGGTGAGTAAAATCTTATTTTCTCTGACGTCCTAAGTGGATGCTGGGACTCCGTAAGGACCATGGGGATTATATCAAAGCTCCCAAACGGGAGGGAGAGTGCGGATGACTCTGCAGCACCAAATGAGCGAACTCTAGGTCCTCCTCAGCCAGGGTGTCAAACTTGTAAAATCTTGCAAATGTGTTTGACCCCGACCAAGTAGCAGCTCGGCAAAGTTGTAAAGCAGAGACCCCTCGGGCAGCCGCCCAAGAAGAGCCCACCTTCCTCGTGGAATGGGCTTTTACTGATCTAGAATGCGGCAGTCCCGCCGCAGAATGACAGTCCTGTACCACAAATCTGAGGTACTCCTGGTGAGGAGAGTAAATGGGGACATGCAGGTAAGCATCCTTGATGTCCAGTGATACCATGTAATCCCCTTCCTCCAGGCTTGAGATAACCGCCCTGAGCGATTCCATCTTGAACTTGAACCGTTTTATATACGTGTTCAAAGATTTAAAATTTAAAATGGGTCTCACCGAACCGTCCGGTTTCGGTACCACAAACATCGTGGAATAGTAACCCCTTCCTTGTTGAAGGAGGGGTACCTTGACTATCACCTGCTGCAAATACAGCTTGTGAATTTGCCTCTATCACAGCCTCCCTGTCCAAGGGAGATGTTGGCAAGGCAGATTTTAGGAAACGGCGAGGGGGAGACGTCTCGAATTCCAGCTTGAATCCCTGAGACACTACTTGTAGAATCCAGGGATCCACCTGTGAGCAAGCCCACTGATTGCTGAAGCACTTGAGACAGGCCCCCACCGCACCTGGCTCCACCAGTGGAGCCCCAGCGTCATGCTGTGGACTTAGCGGAAGCGGGGGAGGACTTTTGTTCCTGGGAACTGGCTGTATGTATATATATATATATATGCACACACACTCATGTATATACATGTATACACAAATACACGTATGTACATGTTTATGTATGTATAATACACTGAGTACATTATATTTATGAATTAATTGCTTCCCGATTCTGCAGCAGCATCATCAGCACCATCAGTGTTACTCACAGTCACTTCACACTGACTGCTGCACAACACATCACTTAATTTCCGGGCCGCCCGCCACCTGGTGAAGAGACATGGGAGATGAAGGACCAGCAGTGCCACGTTGAGCGGAAGTATTGTGAATTAGTTACCCACACACTCCTTGTGACACCTGCTCCCCGTCTGCCCTCCCACCCGCCGCCTGCCATCCGGAACCCGCACTGACAAGTAAGTCTCAGCAGAATGTGTCTGCCGGCGGCTCCCAGTCCCCCCTAGAGGAACACTGCCAGTGGTGTGGCAGCCGCGGCACACTAGGACTGAGAGACCGCAGCGGGAGGAAAGCACGGGTGGGCGGGAGGAGAGCATAGGCGGACATCACCACGTCACATTGCAAGGTGACACCAGTCCCCCCAGTGAGGCCGCCGACGAATGCACTCAGCATAGTATTAGCAGCAGGCAGAGGGGGGGCGGGCGCAGCGGTGGTGGGAGGTACGGAAATGAGCTACAGGCTAGGCTCCACCGATCACACACTCAGCGATCACTGTGCCACAGCAAGCGTGGCGTGCAGCGGTGCTGGACATTAGGGAGTGCCTGTGCGCACCAGGCACCCCCTGTACGCACGCCTATGCGCTACCACCCCCCATATGCCACACTACATCACTATGCTATAGCCCTCCCATATGCTGCACTTCATAGTTACACTATACCCCCCATACAACATACTACATCACCACACTACACTACTCACAATAAAATTAAAACATCCCAGTTCCTCATTCTTAATGAGCTCACGTGAGTTCTCTCCCCAACGGAGCTCCAGACCAAGTAACAATGAAGACACCAGCAGCGTGTAGGGGGCAGGCCTGGTCCACTTGTCAGGAGAGAGCAGTCACTGGAGGGTAAGAAGGGGGCGGGGCCTAGTCCTACAGACGGGAGAGAGCACAGACAGGAGAGAGCAAGGTACAGGGGTAGAAGGGGACGGCTGATGTGAAGAAGGGGGCGGGGCCTATTCTTGCATTCTTTCAAAATTCGACTTTTTAAAATTCGACATTTGACAAATTCGACTTTTCTGCAATGGTACAAATGCGGCAATTCAACAAAAGTATATTCAATTGAAGTTTGTAAATTCGACAACAGTGCTTTTAAACAGTAAATTCGTCATTTTCAATCCGCCACACTTTGCAGGCGGAATCTAATAAAAAATAATATTTTTTTGGGGTAATAGCATATCTATTTATATTAGAAGGGATTAGGTACTTGGTTTGTCTTTTTTGGAGGCACAAGTATTATTTATATATTTTTTAAAAGATTATTATTTTTTATTTTTTTTAAATGGAATGTGAAAAACCCGGAAAAGAAAAATTGCGTGGGGTCCCCCCTCCAAAGCATAACCAGCCTCGGGCTCTTCGAGCCGGTCCTGGTTCTAAAAATCCGGGGGAAAAACGGACAGGGGATCCCCCGTATTTTTAAAACCGCATAATGTGTCGGGGGCATTACAGTGTGTGCATATTGTGTCGTGCATTATTGTGTGCGGCATAATGTCTAAGGGCCATTGCAGTATGTGGCATAATGTATACTGGGCATTACTATAAGGAGGAAAAATGACAAATAATGTAAGGGGCATGAATCAGGATTATTTTTCTTTCCTGTGGTGGCCAACGTATGGGCGTGCAGGTTGCAAAACTGGGGTATAAGGTAGTCTTTTCCTGCAATGCCACGCCCCTTTATGCGAAACCACGCCCACTCCAACAAAACCACGCCCCATTTTTGACGCGCGCGCCTTAGGCGCGCGCATATTTATCCCTTTCTTGCTCCCAATTATGGAGCATGAAGGGGGGGGGGGGGGCGCCGAAGAATTTTTTGGCTTGGGGGAGAAAATTTTCTAGTTACGCCACTGGATTGGACATATCCAGTGTGATGCGGCTGTAGATGATTTTTGCTGTTTCTAACTTCTACATCAATGAATAAGTTTCAAAATAGAATGCATCAAGAGAACGGTGTTGGTAGTATAAAACTACCTACAGCACCTGGTATTCCCAGGTGGTCTCACATCCAAGAACAAACCAGGCCTAAGATTAGGTGATATTGGGCATATACAGTGTGGTGTGGCTGTAGATGAGCTTAGTGGTTTCTGTTAGAGTTCTTCTACTTCTAACTACTCGTACATAAATGAATAAGCGGACGATTTATTAAACCTGGTGAAATGATAATTTGCATGGTGATAAAGTACCAGCCAATCAGCTCCTAATTGCCATGTCACAGGCTGGGTTTGAAAAATGACAGTTAGGAGCTGACTGGCTGGTACTTTATCACCTTGCACTTTATCAGTTCACCAGGCTTAATAGATCTGCCCCAATGTTTCAAAATGGAATGCATCCAGAGAACGGTGTTGGTATTGTAAAAATACACACAGCTCCTGGTATTTCCTGGTGGTCTCCCATCCAAGTACTAAAACCAGGACCAACACTGCTCAGCTTCCATGATCAGGAGAGATTGGGCAAATCCAGTGTGCTGTGGCTGTAGATGAGCTCGTGGTTTCTGTTAGAGCTCTTCTACTTCTAACTTCTGGTACATAAAAGAATGTGTGTAAAAATTAAATGTACAGTACCAAGAAAAGGGTGTTGGTAGTTTAAAAACACCTAAAGAATCTGATAATACATGGATGGGAGACTGCTTGGTAGTAACAAAGTCCAATACTGCTTTGCTTCAAAGATCAAATGAGATTGGGCATATCCAGTGTGGTGTGGCTTTAGATAAGCTTTGTGGTTTCTGTTAGAGCTCTTCTACTTCTAACTACTGGTACATTAATGAATATGTATAAGGTTGTAGTTTATCCAATATCCCTTTACTACCTTACCTCCCCCCCCCCCCTCCCCTCCCCTCCCCTCCTTATAGCTTCCTTTGTTCTCTCCTCCTCGTGTGTGCGTTATTTGTTTTCTCATACGTCCTAGAGGATGCTGGGATCACATTAAGAACCATGGGGTATAGACGGGATCCGCAGGAGACATGGGCACTTTAAGACTTTCAAAGGGTGTGAACTGTCTCCTCCCTCTATGCCCCTCCTCCAGACTCCAGTTTTAGAATTGTGCCCAGTGAGACTGGATGCACTACAGGGGAGCTCTACTGAGTTTCTCTGAAAATACTTATGTTAGTTTTTCTTATTTTCAGGGAGGCTGCTGGCAACAGTCTCCCTGCTTCGTGGAACTTAGGGGAGAGAAGTATGACCAACTTCTAGTGAGTTCAATGGCTCTGCTTCTGGCTGACAGGACACAATTAGCTCCTGAGGGTGCTGATCGCTGGGTACGCCTAGATGCCCACTCCCGTAGCCTGCCATCACCCCCTTACAGAGCCAGAAGTCAGAAGACAGGCGAGTAGCAGAAGAACAGAAGACTTCTTCTCCAGTGACGGCATTCTGAGGTACCACGCAGTGAGCGGAATGCTGTGCGCCATGCTTCCACACAAACACAGGCACTGCAGGGTGCAGGGCATGTGGGTGGGTGGGGGGGGGGGCACCCTGGGCAGCATAAATTCCTCACAAAAGGCTGGCAAAAGTGGACATAAGTGCCTGGGCACTGTCCTTACCCCGCCAGCGTAATTAATTATTTGTTTCTGAGCGGGACAGAAGCGTGCCATTACAGCGGCGGGGCTTCTTCCTCACCTCACCAGCACATCTATAGAGCGTTACAAGTCTATCACTATAGAGTTTATTATTTCCCAGACTGTGTACTTTTGGCGCTGGGTTGTGAGCTAAAAAATCCTCTCTGTCCCTCTGACAGATTTACTGTAGGTCTATCCCCCATAAGCCGATGTGTCTGTGGGTACTTGGTACATGTGTGTCAACATGTCGGTGGCTGAATGTTTTTCCCAAGAGGAAACTATATTAGGAATGCAGACATATGATGGTGGCCCTGTTGGCACCACCAATAACTGACTGGGTGAAAGTTTCAATAATATCAGAGTGAGGTTGGATAAATCTGTGTCCCAGACACAGACGTAGAGAATAGATGTGATGTTCATGGCTATGCTTCTTTTCCCTCAGGCCCGCAAAAATGTTACTACACACTGATACTGACTCGGATACTGATTCCTATGTCGACCATAATATTTCCTGATTAGATCCAATATTGGCAAGGAGCATTCAGTACATGATTGTGGATATTAAGGACATATTAACATCACTGAGGACCCTGCTGTTCCTGACAAAGGGGTCTATATGTATGTATATATAGATATATAATGAAAGCTGATGTAACGTTCCTCCATCTCTGTTTGAGAAAGTCTGGGCCAGCTCGACAAGATGGTTTCAAATCCCCAAAAGGTTTCCGATTGTTTATTCATTTCCTGCTGCGGACAGAATAAAGTGGGAGTCACCCCCTGTTCTGCACGGGGCCCTGTCACAAATCCAGCGGATCGTATGCAGGAAGCTACATTATTTCTAGTTATGTAACCACGGGTACATTACTTAGACCTGCCATTACATGCGCATGGGTGAGTAGTAGTATTCAAGAATTGGTCGAATACCTTGTCTTCCGATATAGATATCTTGGAGAGATGGGATACTCCTTACGTTGGATCATATCAAGGACACTGCAGCATACTTACGACTGCAAGGGATATAGGACTCTTGAGTTCACGGGCCAATTTCATGGCAGTCTCGGATAGGAGGGCATTGTGGATTCACCAAGGGAATGCTGATGCTGACTCCAAGAAGAAAGGGAGTCTCTTCCCTATGAAGGTGAAGCCTTGTTTGGCAACGGCCTAGTTAATTTGATCTCGGCAGCTCCCGCAGGTAAGTCAACCTTCTTGCCCTATGTTCCCTCTCAACGGATGAAGACGCATCATTGTCTAACGCAGTCATTTTGTCCCAATAGATATGCAAGAAGTTAAGATTCCCCTTTCTTTGCAGGTAGAGGAAGGAGAAGAGGGAAGAGGTCTGTAGCCTCTTCAAGATCGCAGGAGCAGAGATCGTCCTCTGCTTCTGCCAAATCCACTGCATGACGCTGGGGCTCTCTTGCAGGAGCCCACACCAGTGGGGGCACGTCTAAAACACTTCAGTCAGTTCTGGATTAATTTGGACCTGGACTCGTGGGTTTTACAAATAGTGTCACAAGGGTACAAACTGGGGTTTCAAGACGTTCCCCCTCACCGATTGTTCAAATCGGCCTTAGTCAGCAGGGAGAAGGTTTTTATTCAAGCCTCTTCGTGCTCCCGAAGCCGGACGGCTCAGTCAGACCAATCTTAAATCTGAAATCCCTCAATTTCTACCTAAAGAAATTCAATTTCAAGATGGAATCTCTCAGGGTATGGATCTCCAGTCCGGAGGAAGGAGATTTCATGGTTTTGGTAGACATAAGGATGCCTAATTACATGTTCCCGTTTAGCCACTGCATCAAGCTACCTGAGGTTTGCAATTCAGGATTGTCATTACCAATTTCAGACGTTGCCGTTTGGTCTGTCCACGGCTCCGAGGATTTTCACCAGGGTGATGGTGGAAATGATGGTTCTCCTTCGCAAGCAAGGAGTCACAATTATGCCGTACTTGGATGATCTCCTGATAAAGGCGAGATCCAGGGACCAGTTGGTGCAAAACATCTACTCTCCCTGACAGTTCTTCAACAACATGGTTGGCTCCTAAACTTGCCAAAATCGCAGTTGGTCCCAATGACGCGGTTGTTGTTTCTGGGAGTCATACTGGACACAGAAAAGGCTTTCTTCCAGTGGAAAGGCTATGGAGTTCCAGAGTCTGGTCAAACAAATTCTGAAACCAGCAAGAGTGTTAATCCATCAATGCATTCTGTTGCTGGGGAAGATGGTTGCGGCCTACGAGGCCATTCAGTTTGGCAGGTTCCATGCCAGAGTGTTCCAGTGGGACCTGTTGGACAAGTGGTCCGGATCCCACCTACACATGCACCGGAGGATAATCCTGTCTTCCAAGACCAGAATCTTACTCCATTGGTGGCTGCACAGTTCTCACCTCCTAGAGGGGCGATGGTTCGGGATCCAGGACTGGATCCTAGGGACCATGGATGCAACCCTCCGAGGCTGGGGAGCAGTCACACAGGGGGAAAACATCCAAGGAAGATGGTCAAGTCAGGAAAGTTTTCTCCACATAAATGTTCTGGACATAAGGGCCATTTAATAACTGCAGACACAGTACGCACTGGGACGGGTGCCCTGCATCCTCTACGGACTAAGAGAAAAGGATTTACCGGTAGGTATTAAAATCCTATTTTCTCTAACGTCCTAGAGGATGCTGGGGACTCCGTAAGGACCATGGGGATAGATAGGCTCCGCAGGAGACATGGGTACTTTAAGAAAGACTTTAGTTCTGGGTGTGCACTGGCTCCTCCCTCTATGCCCCTCCTCCAGACCTCAGTTTGATACTGTGCCCAGTGGAGACTGGGTGCTTTTCAGGAGCTCTCCTGAGCTTTCTGACAGAAAGTATTTTGTTAGGTTTTTAATTTTCAGGGAGCACTGCTGGCAACAGACTCCCTCATCGAGGGACTGAGGGGAGAGAAGCAGCCCTACTCTCTGAGTTGCAAGGTCCAGCTTCTTAGGCTACTGGACACCATTAGCTCCAGAGGGATTGGTACGCAGGATCTCACCCTCGCCGTCCGTCCCAGAGCCACGCCTCCGTCCCCCTTGCAGAGCCGGAAGATAGAAGCCGGGTGAGTATGAGAAGAAAAGAAGACTTCAGAGGCGGCAGAAGATTTCATGATCTTCACTGAAGTAACGCACAGCACTGCAGCTGTGCGCCATTGCTCCCATACACCTCACACACTCCGGTCACTGTAAGGGTGCAGGGCGCAGGGGGGGGGGGGGCACCCTGGGCAGCAATATAAACCTCTTTTTGGCAAAAATATAACACATATACAGCGGGGCACTGTATATATGTATGAGCCCCCGCCAATTTTACAGTTTAAGCGGGACTGAAGACTGCCGCCGAGGGTGCGGGGCTTCTCCCTCAGCACTCACCAGCGCCATTTTTTCTTCACAGCACCGCTGAGAGGAAGCTCCCCGGACTCTCCCCTGCTTATACCACGGTAGACAAGAGAGTTGAAAAGAGGGGGGGGGGGGGCACATAATTTGGCGCAAATTACATACAGCAGTACTACTGGGCAAACATTAAGTTACTGTGTATTCCTGGGTTATATAGCGCTGAGGTGTGTGCTGGCATACTCTCTCTCTGTCTCTCCAAAGGGCCTTGTGGGGAAACTGTCTTCAGAAAAAGCATTCCCTGTGTGTGTGGTGTGTCGGTACACGTGTGTCGACTAGAGATGAGCGCCTGAAATTTTTCGGGTTTTGTGTTTTGGTTTTGGGTTCGGTTCCGCGGCCGTGTTTTGGGTTCGACCGCGTTTTGGCAAAACCTCACCGAATTTTTTTTGTCGGATTCGGGTGTGTTTTGGATTCGGGTGTTTTTTTAAAAAAACACTAAAAAAACAGCTTAAATCATAGAATTTGGGGGTCATTTTGATCCCATATTATTATTAACCTCAAAAACCATAATTTCCACTCATTTTCAGTCTATTCTGAATACCTCACACCTCACAATATTATTTTTAGTCCTAAAATTTGCACCAAGGTCGCTGGATGACTAAGCTAAGCGACACTAGTGGCCGACACAAACACCTGGCCCATCTAGGAGTGGCACTGCAGTGTCACGCAGGATGTCCCTTCCAAAAAACCCTCCCCAATCAGCACATGACGCAAAGAAAAAAAGAGGCGCAATGAGGTAGCTGACTGTGTGAGTAAGATAAGCGACCCTAGTGGCCGACACAAACACCGGGCCCATTTAGGAGTGGCACTGCAGTGTCACGCAGGATGTCCCTTCCAAAAAACCCTCCCCAATCAGCACATGACGCAAAGAAAAAAAGAGGCGCAATGAGGTAGCAGACTGTGTGAGTAAGATTAGCGACCCTAGTGGCCGACACAAACACCGGGCCCATTTAGGAGTGGCACTGCAGTGTCACGCAGGATGTCCCTTCCAAAAAACCCTCCCCAATCAGCACATGACACAAAGAAAAAAAGAGGCGCAATGAGGTAGCTGACTGTGTGAGTAAGATTAGCGACCCTAGTGGCCGACACAAACACCGGGCCCATTTAGGAGTGGCACTGCAGTGTCACGCAGGATGTCCCTTCCAAAAAACCCTCCCCAATCAGCACATGACGCAAAGAAAAAAAGAGGCGCAATGAGGTAGCTGACTGTGTGAGTAAGATTAGCGACCCTAGTGGCCGACACAAACACCGGGCCCATTTAGGAGTGGCACTGCAGTGTCACGCAGGATGTCCCTTCCAAAAAACCCTCCCCAAACAGCACATGACGCAAAGAAAAATAAAAGAAAAAAGAGGTGCAAGATGGAATTGTCCTTGGGCCCTCCCACCCACCCTTATGTTGTATAAACAAAACAGGACATGCACACTTTAACCAACCCATCATTTCAGTGACAGGGTCTGCCACACGACTGTGACTGATATGACGGGTTGGTTTGGACCCCCCCAAAAAAAGAAGCAATTAATCTCTCCTTGCACAAACTGGCTCTACAGAGGCAAGATGTCCACCTCATCATCACCCTCCGATATATCACCGTGTACATCCCCCTCCTCACAGATTATCAATTCGTCCCCACTGGAATCCACCATCTCAGCTCCCTGTGTACTTTGTGGAGGCAATTGCTGCTGGTCAATGTCTCCGCGGAGGAATTGATTATAATTAATTTTAATGAACATCATCTTCTCCACATTTTCTGGATGTAACCTCGTACGCCGATTGCTGACAAGGTGAGCGGCGGCACTAAACACTCTTTCGGAGTACACACTTGTGGGAGGGCAACTTAGGTAGAATAAAGCCAGTTTGTGCAATGGCCTCCAAATTGCCTCTTTTTCCTGCCAGTATAAGTATGGACTGTGTGACGTGCCTACTTGGATGCGGTCACTCATATAATCCTCCACCATTCTTTCAATGGTGAGAGAATCATATGCAGTGACAGTAGACGACATGTCCGTAATCGTTGTCAGGTCCTTCAGTCCGGACCAGATGTCAGCATCAGCAGTCGCTCCAGACTGCCCTGCATCACCGCCAGCGGGTGGGCTCGGAATTCTGAGCCTTTTCCTCGCACCCCCAGTTGCGGGAGAATGTGAAGGAGGAGATGTTGACAGGTCGCGTTCCGCTTGACTTGACAATTTTCTCACCAGCAGGTCTTTCAACCCCAGCAGACTTGTGTCTGCCGGAAAGAGAGATCCAAGGTAGGCTTTAAATCTAGGATCGAGCACGGTGGCCAAAATGTAGTGCTCTGATTTCAACAGATTGACCACCCGTGAATCCTTGTTAAGCGAATTAAGGGCTCCATCCACAAGTCCCACATGCCTAGCGGAATCGCTCCGTGTTAGCTCCTCCTTCAATGTCTCCAGCTTCTTCTGCAAAAGCCTGATGAGGGGAATGACCTGACTCAGGCTGGCAGTGTCTGAACTGACTTCACGTGTGGCAAGTTCAAAGGGCATCAGAACCTTGCACAACGTTGAAATCATTCTCCACTGCGCTTGAGACAGGTGCATTCCACCTCCTATATCGTGCTCAATTGTATAGGCTTGAATGGCCTTTTGCTGCTCCTCCAACCTCTGAAGCATATAGAGGGTTGAATTCCACCTCGTTACCACTTCTTGCTTCAGATGATGGCAGGGCAGGTTCAGTAGTTTTTGGTGGTGCTCCAGTCTTCTGTACGTGGTGCCTGTACGCCGAAAGTGTCCCGCAATTTTTCTGGCCACCGACAGCATCTCTTGCACGCCCCTGTCGTTTTTTAAATAATTCTGCACCACCAAATTCAAGGTATGTGCAAAACATGGGACGTGCTGGAATTTGCCCATATTTAATGCACACACAATATTGCTGGCGTTGTCCGATGCCACAAATCCACAGGAGAGTCCAATTGGGGTAAGCCATTCCGCGATGATCTTCCTCAGTTGCCGTAAGAGGTTTTCAGCTGTGTGCGTATTCTGGAAAGCAGTGATACAAAGCGTAGCCTGCCTAGGAAAGAGTTGGCGTTTGCGAGATGCTGCTACTGGTGCCGTCGCTGCTGTTCTTGCGGCGGGAGTCCATACATCTACCCAGTGGGCTGTCACAGTCATATAGTCCTGACCCTGCCCTGCTCCACTTGTCCACATGTCCGTGGTTAAGTGGACATTGGGTACAACTGCATTTTTTAGGACACTGGTGAGTCTTTTTCTGACGTCCGTGTACATTCTCGGTATCGCCTGCCTAGAGAAGTGGAACCTATATGGTATTTGGTAACGGGGGCACACTGACTCAATAAATTGTCTAGTTCCCTGTGAACTAACGGCGGATACCGGACGCACGTCTAACACCAACATAGTTGTCAAGGCCTCAGTTATCCGCTTTGCAGCAGGATGACTGCTGTGATATTTCATCCAACTCGCAAAGGACTGTTGAACAGTCAATTGCTTACTGGAAGTAGTACAAGTGGGCTTACGACTTCCCCTCTGGGATGACCATCGACTCCCAGCAGCAACAACAGCAGCGCCAGCAGCAGTAGGCGTTACACGCAAGGATGCATCGGAGGAATCCCAGGCAGGAGAGGACTCGTCAGAATTGCCAGTGACATTGCCTGCAGGACTATTGGCATTCCTGGGGAAGGAGGAAATTGACACTGAGGGAGTTGGTGGGGTGGTTTGCGTGAGCTTGGTTACAAGAGGAAGGGATTTACTGGTCAGTGGACTGCTTCCGCTGTCACCCAAAGTTTTTGAACTTGTCACTGACTTATTATGAATGCGCTGCAGGTGACGTATAAGGGAGGATGTTCCGAGGTGGTTAACGTCCTTACCCCTACTTATTACAGCTTGACAAAGGGAACACACGGCTTGACACCTGTTGTCCGCATTTCTGTTGAAATAGTTCCACACCGAAGAGCTGATTTTTTTGGTATTTTCACCAGGCATGTTAACGGCCATATTCCTCCCACGGACAACATGTGTCTCCCCGGGTGCCTGACTTAAACAAACCACCTCACCATCAGAATCCTCCTGGTCAATTTCCTCCCCAGCGCCAGCAACACCCATATCCTCCTCATCCTGGTGTACTTCAACACTGACATCTTCAATCTGACTATCAGGAACTGGACTGCGGGTGCTCCTTCCAGCACTTGCAGGGGGCGTGCAAATGGTGGAAGGCGCATGCTCTTCACGTCCAGTGTTGGGAAGGTCAGGCATCGCAACCGACTCAATTGGACTCTCCTTGTGGATTTGGGATTTCGAAGAACGCACAGTTCTTTGCGGTGCTACTGCTTTTGCCAGCTTGAGTATTTTCATTTTTCTAGCGAGAGGCTGAGTGCCTCCATCCTCATGTGAAGCTGAACCACTAGCCATGAACATAGGCCAGGGCCTCAGCCGTTCCTTGCCACTCCGTGTGGTAAATTGCATATTGGCAAGTTTACGCTTCTCCTCCGACAATTTTATTTTAGGTTTTGGAGTCCTTTTTTTACTGATATTTGGTGTTTTGGATTTGACATGCTCTGTACTATGACATTGGGCATCGGCCTTGGCAGACGACGTTGCTGGCATTTCATCGTCTCGGCCATGACTAGTGGCAGCAGCTTCAGCACGAGGTGGAAGTGGATCTTGATCTTTCCCTAATTTTGGAACCTCAACATTTTTGTTCTCCATATTTTAATAGGCACAACTAAAAGGCACCTCAGGTAAACAATGGAGATGGATGGATACTAGTATACAATTATGGACGGACTGCCGAGTGCCGACACAGAGGTAGCTACAGCCGTGAACTACCGTACTGTGTCTGCTGCTAATATAGACTGGTTGATAAAGAGATGTCGTAGTATGTATGTATGAAGAAGAAAGAAAAAAAAACCACGGTTAGGTGGTATACAATTATGGACGGACTGCCGAGTGCCGACACAGAGGTAGCCACAGCCGTGAACTACCGTACTGTACTGTGTCTGCTGCTAATATAGACTGGTTGATAAAGAGATGTCGTAGTATGTATGTATGAAGAAGAAAGAAAAAAAAAACACGGGTAGGTGGTATACAATTATGGACGGACTGCCGAGTGCCGACACAGAGGTAGCCACAGCCGTGAACTACCGTACTGTACTGTGTCTGCTGCTAATATAGACTGGTTGATAAAGAGATGTAGTAGTATGTATGTATAAAGAAGAAAGAAAAAAAAACCACGGGTAGGTGGTATACAATTATGGACGGACTGCCGAGTGCTGACACAGAGGTAGCCACAGCCGTGAACTACCGTACTGTACTGTGTCTGCTGCCAATATAGACTGGTTGATAAAGAGATGTCGTAGTATGTATGTATGAAGAAGAAAGAAAAAAAACCACGGTTAGGTGGTATACAATTATGGACGGACTGCCGAGTGCCGACACAGAGGTAGCCACAGCCGTGAACTACCGTACTGTACTGTGTCTGCTGCTAATATAGACTGGTTGATAAAGAGATGTCGTAGTATGTATGTATGAAGAAGAAAGAAAAAAAAACCACGGTTAGGTGGTATACAATTATGGACGGACTGCCGAGTGCCGACACAGAGGTAGCCACAGCCGTGAACTACCGTACTGTACTGTGTCTGCTGCTAATATAGACTGGTTGATAAAGAGATGTCGTAGTATGTATGTATAAAGAAGAAAGAAAAAAAAACCACGGTTAGGTGGTATACAATTATGGACGGACTGCCGAGTGCTGACACAGAGGTAGCCACAGCCGTGAACTACCGTACTGTACTGTGTCTGCTGCTAATATAGACTGGTTGATAAAGAGATGTAGTAGTATGTATGTATAAAGAAGAAAGAAAAAAAAACCACGGGTAGGTGGTATACAATTATGGATGGACTGCCGAGTGCCGACACAGAGGTAGCTACAGCCGTGAACTACCGTACTGTGTCTGCTGCGACTGGATGATAAATAATGATATAAAAAATATATATATATCACTACTGCAGCCGGACAGGTATATATATTATATAATGACGGACCTGCTGGACACTGTCTGTCAGCAGAATGAGTTTTTTATAGAATAAAAAAAAAAAACACCACACAAGTGAAGTCACACGACGAGTGTTTAACTTTTTCAGGCAATCACAAAATAGTATACTACTAACTATACTGGTGGTCAGTGTGGTCAGGTCACTGGTCAGTCACACTGGCAGTGGCACTCCTGCAGCAAAAGTGTGCACTGTTTAATTGTAATATAATATGTACTCCTGGCTCCTGCTATAACCTATAACTGGCACTGCAGTGCTCCCCAGTCTCCCCCACAATTATAAGCTGTGTGAGCTGAGCACAGTCAGATATATAATATATACATAGATGATGCAGCACACTGGGCTGAGCAGTGCACACAGATATGGTATGTGACTGTCTTGTACTCCTGGCTCCTGCTATAACCTATAACTGGCACTGCAGTGCTCCCCAGTCTCCCCCACAATTATAAGCTGTGTGAGCTGAGCACAGTCAGATATATAATATATACATAGATGATGCAGGCATGCAGCACACTGGGCTGAGCAGTGCACACAGATATGGTATGTGACTGAGTCACTGTGTGTACCGTTTTTTTCAGGCAGAGAACGGATATATTAAATAAAACAACTGCACTGCTGGTGGTCACTGTGGTCAGTCACTAAACTCTGCACTCTCTTCTACAGTATCAGCCTCAGGTCAATCTCTCTCTCTCTCTCCTAATCTAAATGGAGAGGACGCCAGCCACGTCCTCTCCCTATCAATCTCAATGCACGTGTGAAAATGGCGGCGATGCGCGGCTCCTTATATAGAATCCGAGTCTCGCGATAGAATCCGAGCCTCGCGAGAATCCGACAGCGTCATGATGACGTTCGGGCGCGCTCGGGTTAACCGAGCAAGGCGGGAAGATCCGAGTCGCTCGGACCCGTGAAAAAAAACATGAAGTTCGTGCGGGTTCGGATTCAGAGAAACCGAACCCGCTCATCTCTAGTGTCGACATGTCTGAGGAAGAAGGCTATATTAGAGAGGAGCAGGAGCAAATGAATGTGGTGTCTCCGCCGACAGCTGATTGGATGGATATGTGGAATGTTTTAAATGCTAGTGTAAACTCATTGCACAAAAGATTAGACAAGGCTGAAGCTTTGGGACAGTCAGGGTCTCAACCCATGCCTGATCCTATGTTGCAGGGACTGTCAGGGTCTCATAAGCGCCCACTATCCCAGATTGTTGACACAGATACAGACACGGATTCTGACTCCAGTGTCGATTACGATGATGCAAAGTTACAGCCAAAATTGGCAAAATCCATTCGATATATGATTATGGCAATAAAAGATGTTTTGCACATCAGAGAGGAACCCCCTGTCCCTGACAAGAGGGTACATATGTACAAGGTGAAAAAGCCTGAGGTAACCTTTGAGGGGGTCACACGAGCTGAACGAGTTATGTGAAAAAGCTTGGGAATCTCCAGATAAAAAAGACTGCAGATTTCCAAAAGGATTCTTATGGCGTATCCTTTCCCTTCAATGGATAGGTTACGATGGGAATCCTCCCCTAGGGTGGACAAAGCATTAACACGCTTATCCAAGAAGGTAGCCCTCCCGTCCCAGTATACGGCTACCCTCAAAGAGTCTGCTGACCGCAAACAGGAGATTTCCCTGAAGTCCATTTATACACATTCAGGTACCTTACTCAGACCGGCAATTGCGTCGGCCTGGGTGTGTAGTGCTGTAGCGGCATGGACGGATACCTTATCTGAGGGGATGGATACCCTAGATAAGGATACTATTTTATTGACCCTGGGGCATATAAGAGATGCTGTCCTATATATGTGTGTATGCAAACTACAGGTGGTGCTGCTGGGCTCACACCCTTTTACTTGTCTTGTAGAGCAACTCTGGAGCTGTTTCTGGGTCCAGCTGCTGCAAGAAATCAGCTTGAATGCTTCAGGGGCTGGGGCATGGCCAACATGAGCCCACACTGATGGGGGGTGGGGGTGTATAAAGCGATTTAGGGGTCATCCAAGCGCAACCCCACAAAGGCCGCCATGCCCTGCGTGACCCTTTTCTCTTTTCATATGCAGACGAGGGTTGCAGCCAACTATGCCCACTGCTTGGATGACATCACTATATGCAAATCCATCTGCTGCAGGCCTTCCCCCAGGAATGCTTGCAGTAGTTGTTGCATTTGGTTTGTTGTTTGGGGGTGCTTCAGTATTAGGCAGCCTTCTGCCCTCCCACATTCGTCTGAAAATGTGTTCTCCCTGCAGTTGTTGTTCCCAGATGAGAGTTCCCTTGTGCTTCCTCAGTTGAATCTCCTTAACTTGACAGGGGTGTGCCCGAGCAGCCGCCCTCCACAGCCCTATCCCAACACATACTTATCTTGCATATGAGATCTCTTGATCATGAAGATAGTTCTCACAGGGTGAGGTTCATCCATTACATTTTAAAGTAGGAAGGTACAAATTACATATTCAAATTACATATATGTGCTGGATTCAAATGTTTTCCCCCCTTCCTTTCTCAATTGTGCCCATCAGCAGCTATTCTAATGTTGCTGCCAATGGGTGTGACGCATTCATTTCTTCTGTGGGGTACACTGGACTCCACAAGGATTCACATTGTATATGTACACCAGAGTAGGATCTTGATCTGAGGCACCAACAGGCTCAAAGCTTTTGACTGTTCCCAAGATGCTCAGCGCCCCCTCCTCTATAACCTCGCTTCCATGAACAGGGAGCTCAGTTTGTAGTTGGTGCCTTCAGTAGCAGGCCACTTAACAGGGGGCTGCCTCAGGCAGCCTATTCTTAGCTATTAATTTTGGCAAGAAAAGAAGAACTTTTTTTATAAGAATCTACAAGGGCTGCAGCAGGCTAGGTCTAATAGACCTCTTTACTGCAGCTCCATCACTCCCAGTGGCGCAGTATACTCCCGTGCCCCGGTTGCTGGGTCACTGCAGCGGAGGCTCCGGTTTCTTCCTAAGGTCAGTCACACACACACCGCCCTCCGGGATCACGAGGCCGCTGATGGGGGCGGGCCGTGTGCGCACTGGCGTGGACACTGATTACTGGGCAGCCGCTCCACTAGCCACCGGGGACAGTTAAGGAGCACAGCTCTGGGGTTTTTTCTCCTATATTAACCCCATTTTGTACTACCCGCAGTGCATTGTGATAGGTAATGGGGCCTGATTCAGGTTGGATCGCAATCCAACTGCAAAAACTGCTAAGAGCATACGCCTGCATTTTCTGCGGCACCCCGCAGATAATGCGATCACCTCTGCCTGTGAATCGGTGAAGGGGGGGGGGAGGGGGGTCAACAACACTCCATTTCCAAGTCGGAGATGGAGCGGTGCGGGGGCACGGTTTCAAAATGGGGTCGGCAATGGAGAAACAGGAGGCGTGGTCAGAGCAGCTGCATGACATCACATGGGCCGGACTCTGCCAGTGGAGCCCCAGCGTCATGAGGTAGATTTTGTAGAGGCCGGGGAGGACTTCTGTTCCTGGGAACTAGCTGTGTTGTGCAGCTTTATTCCTCTGCCCCTACCTCTGGCAAGAAAGGACGCACCTCGCACTTTCTTGTTTCTTTGTGACTGAAAGGACTGCATTTGATAATGCGGAGCTTTCTTATGCTGTGAGGGAACATAAGGTAAAAAATTTGATTTTCCAACTGTAGCTGTGCGTGTTAATGCTTTGTCCATCCTACGTGAGGATTTCCATCGTAACCTATCCGTTGATGGAATAGGATACGCCATAAGAATCCTTTTGGAAATCTGCAGTCTTTTATCTGGAGATTCCCAAGCTTTTTCACATAACTCGTTCAGCTCGTGTGACCCCCTCAAAGGTTACCTCAGGCTTCTTTCCCTTGTACATATGTACCCTCTTGTCAGGGACAGGGGGTTCCTCTGTGATGTGCAAAACATCTTTTATTGCCATAATCATATATCGAATGGATTTTGCCAATTTTGGCTGTAACTTTGCATCATCGTAATCGACACTGGAGTCAGAATCCGTGTCGGTATCTGTGTCAACAATCTGGGATAGTGGGCGCTTATGAGACCCTGACAGTCCCTGCAACATAGGATCAGGCATGGGTTGAGTCCCTGACTGTCCCAAAGCTTCAGCCTTGTCTAATCTTTTGTACAATGAGTTTACACTAGCATTTAAAACATTCCACATATCCATCCAATCAGGTGTCAGCGGAGACACCACATTCATTTGCTCCCGCTCCTCTCTAATATAGCCTTCTTCCTCAGACATGTCGACACACGTGTACCGACACACCACACACACAGGGAATACTTTTTCTGAAGACAGTTTCCCCACAAGGCCCTTTGGAGAGACAGAGAGAGAGTATGCCAGCACACTCCCCAGCGCTATATAACCCAGGAATAACACAGTAACTTAATGTTTGTCCAGTAGCGCTGCTGTATGTAATTTGCGCCGAATTATGTGCCCCCCCTCTCTTTTCAACCCTCTTCTCTACCGTGGTATAAGCAGGGGAGAGTCCGGGGAGCTTCCTCTCAGCGGTGCTGTGGAGAAAAAATGGCGCTGGTGAGTGCTGAGGGAGAAGCCCCGCCCCCTCGGCGGCGGGCTTCTGTCCCGCTTAAACTGTAAAATTGGTGGGGGCTCATACATATATACAGTGCCCAGCTGTATATATGTTAAATTTTTGCCAAAAAGAGGTTTATATTGCTGCCCAGGGCGCCCCCCCTGCGCCCTGCACCCTTACAGTGACCGGAGTATGTGAGGTGTATGGGAGCAATGGCGCACAGCTGCAGTGCTGTACGCTACCTCAGTGAAGATCATGAACTCTGTGGAGCCCGTCTATCCCCATGGTCCTTACGGAGTCCCCAGCATCCTCTAGGACGTTAGAGAAACTAGGATTTTAATACCTACCGGTAAATCCTTTTCTCTTAGTCTGTTGAGGATGCTGGGCACCCGTCCCAGTGTGTACTGTGTCTACAGTTATTAAATGGCCCTTAACTCCAGAACATTTATGTGGAGACAACTTTCCTGACTTGACCATCTTCCTTGGACATTTTCCCCCTGTGTGACTGCTCCCCAGCCTCGGAGGGTTGCATCTGTGGTCCCTAGGATCCAGTCCTGGATCCCGAACCATCGCCCCTCTAGGAGGTGAGAACTGTGCAGCCACCAATGGAGTGAGATTCTGGTCTTGGAAGACAGGATTATCCTCCGGTGCATGTGTAGGTGGGATCCGGACCAATTGTCCAACAGGTCCCACTGGAACACTCTGGCATGGAACCTGCCAAACTGAATGGCCTCATAGGCCACAACCATCTTCCCCAGCAACTGAATGCATTGATGGATTAACACTCTTGCTGGTTTCAGAATTTGTTTGACCAGACTCTGGATCTCCATAGCCTTTCCACTGGAAGAAAACCTCTTCTGTGTCCAGTATGTGTTATGATTCCAGCACTCTGGTCAGAGAAGATCTTATGGCAAGGACCGGAGCACTGGAACGGAATGCTGGGGAAGGGAGCAGGACAGGAAAATAGCCCCTGGCGCCCTAACTCTGTTGTCTCACCCGTGTTGTCAGAAATCCCCTGCGAGACTATGGTTTCTTGAGCCCTTGGCAGCCGCGTTTGAAGGGCGGATTATGTATGCCCAACTTCGATGCCCCCCGGTCTTAATGAGAGACAAAGGGAAACCAGAGACAGGGTGATAACAAGAGGCCCTCTAACTAAACAACCAGGCCAGGGGATAAGCAAACTCAAAACTATAATATGTGCGGAGAAACCGCCAGGAAAAAGGACAACCAAAATATCCACTTGTCCAATTCTCCTACCCGGCACCGCCGAGTACGAGAGAGGACTTGTGGAAGCGGAACCCTCCGCAAATGCTCCAAACACAAAATATAAAAGGTAAAGTGGCTGAGCCGCAACACACGGCAGAGCCGCAACTCACGAACACCACTGGATATAAAACGGTGATCAGTCAGGACTCCAGGGAACCAAACGACCTCTTGGGATGAGATGACAACTCCCGAATACCGGACTTCTGCGGACTGGAATGACCGGATACAGCAGGACTGGAAACAGACTCTCAGCAAACAAAGGCAGCATGCATGAAGCTATTACCGGCATCTGTGAGAAGCCCTGGGAGTGTATTTAACAAGGAGTACTCCAATCAGCTGCTAATGGCTGATTAGAATAAATGCCGTGCAGCTGCCTTGCTGCACGGCCAGAGAGCAGGTGAATATCTTAATTTCCTAAAGCCTAGCAACGGGGAACGCGGTCCGCCAGTGGCGTCCCCGTTGCTAGGGTCCGTGCGGCTCAGCGCGCCCGGCGTCTAGCGTTGCTAGGGAGCCGGCGGCTGTACGTGCACGGCATCTCTAGTTGCTAGGCGCCGGGCCGCGCAGACCACCAAGCGGACCCCGGCGCCTAACAGTACCCCCCCCTTGAGGAGGGGTCAAGGAACCCCTAAAGCCAGGTTTCTGAGGAAATTCCCGAAAAAATGCCCTCTTGAGCCTCGGGGCATGAAGATCCTTATCCAGGACCCAAGACCTTTCCTCCGGACCATAGCCTTTCCAGTGAACCAGAAAATACAGCCGATCCCGGGACAATTTGGAATCGAGAACCTTCTCTACCAAGAACTCCTGTTGTCCCTGTACATCCACTGGAGATCTACCCTGAGAGATCTTCCGAGGAAATCTACTGGAAGAAACGTATTGTTTCAACAGGGAACAATGAAACGTATTTCCAATCCTGAGAGATTTTGGTAAACGTAACCGAAAGGCAACTGGGTTGACTCTTTTAATAATAAGAAATGGCCCAATAAATTTGGGTCCCAGTCTAGCTGAGGATTGTCAAAGCCTGATGTTGCGAGTCGACAACCACACCCTATCTCCCACCTTAAAAGTGCAAGGACGTCGGAGCCTGTCAGAAAATTTCTTCTCTCGAAAGGCCGCTTTTCTGAGAGCAAGGTGCACCTTTTTCCAAATGGCTCTGAGATGGGAGGTTAAGGTAAGCGAGGAGACTGAGGAATGATGAAAAAAAGAATTAGCTCTGGGGTGAAAACCAAAAACTGAAAAGAATGGAGACTCTTTAGTGGAGGAATGACAAGAATTATTGTAAGCAAATTCAGCCAACGTAAGAAACTCGGACCAATCATTCTGGAGTTTGGCTGAATACAAGCGCAAATATTGTTTCAATGATTGGTTAACTCGTTCGGTTTGCCCGTTGGATTGTGGGTGGTAACCGGATGTTAACGACAATTTCATCTTCAATGAGGCACAAAAACATTTCCAGAATTGTACGATGAATTGTGGACCCCGATCAGAAACAATATCAGTAGGCAACCCATGAAGCCTGAATACATGGCGGAGAAACAAAATTGCCAACCCTTGGGCAGAAGGCAATCGGGGAAGAGCAATAAAATGAGCCATTTTACTAAAACGGTCCACTACCACCCATATGACTCAGAATCCGGCTGAAAGGGGAAGGTCAACCACAAAATCCATGGAAATATGAGACCACGGCCTGAGAGGAACATTTAAGGGCATAAGTTGCCCGATGGGCAAGGAACGGGGAACCTTATGCTGTGCACAAACCTGACATGAATAAACAAATTCCTTGACGTCTTTAGAAAGACCAGGCCACCATACTGAGCGAGAGACTAACTCCAATGTCTTAGAGACTCCTGGATGCCCTGAAACTTTGTTATCATGGAATTCCGTTAAAACAGTAACTCTCAAAAACTCAGGGACGTAAAGACGACCAGCAGGAGTAATTCTAGGAGCTTGGTGTTGAAGCTGTTTTAACTGGGTAAATAAATCTTGTGTGAGGCCCGCCCAGATGACCGAAGATGGAAGTATGGGGGTAACAGGATTGTTATTGTGAACCGGAAGAAAGCTATGTGACAGGGCATCAGCCTTAGTATTCTTGGAACCAGGCCTGAAAGTGATTATAAATTTGAAACGCGTAAAAAATAATGCCCAACGTGCCTGCCGGGCATTAAGCCGCTTAGCCGATTCAATGTATTGCAGGTTCTTATGGTCAGTCAATACCGAAATAGTATGTTTTGCTCCCTCCAGCCAATGCCTCCACTCCTCGAAAGCCCATTTTACCGCCAGTAACTCCCGATTACCAACGTCATAGTTGGATTCAGCGGAGGAGAATTTCCTGGACATAAAGGCACAAGGATGTAACTCCAGAGACTCCGGATCCTTTTGAGAAAGGATAGCCCCCACTCCAACCTCCGAGGCATCAACCTCCACCACAAAGGGCAATTCCGGATTAGGATGTCTGAGGACTGGAGCCGAGACAAAGGCTTGTTTCAAGGCCCGGAAGGACAACTCAGCTTCACGCGACCAGTTGGTAGGATCCGCTCCTTTCTTTGTCAGAGCTACAATGGGAGCAACCAGGTCAGAAAAAGAATGAATGAACCTCCTATAATAATTCGCAAACCCTAAAAAACGCTTAATTGCTTTTAAATTGGTGGGTTGCGCCCAACTAAGGATGGCCTGGAGTGTCTTTGGTTCCATGGAAAATCCCTGAGGGGAAATTATGTACCCTAAAAAAGATACTTCCGTGACATGAAACTCACACTTCTCCAGCTTGGCATATAAATGATTCTCACATAACTTTTGAAGAACCAGACGCACCTGGGTAACATGTTGTTCCATTGATTTAGAAAAAATCAGGATGTCGTCTAAGTAAACGACCACGAATTTCCCTAGGAAGTCACGGAGCACATCGTTAATGAGGTCTTGAAAAACTGCCGGAGCATTGGACAGGCCGAACGGCATCACCAGGTATTCGTAGTAACCCGACTGAGTACTGAAGGCCGTTTTCCACTCATCTCCAGATTTAATTCGGATGAGGTTGTACGCTCCTCTAAGGTCAATTTTAGAAAAAATCACAGCAGAACGTAACTGATCAAAGAGTACAGAAATCAACGGCAAAGGATAGGTGTTTTTAACTGAGATCTTATTCAGGGCTCTAAAATCAATGCAAGGTCTAAGCGAGCCATCCTTTTTCTCCACAAAGAAGAAGCCTGCACTTAAAGGAGATTTTGATGGTCTAATAAATCCTTTTCTCAAGGCTCTCCTTTACATAATCATTCATAGCCGCAGTTTCTGGCCCGGATAATGCATATAATCTTCCCTTTGGCAATGCGGCACCAGGAATTAACTCAATAGCACAATCATAAGGCCGATGGGGAGGCAGAATGTCCGCATTGCCTTTGGAGAAAACATCAGCAAACTCCTGGTATTCCACCGGAATGAGTTCTGGAATGATAGCTGCTACTCTGACTGGAAACGTGATACATTCCTTATCACAAAAAGTACCCCAATGTGAAATCTCCCCCGACCGCCAATCAATGGTGGGATTATGAAAGGCCAGCCAAGGGTGACCCAGAACAACTGGAACTGCTGGGCAATGTGTAAGAAAGAACTCGATTTTCTCGGAATGTAGAGCTCCTACTGTAAGTAGTACAGGGGGTGTACGGAGAGAAATAATCCCATTAGACAGCGGACTCCCATCTAAGCCATGCATGGTGACACACCTACCCAAAGGTAACTGAGGAATGCCTAAGGCCTTAGCCCAAGTTAAATCCATAAAGTTTCCTGCAGCTCCACTGTCAACAAAAGCCGACACCGAAGAACTGAGGCTGCCAAAGGAAACTTTAACTGGGACTAAAAGGGAGTTATTCGAGGAGATAAGCTGCAGACCTAGGTGAACCCCCTCACAATTCACCTGGTCAAAGCGTTTCCCGACTTGTTCGGACAATTACGAGCAAAATGTCCCTTACCCCCACAGTACAGACAAAGACCAGAATTTTGCCTTCTGGCTCTTTCTTCAGGAGACAGCCGGGAGAGACCCATCTGCATGGTCTCCTCTACGTCTTCAGGAATGGAATATACACACGGACTTGACCTTACAGGTGCTCCTTTTTCAGCCCTCCGCTCTCTGAGACGACGATCAATCTTAATAGAAAGCTCCATGAGTTTATCGAGAGTCTCAGGAGCGGGGTACTGAAGGAGACTGTCTTTTATAGACTCTGATAAGCCGAGGCGAAACTGACTGCGCAGGGCTGGGTCATTCCAGCCACAGTCGTTCGACCAACGGCGAAACTCTGTACAATAAACCTCTGCAGGATTTCTACAATGTCTGAGAGCGCCCAACTGACTTTCAGCGGACGCCTCTCTATCAGGGTCATCATACAAGAGCCCTAAAGACTCAAAAAAAGCGTCAACTGACAACAATGCCGGATCCTCTGCTCTTAAACCAAATGCCCAGGTCTGAGGATCCCCCTGGAGCAAAGAAATAATAAACCCGACCCGCTGAGATTCAGTACCCGAGGAAGTCGGTCTTAAACGAAAATAAAGTTTACAGAATTCTTTAAAATTAAAAAACTCTTTTCTATCACCAGAAAAACGGTCAGGCAAATGCATCTTTGGTTCAGGGACTACCCTTGGGGAAGCTCGCAAAAGATCTTCCTGCGACTTCACCCGAAGAGAAAGATCCTGAACCATCTGAGTAAGTTCTTGAATCTGGCTGACTAAGAGCTGACCAGGATTTGGCCCTAAACCTGTTGGATTCATGAGGCCGATAAACTCTCACAAAACTGAATGAGAAAAAATTAAACCCCATTTAATTTTAAGTTTTGGTATGGCCGGTAATAATGTTATGATTCCAGCACTCTGGTCAGAGAAGATCTTATGGCAAGGACTGGAGCACTGGAACGGAATGCTGGGGAAGGGAGCAGGACAGGAAAATAGCCCCTGGCGCCCTAACTCTGTTGTCTCACCCGTGTTGTCAGAAATCCCCTGCGAGACTATGGTTTCTTGAGCCCTTGGCAGCCGCGTTTGAAGGGCGGATTATGTCTGCCCAACTTCGATGCCCCCCGGTCTTAATGAGAGACAAAGGGAAACCCGAGACAGGGTGATAACAAGAGGCCCTCTAACTAAACAACCAGGCCAGGGGCTAAGCAAACTCAAAACTATAATATGTGCGGAGAAACCGCCAGGAAAAAGGACAACCAAAATATCCACTTGTCCAATTCTCCTACCCGGCACCGCCAAGTACCAGAGAGGACTTGTGGAAGCGGAACCCTCCGCAAATGCTCCAAACACAAAATATAAAAGGTAAAGCGGCTGAGCCGCAACACACGGCAGAGCCGCAACTCACGAACACCACTGGATATAAAACGGTGATCAGTCAGGACTCCAGGGAACCAAACGACCTCTTGGGATGAGATGACAACTCCCGAATACCGGACTTCTGCGGACTGGAATGACCGGATACAGCAGGACTGGAAACAGACTCTCAGCAAACAAAGGCAGCATGCAGGAAGCTATTACCGGCGTCTGTGAGAAGCCCTGGGAGTGTATTTAACAAGGAGTCCTCCAATCAGCTGCTAAAGGCTGATTAGAATAAATGCCGTGCAGCTGCCTTGCTGCACGGCCAGAGAGCAGGTGAATATCTTAATTTCCTAAAGCCTAGCAACGGGGAACGCGGTCCGCCAGTGGCGTCCCCGTTGCTAGGGTCCGTGCGGCTCAGCGCGCCCGGCATCTAGCGTTGCTAGGGAGCCGGCGGCTGTACGTGCACGGCGTCTCTAGTTGCTAGGCGCCGGGCCGCGCAGACCATCAAGCGGACCCTGGCGCCTAACAGTATGACTCCCAAAAACAACAACCGCGTCATTGGGACCAACTGCGATTTTGGCAAGTTTAGGAGCCAACCATGTTGTTGAAGAACTGTCAGGGAGAGTAGATGTTTTGCACCAACTGGTCCCTGGATCTCGCCTTTATCAGGAGATCATCCAAGTACGGGATAATTGTGACTCCTTGCTTGCGAAGGAGAACCATAATTTCCGCCATCACCCTGGTGAAAATCCTCGGAGCCGTGGACAGACCAAACGGCAATGTCTGAAATTGGTAATGACAATCCTGAATTGCAAACCTTAGGTAGCTTGAGGCAGTGGCTAAATGGGAACATGTAAGTAGGCATCCTTTATGTCTACCAAAACCATGAAATCTCCGTCCTCCGGACTGGAGATCACTGCCCTGAGAAATTCCATCTTGAAATTGAATTTCTTTAGGAAGAAATTGAGGGATTTCAGATTTAAGATTGGTCTGACTGAGCCGTCCGGCTTCGGGACCACGAAGAGGCTTGAATAAAAACATTCTCCCTGCTGACTAAGGCCAATTTGAACAATCGGTGAGGGGGAACGTCTTGAAACCCCAGTTTGTACCCTTGGGACACTATTTGTAAAACCCACAAGTCCAGGTCCGAATGAATCCAGAACTGACTGAAGAGTTTTAGACGTGCCCCCACTGGTGTGGGCTCCTGCAAGAAAGCCCCAGTGTCATGCAGTGGATTTGGCAGAAGCAGAGGACAATCTCTGGTCCTGCGATCTTGAAGAGGCTACAGACCTCTTCCTTTTCCTTCCTCTACCTGCAAAGAAAGGGGAATCTTAACTTCTTGCATATCTATTGGGCCAAAATGACTGCGGTAGATAATGATGCGTCTTCATCCGTTGAGAGGGAACATAGGGCAAGAAGGTTGACTTACCATTGAAATGAGGATGCATCTTGCTGCCTTTCCAATGAAGCAAGTTTAATTTAGTAATAGGTGAAAAACCATCCTTACAAAGGTGTTAATCAGAGACTTGGCTTTGTGGACACTTTTCAGAGAACAAATTTGTTAGCATAAAAATAAAGCCAGAAAATGAAGAGCTGTTTAATCACTCAATTGGATTTTTCTGCCAGCATATTTTTTTTCTCTGCAACCCACTGCTAAATTGTGCTTCCTAGCTGTTTTTATAAAATCACTGAATCAAATCTAACTCTGATTACATCAGAGAAGGCCAGGTACCCTACACCATAACAGGGGGTTTGAAATTTTGACTTGTCTACTTAAATATCACCAAAATCTGATCACAAGTTTAATTACGTCCCTGGGTGGGATTGAACCACCAACCTTTTGGTTAATAGCCGAACACACTAACCGATTGCGCCACAGAGACACTTTGCAAAAAGTACATACTGACAAAGGCTAATAGGCATACATCTAGAACGTTTCCTAGAAAAACATTAAAAAATCAATAATCTGGAGAGTTTTTGTAAGATGTTTCTTCCATCAACCAACGAAGAAACACATTGGTACTTTCCCATGATGAGTGAGTGCTTCAGGATCTCTTGCACTTACATGTGCAGCAGAGTACTGCAATGGAAGCATGCTGGGCCCATAACCCAGAGATAGGCAGATTGAAACTATCCTTTGCTATATGCATTTTTTTTGTTAATTAAAGTAATCCAAAACTGGGATTGATATTTTTGCTCTTTTATTTTTACTTAAAGTACAATAACTTTTACCATTTTAATTTGTTTTAATAGTATATTGACAGTATTGTTTTCTTTCAAAAATCCACTTAATTTTCTTTACCCTATTATTAAAATGGTAATTGACAAAAACAAACTACATTGTCACCAGAAGAGCAATACAAAATGTACAAGTGATATATTAAAATCATCTTTCCAGCTTGAATTTCAATGATGCATTGGGGCAACGATTTTGTGAGAAACATCTTCACCCTTAAATAAAGATTTTCTTAATTCCTTACCTGTGTGATAATTAGATATCACCTTGTTTTCGCATTAAACAGACTTCCACATGAGAAAGCAGCAAGGATGCAGTGGCGTTAATGTTTCCTGGTGTCAACTTGTATTATTTCAGTAGACATTGAAATGAGGATGCATCTTGCTGCCTTTCCAATGAAGCAAGTTTAATTTAGTAATAGGTGAAAAACCATCCCTACAAAGGTGTTAATCAGAGACTTGGCTTTGTGGACACTTTTCAGAGAACAAATTTGTAAGCATAAAAATAAAGCCAGAAAATGAAGAGCTGTTTAATCACTCAAATGGAATTTTTTTGCCAGCATATTTTTTTTCTCTGCAAACCACTGCTAAATTGTGCATCCTAGCTATTTTTATAAAATCAATGAATCAAATCTAACTCTGATTACATCAGAGAAGGCCAGGTACCCTACACCATAAGAGGGGGTTTGAAATTTTGACTTGTCTACTTAAAGATCACCAAAATCTGATAACAAGGTCAATTACGTCCCTGGGTGGGATTGAACCACCAACCTTTTAGTTAATAGCCGTACACACTAACTGATTGCGCCACAGAGACACTTTACGAAAGTGCATACTGACAAAGGCTAATAAGCATTCATCTAAAACGTTTCCTAGAAAAACTTTAAAAAGTCAATAATCTGGAGAGTTTTTGTAAGATGTTTCTTCCATCAACCAACGAAGAAACACATTGGTACTTTCCCATGATGAGTGAGTGCTTCAGGATCTCTTGCACTTACATGTGCAGCAGAGTACTGCAATGGAAGCATGCTGGGCCCATAACCCAGAGGTAGGCAGATTGAAACTATCCTCTGCTATATGCATTTTTTTTTAATTAAAGTAATCCAAAATTGGGATTGATATTTTAGCTCTTTTATTTTTACTTAAAGTACAATAACTTTTACCATTTTAATTTGTTTAATAGTATATTGACAGTATTGTTTTCTTTCAAAAATCAACTTAATTTTCTTTACCCTATTATTAAAATGGTAATTGACAAAAACAAACTACATTGTCACCAGAAGAGCAATACAAAATGTACAAGTGATATATTAAAATCATCTTTCCAGCTTGAATTTCAATGATGCATTGGGGTAACAATTTTGTGAGAAACATCTTCACCCTTAAATAAAGATTTTCTTAATTCCTTACCTGTGTGCTAATTAGATATCACCTTGTTTTCACATTAAACAGACTTCCACATGAGAAAGCAGCAAGGATGCCGTGGCGTTAATGTTTCCTGGTGTCAACCTGTATTATTTCAGTAGATATTGAAATGACGATGCATCTTGCTGCCTTTCCAATGAAGCAAGTTTAATTTAGTAATAGGTGAAAAACCATCCCTACAAAGGTGTTAATCAGATACTTGGCTTTGTGGACACTTTTCAGAGAACAAATTTGTTAGCATAAAAATAAAGCCAGAAAATGAAGAGCTGTTTAATCACTCAATTGGATTTTTTTGCCAGCATATTTTTTTTCTCTGCAACCCACTGCTATATTCACCATGCAGTATATTGTGTGAATATAGAAGTGTTGGCTGTGTTATGTATTAGAGTAATTATTGCAGCTCCCAGCTAAAATTGCAACAATGTAATTTAGTGACAAGCTGCAGAGATTAACCCTTTCTGTGGCTGCTGCACAACCTCTATTCATATCGCTGAATTCAATTAGGGAGATGTTCTCACCCCGCGAGCAAGCGCAGGTATATGCCACACTTAAATGTATGGGTATGGTCTCCATAAAATGAGCGTAGCCTGCAGGCAAAGACTACCTTACACCCCAGTTCTTGACCCTGCACCAACAGACCTCGGCCACCACAGGGAAAACAAGGCTTCACCTTCATAGGGAAGATACTCCCTTTCTTCTTGGAGTCAGCATCAGCATTCCCTTGGTGAATCCACAATGCCCTCCTATCCGAGACTGCCATGAAATTGGCCCGTGAACTCAAGAGTCCTATATCCCTTGCAGTCGTAAGTATGCTGCAGTGTCCTTGATATGATCCAACGTAAGGAGTATCCCATCTCTCCAAGATATCTATATCGGAAGACAAGGTATTCGACCAATTCTTGAATACTACTACTCACCCATGCGCATGTAATGGCAGGTCTAAGTAATGTACCCGTGGTTACATAACTAGAAATAATGTAGCTTCCTGCATACGATCCGCTGGATTTGTGACAGGGCCCCGTGCAGAACAGGGGGTGACTCCCACTTTATTCTGTCCGCAGCAGGAAATGAATAAACAATCGGAAACCTTTTGGGGATTTGAAACCATCTTGTCGAGCTGGCCCAGACTTTCTCAAACAGAGATGGAGGAACGTTACATCAGCTTTCATTATATATCTATATATACATACATATAGACCCCTTTGTCAGGAACAGCAGGGTCCTCAGTGATGTTAATATGTCCTTAATATCCACAATCATGTACTGAATGCTCCTTGCCAATATTGGATCTAATCAGGAAATATTATGGTCGACATAGGAATCAGTATCCGAGTCAGTATCAGTGTGTAGTAACATTTTTGCGGGCCTGAGGGAAAAGAAGCATAGCCATGAACATCACATCTATTCTCTACGTCTGTGTCTGGGACACAGATTTATCCAACCTCACTCTGATATTATTGAAACTTTCACCCAGTCAGTTATTGGTGGTGCCAACAGGGCCACCATCATATGTCTGCATTCCTAATATAGTTTCCTCTTGGGAAAAACATTCAGCCACCGACATGTTGACACACATGTACCAAGTACCCACAGACACATCGGCTTATGGGGGATAGACCTACAGTAAATCTGTCAGAGGGACAGAGAGGATTTTTTAGCTCACAACCCAGCGCCAAAAGTACACAGTCTGGGAAATAATAAACTCTATAGTGATAGACTTGTAACGCTCTATAGATGTGCTGGTGAGGTGAGGAAGAAGCCCCGCCGCTGTAATGGCACGCTTCTGTCCCGCTCAGAAACAAATAATTAATTACGCTGGCGGGGTAAGGACAGTGCCCAGGCACTAATGTCCACTTTTGCCAGCCTTTTGTGAGGAATTTATGCTGCCCAGGGTGCCCCCCCCCCACCCACCCACATGCCCTGCACCCTGCAGTGCCTGTGTTTGTGTGGAAGCATGGCGCACAGCATTCCGCTCGCTGCGTGGTACCTCAGAATGACGTCACTGGAGAAGAAGTCTTCTGTTCTTCTGCTACTCGCCTGTCTTCTGACTTCAGGCTCTGTAAGGGGGTGATGGCAGGCTACGGGAGTGGGCATCTAGGCGTACCCAGCGATCAGCACCCTCAGGAGCTAATGGTGTCCTGTCAGCCAGAAGCAGAGCCATTGAACTCACTAGAAGTTGGTCATACTTCTCTCCCCTAAGTTCCACGAAGCAGGGAGACTGTTGCCAGCAGCCTCCCTGAAAATAAGAAAAACTAACATAAGTATTTTCAGAGAAACTCAGTAGAGCTCCCCTGTAGTGCATCCAGTCTCACTGGGCACAATTCTAAAACTGGAGTCTGGAGGAGGGGCATAGAGGGAGGAGACAGTTCACACCCTTTGAAAGTCTTAAAGTGCCCATGTCTCCTGCGGATCCCGTCTATACCCCATGGTTCTTAATGTGATCCCAGCATCCTCTAGGACGTATGAGAAAACAAATAACGCACACACGAGGAGGAGAGAACAAAGGAAGCTATAAAGAGGGGAGGGGAGGGGAGGGGGGAGGTAAGGTAGTAAAGGGATATTGGATAAACTACAACCTTATACATATTCATTAATGTACAAGTAGTTAGAAGTAGAAGAGCTCTAACAGAAACCACAAAGCTTATCTAAAGCCACACCACACTGGATATGCCCAATCTCATTTGATCTTTGAAGCAAAGCAGTATTGGACTTTGTTACTACCAAGCAGTCTCCCATCCATGTATTATCAGATTCTTTAGGTGTTTTTAAACTACCAACACCCTTTTCTTGGTACTGTACATTTAATTTTTACACATATTCTTTTATGTACCAGAAGTTAGAAGTAGAAGAGCTCTAACAGAAACCACGAGCTCATCTACAGCCACAGCACACTGGATTTGCCCAATCTCTCCTGATCATGGAAGCTGAGCAGTGTTGGTCCTGGTTTTAGTACTTGGATGGGAGACCACCAGGAAATACCAGGAGCTGTGTGTATTTTTACAATACCAACACCGTTCTCTTGATGCATTCCATTTTGAAACATTGGGGCAGATCTATTAAGCCTGGTGAACTGATAAAGTGCAAGGTGATAAAGTACCAGCCAGTCAGCTCCTAACTGTCATTTTTCAAACCCAGCCTGTGACATGGCAATTAGGAGCTGATTGGCTGGTACTTTATCACCATGCAAATTATCATTTCACCAGGTTTAATAAATCGTCCGCTTATTCATTTATGTACGAGTAGTTAGCAGTAGAAGAACTCTAACAGAAACCACTAAGCTCATCTACAGCCACACCACACTGTATATGCCCAATATCACCTGATCTTAGGCCTGGTTTGTTCTTGGATGTGAGACCACCTGGGAATACCAGGTGCTGTAGGTAGTTTTATACTACCAACACCGTTCTCTTGATGCATTCTATTTTGAAACTTATTCATTGATGTAGAAGTTAGAAACAGCAAAAATCATCTACAGCCGCATCACACTGGATATGTCCAATCCAGTGGCGTAACTAGAAATTTTTCTCCCCCAAGCCAAAAAATTCTTCGGCGCCCCCCCCCCCTTCATGCTCCATAATTGGGAGCAAGAAAGGGATAAATATGCGCGCGCCTAAGGCGCGTGCGTCAAAAAAGGGGCGTGGTTTTGTTGGAGTGGGCGTGGTTTCGCATAAAGGGGCGTGGCATTGCAGGAAAAGACTACCTTATACCCCAGTTTTGCAACCTGCACGCCCATACGTTGGCCACCACAGGAAAGAAAAATAATCCTGATTCATGCCCCTTACATTATTTGTCATTTTTCCTCCTTATAGTAATGCCCAGTATACATTATGCCACATACTGCAATGGCCCTTAGACATTATGCCGCACACAATAATGCACGACACAATATGCACACACTGTAATGCCCCCGACACATTATGCGGTTTTAAAAATACGGGGGATCCCCTGTCCGTTTTTCCCCCGGATTTTTAGAACCAGGACCGGCTCGAAGAGCCCGAGGCTGGTTATGCTTTGGAGGGGGGACCCCACGCAATTTTTCTTTTCCGGGTTTTTCACATTCCATTTAAAAAAAATAAAAAAAAATAATCTTTTAAAAAATATATAAATAATACTTGTGCCTCCAAAAAAGACAAACCAAGTACCTAATCCCTTCTAATATAAATAGATATGCTATTACCCCAAAAAAATATTATTTTTTATTAGATTCCGCCTGCAAAGTGTGGCGGATTGAAAATGACGAATTTACTGTTTAAAAGCACTGTTGTCGAATTTACAAACTTCAATTGAATATACTTTTGTTGAATTGCCGCATTTGTACCATTGCAGAAAAGTCGAATTTGTCAAATGTCGAATTTTAAAAAGTCGAATTTTGAAAGGATGCAAGAATAGGCCCCGCCCCCTTCTTCACATCAGCCGTCCCCTTCTACCCCTGTACCTTGCTCTCTCCTGTCTGTGCTCTCTCCTGTCTGTAGGACTAGGCCCCGCCCCCTTCTTACCCTCCAGTGACTGCTCTCTCCTGACAAGTGGACCAGGCCTGCCCCCTACACGCTGCTGGTGTCTTCATTGTTACTTGGTCTGGAGCTCCGTTGGGGAGAGAACTCACGTGAGCTCATTAAGAATGAGGAACTGGGATGTTTTAATTTTATTGTGAGTAGTGTAGTGTGGTGATGTAGTATGTTGTATGGGGGGTATAGTGTAACTATGAAGTGCAGCATATGGGAGGGCTATAGCATAGTGATGTAGTGTGGCATATGGGGGGTGGTAGCGCATAGGCGTGCATACAGGGGGTGCCTGGTGCGCACAGGCACTCCCTAATGTCCAGCACCGCTGCACGCCACGCTTGCTGTGGCACAGTGATCGCTGAGTGTGTGATCGGTGGAGCCTAGCCTGTAGCTCATTTCCATACCTCCCACCACCGCTGCGCCCGCCCCCCCTCTGCCTGCTGCTAATACTATGCTGAGTGCATTCGTCGGCGGCCTCACTGGGGGGACTGGTGTCACCTTGCAATGTGACGTGGTGATGTCCGCCTATGCTCTCCTCCCGCCCACCCGTGCTTTCCTCCCGCTGCGGTCTCTCAGTCCTAGTGTGCCGCGGCTGCCACACCACTGGCAGTGTTCCTCTAGGGGGGACTGGGAGCCGCCGGCAGACACATTCTGCTGAGACTTGTCAGTGCGGGTTCCGGATGGCAGGCGGCGGGTGGGAGGGCAGACGGGGAGCAGGTGTCACAAGGAGTGTGTGGGTAACTAATTCACAATACTTCCGCTCAACGTGGCACTGCTGGTCCTTCATCTCCCATGTCTCTTCACCAGGTGGCGGGCGGCCCGGAAATTAAGTGATGTGTTGTGCAGCAGTCAGTGTGAAGTGACTGTGAGTAACACTGATGGTGCTGATGATGCTGCTGCAGAATCGGGAAGCAATTAATTCATAAATAAAATGTACTCAGTGTATTATACATACATAAACATGTACATACGTGTATTTGTGTATACATGTATATACATGAGTGTGTGTGCATATATATATATATATATATATATATATATATATATATATACATACAGCCAGTTCCCAGGAACAAAAGTCCTCCCCCGCTTCCGCTAAGTCAACAGCATGACGCTAGGGCTCCACTGGTGGAGCCAGGTGCGGTGGGGGCCCGTCTCAAGTAGAGATGAGCGGGTTCGGTTTCTTTGAATCCGAACCCGCACGAACTTCACTTTTTTTTTCACGGGTCCGAGCGACTCGGATCTTCCCGCCTTGCTCGGTTAACCCGAGCGCGCCCGAACGTCATCATGACGCTGTCGGATTCTCGCGAGACTCGGATTCTATATAAGGAGCCGCGCGTCGCCGCCATTTTCACACGTGCATTGAGATTGATAGGGAGAGGACGTGGCTGGCGTCCTCTCCATTTAGATTAGATTTAGAAGAGAGAGAGAGAGAGAGATTGCTGTGATACTGTAGATTAGAAGAGAGTGCAGACAGAGTTTAGTGACTGACGACCACAGTGACCAGTGACCACCAGAGACAGTGCAGTTGTTTGTTTTATTTAATATATCCGTTCTCTGCCTGAAAAAAACGATACACAGTCACACAGTGACTCAGTCTGTGTGCACTGCTCAGCCCAGTGTGCTGCACATCAATGTATTGTATATAAAGCTTATAATTGTGGGGGAGACTGGGGAGCACTGCAGGTTGTTATAGCAGGAGCCAGGAGTACATGATAAATAATATTATATTAAAATTAAACAGTGCACACTTTTGCTGCAGGAGTGCCACTGCCAGTGTGACTAGTGGTGACCAGTGCCTGACCACCAGTATATTAGTAGTATTGTATACTATCTCTTTATCAACCAGTCTATATTAGCAGCAGACACAGTACAGTGCGGTAGTTCACGGCTGTGGCTACCTCTGTGTCGGCACTCGGCAGGCAGTCCGTCCATCCATAATTGTATTATAATATATACCACCTAACCGTGGTTTTTTTTTCATTCTTTATACCGTCGTCATACTAGTTGTTACGAGTATACTACTATCTCTTTATCAACCAGTGTACAGTGCGGTAGTTCACGGCTGTGGCTACCTCTGTGTCGGCACTCGGCAGGCAGTCCGTCCATCCATAATTGTATTATATACCACCTAACCGTGGTTTTTTTATACCACCTAACCGTGGCAGTCCGTCCATAATTGTATACTAGTATCCAATCCATCCATCTCCATTGTTTACCTGAGGTGCCTTTTAGTTCTGCCTATAAAATATGGAGAACAAAAAAGTTGAGGTTCCAAAATTAGGGAAAGATCAAGATCCACTTCCACCTCGTGCTGAAGCTGCTGCCACTAGTCATGGCCGAGACGATGAAATGCCAGCAACGTCGTCTGCCAAGGCCGATGCCCAATGTCATAGTACAGAGCATGTCAAATCCAAAACACCAAATATCAGAAAAAAAAGGACTCCAAAACCTAAAATAAAATTGTCGGAGGAGAAGCGTAAACTTGCCAATATGCCATTTACCACACGGAGTGGCAAGGAACGGCTGAGGCCCTGGCCTATGTTCATGGCTAGTGGTTCAGCTTCACATGAGGATGGAAGCACTCAGCCTCTCGCTAGAAAACTGAAAAGACTCAAGCTGGCAAAAGCACCGCAAAGAACTGTGCGTTCTTTGAAATCCCAAATCCACAAGGAGAGTCCAATTGTGTCGGTTGCGATGCCTGACCTTCCCAACACTGGACGTGAAGAGCATGCACCTTCCACCATTTGCACGCCCCCTGCAAGTGCTGGAAGGAGCACCCGCAGTCCAGTTCCTGATAGTCAGATTGAAGATGTCAGTGTTGAAGTACACCAGGATGAGGAGGATATGGGTGTTGCTGGCGCTGGGGAGGAAATTGACCAGGAGGATTCTGATGGTGAGGTGGTTTGTTTAAGTCAGGCACCCGGGGAGACACCTGTTGTCCGTGGGAGGAATATGGCCGTTGACATGCCAGGTGAAAATACCAAAAAAATCAGCTCTTCGGTGTGGAGGTATTTCACCAGAAATGCGGACAACAGGTGTCAAGCCGTGTGTTCCCTTTGTCAAGCTGTAATAAGTAGGGGTAAGGACGTTAACCACCTCGGAACATCCTCCCTTATACGTCACCTGCAGCGCATTCATAATAAGTCAGTGACAAGTTCAAAAACTTTGGGTGACAGCGGAAGCAGTCCACTGACCAGTAAATCCCTTCCTCTTGTAACCAAGCTCACGCAAACCACCCCACCAACTCCCTCAGTGTCAATTTCCTCCTTCCCCAGGAATGCCAATAGTCCTGCAGGCCATGTCACTGGCAAGTCTGACGAGTCCTCTCCTGCCTGGGATTCCTCCGATGCATCCTTGCGTGTAACGCCTACTGCTGCTGGCGCTGCTGTTGTTGCCGCTGGGAGTCGATGGTCATCCCAGAGGGGAAGTCGTAAGCCCACTTGTACTACTTCCAGTAAGCAATTGACTGTTCAACAGTCCTTTGCGAGGAAGATGAAATATCACAGCAGTCATCCTACTGCAAAGCGGATAACCGAGTCCTTGACAACTATGTTGGTGTTAGACGTGCGTCCGGTATCCGCCGTTAGTTCACAGGGAACTAGACAATTTATTGAGGCAGTGTGCCCCCGTTACCAAATACCATCTAGGTTCCACTTCTCTAGGCAGGCGATACCGAGAATGTACACGGACGTCAGAAAAAGACTCACCAGTGTCCTAAAAAATGCAGTTGTACCCAATGTCCACTTAACCACGGACATGTGGACAAGTGGAGCAGGGCAGGGTCAGGACTATATGACTGTGACAGCCCACTGGGTAGATGTATGGACTCCCGCCGCAAGAACAGCAGCGGCGGCACCAGTAGCAGCATCTCGCAAACGCCAACTCTTTCCTAGGCAGGCTACGCTTTGTATCACCGCTTTCCAGAATACGCACACAGCTGAAAACCTCTTACGGCAACTGAGGAAGATCATCGCGGAATGGCTTACCCCAATTGGACTCTCCTGTGGATTTGTGGCATCGGACAATGCCAGCAATATTGTGTGTGCATTAAATATGGGCAAATTCCAGCACGTCCCATGTTTTGCACATACCTTGAATTTGGTGGTGCAGAATTTTTTAAAAAACGACAGGGGCGTGCAAGAGATGCTGTCGGTGGCCAGAAAAATTGCGGGACACTTTCGGCGTACAGGCACCACGTACAGAAGACTGGAGCACCACCAAAAACTACTGAACCTGCCCTGCCATCATCTGAAGCAAGAAGTGGTAACGAGGTGGAATTCAACCCTCTATATGCTTCAGAGGTTGGAGGAGCAGCAAAAGGCCATTCAAGCCTATACAATTGAGCACGATATAGGAGATGGAATGCACCTGTCTCAAGTGCAGTGGAGAATGATTTCAACGTTGTGCAAGGTTCTGATGCCCTTTGAACTTGCCACACGTGAAGTCAGTTCAGACACTGCCAGCCTGAGTCAGGTCATTCCCCTCATCAGGCTTTTGCAGAAGAAGCTGGAGGTATTGAAGGAGGAGCTAACACGGAGCGATTCCGCTAGGCATGTGGGACTTGTGGATGCAGCCCTTAATTCGCTTAACAAGGATTCACGGGTGGTCAATCTGTTGAAATCAGAGCACTACATTTTGGCCACCGTGCTCGATCCTAGATTTAAAGCCTACCTTGGATCTCTCTTTCCGGCAGACACAGGTCTGCTGGGGTTGAAAGACCTGCTGGTGACAAAATTGTCAAGTCAAGCGGAACGCGACCTGTCAACATCTCCTCCTTCACATTCTCCCGCAACTGGGGGTGCGAGGAAAAGGCTCAGAATTCCGAGCCCACCCGCTGGCGGTGATGCAGGGCAGTCTGGAGCGACTGCTGATGCTGACATCTGGTCCGGACTGAAGGACCTGACAACGATTACGGACATGTCGTCTACTGTCACTGCATATGATTCTCTCAACATTGATAGAATGGTGGAGGATTATATGAGTGACCGCATCCAAGTAGGCACGTCACACAGTCCGTACTTATACTGGCAGGAAAAAGAGGCAATTTGGAGGCCCTTGCACAAACTGGCTTTATTCTACCTAAGTTGCCCTCCCACAAGTGTGTACTCCGAAAGAGTGTTTAGTGCCGCCGCTCACCTTGTCAGCAATCGGCGTACGAGGTTACATCCAGAAAATGTGGAGAAGATGATGTTCATTAAAATGAATTATAATCAATTCCTCCGCGGAGACATTGACCAGCAGCAATTGCCTCCACAAAGTACACAGGGAGCTGAGATGGTGGATTCCAGTGGGGACGAATTGATAATCTGTGAGGAGGGGGATGTACACGGTGATATATCGGAGGGTGAAGATGAGGTGGACATCTTGCCTCTGTAGAGCCAGTTTGTGCAAGGAGAGATTAATTGCTTCTTTTTTGGGGGGGGTCCAAACCAACCCGTCATATCAGTCACAGTCTTGTGGCAGACCCTGTCACTGAAATGATGGGTTGGTTAAAGTGTGCATGTCCTGTTTTGTTTATACAACATAAGGGTGGGTGGGAGGGCCCAAGGATAATTCCATCTTGCACCTCTTTTTTCTTTTCTTTTTCTTTGCATCATGTGCTGATTGGGGAGGGTTTTTTGGAAGGGACATCCTGCGTGACACTGCAGTGCCACTCCTAGATGGGCCCGGTGTTTGTGTCGGCCACTAGGGTCGCTAATCTTACTCACACAGCTACCTCATTGCGCCTCTTTTTTTCTTTGCGTCATGTGCTGTTTGGGGAGGGTTTTTTGGAAGGGACATCCTGCGTGACACTGCAGTGCCACTCCTAGATGTGCCCGGTGTTTGTGTCGGCCACTAGGGTCGCTAATCTTACTCACACAGCTACCTCATTGCGCCTCTTTTTTTCTTTGCGTCATGTGCTGTTTGGGGAGGGTTTTTTGGAAGGGACATCCTGCGTGACACTGCAGTGCCACTCCTAGATGTGCCCGGTGTTTGTGTCGGCCACTAGGGTCGCTAATCTTACTCACACAGTCAGCTACCTCATTGCGCCTCTTTTTTTCTTTGCGTCATGTGCTGTTTGGGAAGGGTTTTTTGGAAGGGCCATCCTGCGTGACACTGCAGTGCCACTCCTAGATGGGCCCGGTGTTTGTGTCGGCCACTAGGGTCGCTAATCTTACTCACACAGCTACCTCATTGCGCCTCTTTTTTTCTTTGCGTCATGTGCTGTTTGGGGAGGGTTTTTTGGAAGGGACATCCTGCGTGACACTGCAGTGCCACTCCTAGATGGGCCCGGTGTTTGTGTCGGCCACTAGGGTCGCTTATCTTACTCACACAGCGACCTCGGTGCAAATTTTAGGACTAAAAATAATATTGTGAGGTGTGAGGTATTCAGAATAGACTGAAAATGAGTGTAAATTATGGTTTTTGAGGTTAATAATACTTTGGGATCAAAATGACCCCCAAATTCTATGATTTAAGCTGTTTTTTAGTGTTTTTGGAAAAAAACACCCGAATCCAAAACACACCCGAATCCGACAAAAATAATTCGGTGAGGTTTTGCCAAAACGCGTTCGAACCCAAAACACGGCCGCGGAACCGAACCCAAAACCAAAACACAAAACCCGAAAAATTTCAGGCGCTCATCTCTAGTCTCAAGTGCTTCAGCAATCAGTGGGCTTGCTCACAGGTGGATCCCTGGATTCTACAAGTAGTGTCTCAGGGATTCAAGCTGGAATTCGAGACGTCTCCCCCTCGCCGTTTCCTAAAATCTGCCTTGCCAACATCTCCCTTGGACTCCCTGTCCTAGAGGCAAATTCACAAGCTGTATTTGCAGCAGGTGATAGTCAAGGTACCCCTCCTTCAACAAGGAAGGGGTTACTATTCCACGATGTTTTTGGTACCGAAACCGGACGGTTCGGTGAGACCCATTTTAAATTTTAAATCTTTGAACACGTATATAAAACGGTTCAAGTTCAAGATGGAATCGCTCAGGGCGGTTATCTCAAGCCTGGAGGAAGGGGATTACATGGTATCACTGGACATCAAGGATGCTTACCTGCATGTCCCCATTTACTCTCCTCACCAGGAGTACCTCAGATTTGTGGTACAGGACTGTCATTCTGCGGCGGGACTGCCGCATTCTAGATCAGTAAAAGCCCATTCCACGAGGAAGGTGGGCTCTTCTTGGGCGGCTGCCCGAGGGGTCTCTGCTTTACAACTTTGCCGAGCTGCTACTTGGTCGGGGTCAAGCACATTTGCAAGATTTTACAAGTTTGACACCCTGGCTGAGGAAGACCTAGAGTTCGCTCATTCGGTGCTGCAGAGTCATCCGCACTCTCCCTCCCGTTTGGGAGCTTTGATATAATCCCCATGGTCCTTACGGAGTCCCAGCATCCACTTAGGACGTCAGAGAAAATAAGATTTTACTCACCGGTAAATCTATTTCTCGTAGTCCGTAGTGGATGCTGGGCGCCCATCCCAAGTACTTGTACATAGTTATTGTTAACAAAAGGGTTATTGTTGAGAGCCATCTGTGCAGAGGCTCCGTTGTTGTCATACTGTTAACTGGGTATAATATCACGAGTTGTACGGTGTGATTGGTGTGGCTGGTATGAGTCTTACCCGGGATTCAAAATCCTTCCTTAGTGTCAGCTCTTCCGGGCACAGTATCCTAACTGAGGTCTGGAGGAGGGTCATAGGGGGAGGAGCCAGTGCACACCAGGTAGTCCTAAAGCTCTCTTTAGTTGTGCCAAGTCTCCTGCGGAGCCGCTATTCCCCATGGTCCTTACGGAGTCCCAGCATCCACTACGGACTACGAGAAATAGATTTACCGGTGAGTAAAATCTTATTATATATATATATATATATACATATATATATATATATATATATATGACTTGGGGTTTGTTTTATTAGATAGAGCATGTCCCTGTGAAGTGCCTTTTGGGGTTGTGGTTTTTCAGAAAGTTACAGGTTTTTTTTAATTAAGAGAAATATGCCCCATTATAGAGATCGGGCATTTCAATTTGTTGCGCCTGCGCAGTGGCCGCCAGCAGGGGGTGTACTAGAGTGCCTTCTCTTGAGAGCCGCAATATGGCCGCCTTCTCCCCGGTTATTCTGTAAATAGGAAAATAACCTCACAGGTTCACATAGGGCAGAGTTGCCACTACTAGTGCAGGGCTGTAACTTACAGTACTAAGGAAAAGCCATATACTAAAGCGGCACGGTGACCTCACCCCTCTCAGAGACACCAGGGCGCAGCACACTGGTACACACACCTGTTAGCTCAGGGCAGCACTATAGGACCCTCCTGTAATGCTGTGCTGGCGGCGTGTAGTGATCAGGGCACTGGGAGACTGGCTGGCTGGTCTCCGTCTCTGCTGCCTATAGAACTTCCACCTCTGTTATATATCAGGGCTGCTCTCCTGTTATGATTCCAATACTCTGGTCTGGGGATATCTTATAGCAAGGACCTGAGTACTGGAACGTAATGCTTGGAAAGGGAGTGGGAACGGGAATAGCCCCTGGCGCCCTATCTCCGTTGTCTCGCCCGTGCTGTCAGAAATCTCTTGCGAGACTATGGTTGCTTGGGCCCATGGCAGCCGCGTTTGAAGGGCGGATTACGTCTGCCCAACTCCGATGCCCCCTCAGGTCTTAATGGGAGACAAAGAGAAATCCGAGACAGGGTGATAACAAGGGGCCCTCTACTAAACAACAAAGCCAGGGGCTCAAAACTAACTTTAAAATAGAGTATGTGCGGAAAACCGCCAGGGAAAAGGACAACCAAAATACCCACTTGTCCACTCTTCTACCCGGCACCGGCGAGTTCCGGAGAGGAGTGTGGGAGCGTAAACCTCCGCAAATGCACCAACACAGAATACAAAATAAAGCGGCCTAGGCCGCAGCACGCGGCAGAGCCGCCACTCACGAAAACCACACGAGATCCTCTAGCGACTGTTGCGGGTAAATGAGGACTGGAAGACTCCTTGGGAAGAGATGACAACACTAAGATTCAGGAACTCTGAGGACAGGAATGACCGGACACAGCAGAACTGGAACAGACGTCAGCAAACCAAAGCAGCATGCAGGAAGCTATTACCAGCGTCTGTGTGAAGCACTGAGAAGGTATTTAGCAGGGAGTCCTTCAATCAGTAGTTCAGAGCCTGATTAGCACAATGCCGTGCAGCTGCCTTGCTGCACGACCAGAAGACAAGTGTGTGTGTGTAGTTCACTTGATTGACCCTGCAAGGGGAGCGCAGTCCGTCCGTGGCGTCCCCGTTGCTAGGGTCCAGGCGGCTCAGCGCGCCCGGCGTCCTAGCATTGCTAGGGAGCCGGCGGCTAGCACGCTCGGCGTCCCTAGTTGCTAGGCGCCGGGCCGCGAGGACATCGCGGACCACGGCGCCTAACACCTGTGTGTTCTCTTCCTCTCCTACCTCACACTGGAACTGGCCGCCCAGAGAACGAGAGGGCAGCGGCTGACATCAGAGAGGGTGCAGCAATCTGTGTGGGCAGAGCCCCTCACAGCAAGGTGTCCTTATGCTGTGCCCCGTGTAATCACTGTGATCCATACAGACTCTCACCCTGGTATGCTCTCTATTATTTATTTTTTTACACTGCGGCATGCTCGAGGGAAGGGAGCAGGCACCACCCCACCGCCACTACTCCTCCGCCAGCATCACTGCCGAGCCGGTCAGTGTTCCGGCGGCAATGAGCAGTAGGCAGCCACCAGCAACAACAGTCAGGAAGCTGTTACTCCCGGCAGCAGTAGCGTCAAGCTGCAATTCAGCCAGCGGCACGATGATCCGGGAGACAGTGGCAGCACAGGGAAGCAGTACCCCCTCCAATCGCAGCACCAACTAGGAGACTGAGGCAGCAACCTGCCCCCAGCAGCAGCACCACCCTGATGATAGGTAAGATGCATTTTGGTGTCACAAGAAGGTGGCCGGAGTAGTGGCTGGCTGTGGTCACACCCCGGGGAAAAGTGATAGTGATTTCAGTGTTCCCTTGCGCGGGGATTGGATGTGTAGATGAATGGAGGCTATGTATGTATAGATGTGAGCGGCAGTGTGCGGATGTATGAGAGCGGCAATGTACGGCTGTATAACTGCGTCGGTGTGCGGCTGTATGAGTGCGATGGTGTGCGGCTGTATGCGTGCGGCGGTGTGCGGCTGTAAGAGTGCGGCAGTGTGCGGCTGTAAGAGCACGGCTGTAAGAGTGCGGCTGTAAGAGTGCGGGGTTGTACGGATGTATGAGAGCGGGGTTGTACGGATGTATGAGAGCGGGGTTGTACGGATGTATGAGAGCGGCAGTGTATGGATGTATGAGAGCAACAGTGTACAGTTGTGTGAGAGCGGCAGTGTGCGGATGTATGAGAGTGGCGGTGTACGGATGTATGAGAGCGGCAGTGTATGGATGGCAGCGTCATAGGGAGGGATGTCGGAATGCTGTTATAGGGTTCCTAATACAAAATGCCACGTTGGGCTTGATGGGCAGGTAGTGCGGCAAGCACACCCAAATTGGCATCTGACGTCGCCTGCAGTCCACACTGTTGTGAGGAGTCAGAGTTAATTTTGACTGTGTAGTGTACTCACAGAGGACCTACCGCCCGTCCCCTCGCATCTGAGCAGCAGGTCAGGCTCTTATTTTCTTTTTAATCAGGAGAGGCCGAGTGAACTGTGAGCAGGGGGGCAGAGCTACATGGGACCCAGAGGGGCTGCTGTGCTGTCAGAGAGGGAGAGGAAGAGAGAGATGAAGCTACTGCAGATCCCCAGCTGATTGTGAGGTGCCGGGTTGAAGGGTGATGTGATCACCCTTCTCCCTCGCTGCCGCTGGGGACCGCATCTAGGCTTCCTCCATCGAGGGCATGCGGCGCAGCAGTGGGCAGCGTGTAATGAGTTTGTCTGACTCATTATACTGCTGCCTGTTGTGGACACCTCCGTCCGTACGGACTGGTGTACATGCCCAGCACAGAGGTGACAGTGTTGGTGGAAGTGCTGCCCAGTTCTGACCCTGCAGGCCTCCCTGATCTGACTGCGGCCGCTGCAACTGCTGCGGCCCGAAACCCCTGCCGGTCCCCTCCATAGACTTCTGCCTGTCCAGCGCTGAGGTACTAGGGGTATCCCAGCTGCGGGAAGGGTATGTCTCTCCGGCAGGGGAAGGTGACAGCGGCGGAGGAAGTGTTGCCCACCTCAGACACTGCAGGCCTCCCCGATCCAGCTGCGGCCACAGCTGATGCTGCCAGAACCCCCTGCTGGTCTCCTTTGTTGACTGCCGCATGGCCAGTGCTGAAGTACTGGGGGTAGGCCAGCTACGGGAAGAGTGTCTCTGCCTCGGGCTCTCTCTCTCTGTCAGGGGAAGGAAGGGCTGATTCTCTGGCACAACAGGGAGGGCTAGGCTGCAGGAACACAGCACTGGAAGAAACAGGAGGCCGAACTCATGACCAGAAAGTGAGCAGTGCAGTGATCAGCCCCCTAGTCTTTCCCTCTCTCTGGGTGCAGAGCTGTATTCTACAGAGAGAGCTGGGATGGGAAGAAGGGGAACGGCACCTGACACACACATACACGCGCGGCACCTGACACACACATACACGCGCAACACCTGACACACACACATACACGTGCGGCACCTGACACACACACACGTAGCATCAGACACAATAAAATAAACATGCAGCACCTGACCCACACATACACGCGCAACACCTGACACACACACATACACGTGCGGCACCTGACACACACACACGTAGCATCAGACACAATAAAATAAACATGCAGCACCTGACCCACACATACACGCGCAACACCTGACACACACACATATACACGTGCGGCACCTGACACACACACGTACCATCAGACACAATAAAATAAACATGCAGCACCTGACACATGCATATACACGCAGCACCTGACACATGCATATACACGCAGCACCTGACACATGCATATACACGCAGCACCTGACACATGCATATACACGCAGCACCTGACACATACATATACACGCACACCATCAGACACACACATACACACGCAGTGCCTTACTCACACACACATAGACACGTGCAGCACCTGAGGCACACACATGTACACGCGCAGCACCTGACGCACACACATGTACACGCGCAGCACCTGACGCACACTCATGTACACACGCAGCACCTGACGCACACTCATGTACACGCGCAGCACCTAATGCACACTCATGTACACGCGCAGCACCTGACGCACACTCATGTACACGCGCATCACCTGACACAGACATACGTATTCATGCACAGCACCAGACATACACTTGTACACACGCGGAGCACCTGATACTCACACACATATACACCCGCAACACCTGACACACACACACACACGTGCGGCAGCTGACGCATACACACGCACCATCAGACACACTCATATATACACGCAGCACCAGACACACACATACACACAGGAGCTGACACACACATACACAGGCAGCACCTGACACACACACACATATACACGCGCAGCACCTGACACCACGCACTCACACGTACAAGCAATGCATTTCACGCCTACCTCCAGCCTCAGTTACAGGCTGCTGCCGCCTACCCCCCTCCCTGCATCAGCTGCAAAGGCAGCAAAATATTTTGACCAAAGTCTAAAGGCCCGTACACATTAAACGATGTCGCTCTGTGAGCTACATCGTCTAATGTTTCCCCTCCCGGGCCGGCCGGCGGCCGACTGTACACACTGAGCGATATGACCGCTCATATCGCTCAGTGACGTCACGCCCCCGCCAGCCCTGCATGAAGGTCGTGGACGACAGTCCACATCCTTCCTGCATGCCCTACCGACAGCGAAGACTGTTGCCGACCCGCGGGGCCGCGCATCGTTTGTCGCTGGCTGCATACACACTTAACGATAAAATGAGCGACGTCGCTCATTAAATCGTTAAGTGTGTACGGACCTTAAACAATTTGGTTTGGTTAATAAAATAATTTTGCACAGAACAGTGATGTTATACGAACATTTTCATTAAACATTTAAAAAATCAAATGTTTATTCTTTAAGTGAAATTTTACATTTCTGAATAAAAAAAATAAATTTAAAAAAAGCGATGAAATTCAATAGACAAAAAACCTTACGGTTTCACATGTCCCATTAAGGCTTCTTAGACATGATCGAAATTTCAGAAGCCTGTTGTAACTCTTCCACTCAAACTCCAAAAAGCAATGAAATTCCGATCATTAAGGCTGACGCCTTAATGGACGTGTTCCTTGCGCAATACAGATATGGTATGCCATCACAGCCTGTGGGTAAGTGCAGATTCAGCACTCTCACAGAGTGAGATTGCTGTCACTCACACAATGGTGGAGCTGCTAATTCACAGATTTGTGTGCTCATTGGAATACACACATGCAGTCTATGCAACTGAAGGTCTGAGCGGAAGACAAAGCTGCTCAGATGAGGTAAGAGTGTTGTTGATTGGAGGGAGGAGAGCGGTGTGGATGGGGGAACAGAAGTGTGTGGATAGAGGGAACACTAAGCAGCACTAATGGGGGGGACAGAGAAACACAGGGGGTAATTCAGACCGCAGCAGCAGCAGCAGCGATTGCAGTCTGAATTAGTTTGTGAGGTGCGTGCGTACCCCAGGAGCCCAGTGAGATGCTATCACCCTGCCTGATTGATAGGCAGAGGTGGTTGCGGGGAAGGAGGGGGGCGTGCAAACAGCGTTAGAATGCCATTGGCAGGGCATGGTCTGCACAACGGAGGCGTTTCCGGACCACTGGGGGGTGGGCTGTGGCGGTTATCCCCCTGCCAAGAGCGCAGGATCCACTAAATTTACCTTCAGGATGTCAGCTACATGAATAGGGTAAGAGTGGTGTGGATAGGGGGTAGATTAAGCAGCAAGTATGGGAAGGGAGACAGAGCGGTGCAGATGGGGGAAATGGTGCAGATGGGTTGAAAACACTGGCATGGATGGGTAGAAAACTGGTGCAGATGGGAGAGAAGACAGTGTGCCATGTACTGGAGGAGGCAGAGTGACGTTGAAGAATGAAACACTGAGCAGCACAGAGAGAAGGAAACGGTGGTACAGACAATGCACAGGTGGGGAAAGACAGATGGTACAGATAAGTTAGTACAGACTAGCACAGATGGGAGAACACAGCAGTAGGGATTGGGGAAGACCGGGCAGCATGGGGGTGTATAGGGGAAGTAAGTGTAGATGCATAGACCGTAGATGGGGTATTATAGTTTAGCAATTAACCAAGATGTTTGAGGGAGCTAAATGTGTATACTAAGTGAGATGGATGTATGGAGTTAGAAGGATGTTGTAACAAGGTGGCTTTGTTGTGTTGACTGAATGGGATGGTTGTGGGCACTGTGTGGGATGGGAGCACCACAAAACTGCTCAGACCTTCAGTTGCATAGACTGCATGTGTGTATTCCAATGAGCACACAAATCTGTGAATTAGCAGCTCCACCATTGTGTGAGTGACAGCAATCTCACTCTGTGAGAGTGCTGAATCTGCACTTACCCACAGGCTGTGATGGCATACCATATCTGTATTGCGCAAGGAACACGTCCATTAAGGCATCAGCCTTAATGATCGGAATTTCATTGCTTTTTGGAGTTTGAGTGGAAGAGTTACAACAGGTTTCTGAAATTTCGATCATGTCTAAGAAGCCTTAATGGGACATGTGAAACCGTAAGGTTTTTTGTCTATGGAATATATATATATATATATATATCACAAACATATATGATTCATACATATATCACACACACATACATGATACATACATGAGAAAGACCTGGGATGGTGATGAGGCCAGGGCCCCCTGCTGATGTTGCGTTGAGGAAGGCAGTGTTCCAGGGCGGATGCCAGTCGGGGAGAGCGCCGCGCAGCCCGGGAAAAATACTGCTGAGGAGCTACATCTGGAAGAGCCCCTGGGAGGGAGAGTGCCACATGCCCCATCCTGCGCGGCAGACTCTGCAGGCCTGCACATGGGAAGGGAGGTCTCTGGCCACACATACTCACCCTTCTGCTGAAGCCCCGCTGCTGTCCCCATCAGCGATCTCCAGCGGGGAGCGGGGCCAGGATGAACCTCAACCTGTGAGAACTATCTTCATGATCAAGAGATCTCATATGCAAGATAAGTATGTGTTGGGATAGGGCTGGGGAGGGCGGCTGCTCGGGCACACCCCCGTCAAGTTAAGGAGATTTAACTGAGGAAGCACAAGGGAACTCTCGTCTGGGGACAACAACTGCAGGGAGACCACATCTTTTCAGATGAACATGGGAGGGCAGAAGGCTGCCTAATACTGAAGCACCCTCAGACATTAAACCATATGCAACAACTATTGCAAGCATTCCTGGGGGAAGGTCTGCAGCAGACGGATTTGCATACGGTGATGTCATCCAAGCAGTGGGCCAAAGTTGGCTGGAACCCTCATCTGTATATGAAAAGAGAAAAGGGGCATGCAGGGCATGGCGGCCTTTTGCGGCGCTTGTATAACCCCAAGTTTGCATTAAACACCCCCACCCTCCTTCGGTGTGGGGCTCATGTTGACCATGCCCAAGCCCCTGAAGCATTCAAGCTGATTTCTTGCAGCAGCTGGGCACTGTAACAGCTTCAGAGCTGCTCTACAAGACAAGTAAAAGGGTGTGGGCCCTGCAGCACCACCTGTAGTTTGCATACACACATATATAGGACAGCATCTCTTATATGCCCCAGGGTCAATAAAATAGTATCCTTGTCTAGGCTATCCATCCCCTCAGATAAGGTATTTGTCCATGCCGCTACAGCACTACACACCCAGGCCGACGCAATTGCCGGTCTGAGTAAGGTACCTGAATGTGTATAAATGGACTTCAGGGTAATCTCCTGTTTGCGGTCAGCACACTCTTTGAGGGTAGCCGTATCCTGGGACGGGAGGGCTACCTTCTTGGATAAGCGTGTTAATGCTTTGTCCACCCTAGGGGAGGATTCCCATCGTAACCTATCCGTTGATGGGAAAGGATACGCCATAAGAATCCTTTTGGAAATCTGCAGTCTTTTATCTGGAGATTCCCAAGCTTTTTCACATAACTCGTTCAGCTCGTGTGAGGGGGGAAAGGTTACCTCAGGCTTCTTTCCCTTGTACATATGTACCCTCTTGTCAGCGACAGGGGGTTCCTCTGTGATGTGCAAAACATCTTTTATTGCCATAATCATAAATCGAATGGATTTTGCCAATTTTGGCTGTAACTTTGCATCATCGTAATCGACACTGGAGTCAGAATCCGTGTCGGTATCTGTGTCAACAATCTGGGATAGTGGGCGCTTATGAGACCCTGACAGTCCCTGCAACATAGGATCAGGCATGGGTTTAAATCCTGACTGTCCCAAAGCTTCTGCCTTGTCTAATCTTTTGTGCAATGAGTTTACACTAGCATTTAAAACATTCCACATATCCATCCAATCAGCTGTCGGCGGAGACACCACATTCATTTGCTCCCGCTCCTCTCTAATATAGCCTTCTTCCTCAGACATGTCGACACACGTGTACCGACACACTACACACACAGGGAATGCTTTTTCTGAAGACAGTTTCCCCACAAGGCCCTTTGGAGAGACAGAGAGAGAGTATGCCAGCACACCCCCCCAGCGCTATATAACCCAGGAATAAAACAGTAACTTAATGTTTGCCCAGTAGTGCTGCTGTATGTAATTTGCGAATTTTGTGCCCCCCCCCCCCTCTTTTCAACCCTCTTGTCTAACGTGGTATAAGCAGGGTAGAGTCCGGGGAGCTTCCTCTCAGCGGTGCTGTGGAGAAAAAATGGCGCTGGTGAGTGCTGAGGGAGAAGCCCCGCCCCCTCGGAGGCGGGCTTCTGTCCCGCTTAAACTGTAAAATTGGTGGGGGCTTATACATATATAAAGTGCCCAGCTGTATATATGTTATATTTTTGCGAAAGAGGTTTATATTGCTGCCCAGGGCGCCCCCCCTGCGCCCTGCACCCTTACAGTGACCGGAGTATGTGAGGTGTATGGGAGCAAAGGCGCACAGCTGCAGTGCTGTGCGTTACCTCAGTGAAGATCATGAAGTCTTCTGCCGCCTCTGAAGTCTTATTTTCTTCTCATACTCACCCGGCTTCTATCTTCCGGCTCTGCGAGGGGGACGGCGGCGCGGCTCTGGGACGGACGGCGAGGGTGAGATCCTGCGTACCAATCCCACTGGAGCTAATGGTGTCCAGTAGCCTAAGAAGCAGGACCTTGCAACTCAGATAGTAGGGCTGCTTCTCTCCCCTCAGTCCCTCGATGAGGGAGTCTGTTGCCAGCAGTGCTCCCTGAAAATTAAAAACCTAACAAAATACTTTCTGTCAGAAAGCTCAGGAGAGCTCCTGAAAAGCACCCAGTCTCCACTGGGTACAGTATCAAACTGAGGTCTGGAGGAGGGGCATAGAGGGAGGAGCCAGTGCACACCCAGAACTAAAGTCTTTCTTAAAGTGCCCATGTCTCCTGCGGAGCCCGTCTATCCCCATGGTCCTTACGGAGTCCCCAGCATCCTCTAGGACGTTAGAGAAAATAGGATTTTAATACCTACCGGTAAATCCTTTTCTCTTAGTCCGTAGAGGATGCTGGGCACCCGTCCCAGTGCGTACTGTGTCTGCAGTTATTAAATGGCCCTTAACTCCAGAACATTTATGTGGAGATGAAAACATCCAAGGAAGACTTGACCATCTTCCTTGGATGTTTTCCCCCTGTGTGACTGCTCTCCAGCCTCGGGGGGTTGCATCCGTGGTCCCTAGGATCCCGTCCTGGATCCTGAACCATCGCCCCTCTAGGTGGTGAGAACTGTGCAGCCACCAATGGAGTGAGATTCTGGTCTTGGAAGACAGCATTATCCTCCGGTGCATGTGTAGGTGGGATCCGGACCACTTGTCCAACAGGTCCCACTGGAACACTCTGGCATGGAACCTGCCAAACTGAATGGCCTCGTAGGCCGCAACCATCTTCCCCAGCAACTGAATGCATTGATGGATTAACACTCTTGCTGGTTTCAGAATTTGTTTGACCAAACTCTGGATCTCCAGAGCCTTTCCACTAGAAGAAAACCTCTTCTGTGTCCAGTATCACTCCCAAAAACAACAACCGCGTCATTGGGACCAACTGCGATTTTGGCAAGTTTAGGAGCCAACCATGTTGTTGAAGAACTGTCAGGGAGAGTAGATGTTTTGCACCAACTGGTCCCTGGATCTCGCCTTTATCAGGAGATCATCCAAGTACGGGATAATTGTGACTCCTTGCTTGCGAAGGAGGACCATCATTTCCGCCATCACCCTGGTGAAAATCCTCGGAGCCGTGGACAGACCAAACGGCAACGTCTGAAATTGGTAATGACAATCCTGAATTGCAAACCTCAGGTAGCTTGATGCAGTGGCTAAATGGGAACATATAAGTAGGCATCCTTTATGTCTACCAAAACCATGAAATCTCCTTTATCCCCCGGACTGGAGATCACTACCCTGAGAGATTCCATCTTGAAATTGAATTTCTTTAGGTAGAAATTAAGGGATTTAAGATTGGTCTGACTGAGCCGTCCGGCTTCTGGACCACGAAGAGGCTTGAATAAAAACCTTCTCCCTGCTGACTAAGGCTGATTTGAACAATCGGTGAGGGGGAACGTCTTGAAACCCCAGTTTGTACCCTTGGGACACTATTTGTAAAACCCACGAGTCCAGGTCCGAATGAATCTAGAACTGACTGAAGAGTTTTAGACGTGCCCCCCACTGGTGCGGGCTCCTGCAAGAGAGCCCCAGCGTCATGCAGTGGATTTGGCAGAAGCAGAGGACGATCTCTGCTCCTGCGATCTTGAAGAGGCTACAGACCTCTTCTCTCTTTTCCTTCCTCTACCTGCAAAGAAAGGGGAATCTTAACTTCTTGCATATCTATTGGGCCGAAATGACTGCGTCAGATAATGATGCGTCTTCATCCGTTGAGAGGGAACATAGGGCAAGAAGGATGACTTACCTGCGGGAGCTGCCGAGATCAAATTAACTAGGCCGTCGCCAAACAAGGCTTCACCTTCATAGGGAAGAGACTCCCTTTCTTCTTGGAGTCAGCATCAGCATTCCCTTGGTGAATCCACAATGCCCTCCTATCCGAGACTGCCATGAAATTGGCCCGTGAGCACTTGTGCCCGGTGTAGGATTTTTAAATATGTGTAGTTTACTGTATGCACGGGTTTAAAACCTTTTAGGAACTGAGATCTAAAGTGTATTACATGTAGTTTAAAAAAAACAAAAAAGGTTTATTTTATGGCAGTAGTTTCCAAACTGGGGTTCTTGCACTGGTAGCATAGTTTGGTGGTCCAGGACCAATTAAAATTATTTATACTTTATTAAATTGGCAAAACCATTCCCTCACAACATAACTGAACCTGAGGATGACATGCTATAAACACAATTTACTTAATTTTATATTTTTTTCTGAATTTCTCAATAAAAAAAAAACTTTGGCCTAGGGGTGCCGTGAAACAAATTTTGATACTCTAGGGCAGGGGTGTCAATCCCATGGGCCGCATGCCGCCCCCAATGCATCCTTTTGTGGCCCACAGGCCGGGGTCCGACAGGGGTCCTTTTGTGGCCCGATCACCTTGCTTAGAGCGAGGGCAGGAGAGTGCAGCCAGAGTCTTTGCTTTCTATGTGCGGCACCATCTTCCCGAAGAGATCACCGGGAAGATAGTGCCCCTTCCACTGGCTACAGCACAGGTATACTGGGGTGGGGTAGCAAACTGGGGGCCCCAATGGGCCCCTCCAGCAGTCCCTCTACCAAAACACGTCTTTTGGTGGTTTTGCGGTGTTGTTATAACTACATGGTGACGATACTGTAGCACAGAGATTTTCAACCATTTACAACTCACGTCACACAGAACAAGATTTAAATATTGACAAGGCACACTGAAATATAATGGTGATGCATGGTGCAGTATCGTGTCCTAGGATGTCATGTCGCAGCTTCTCCATAGGTAACGCCTGAACAGGCCTGGTGACAGGGGGGACAAAGGGGACACTTGTTCAGGGCTCCAAGTATTAAGAACAGAAATAATGGGGCCACAGTGCCAATATTGCTTTTTAAAGTGTATCCACCAACTGCTCAATTTAAGCAGGAAAACAATTAACAGGCCAACTAAACCCTCCCCCCTCCTTTTACCCCATCACTTTGTCCAGTCCCTGTGGTCCATACTGTATTGCCATTATTATGCATGTTGCTGTGCTGGCCCTTTTCTGAATGTCCCTGCCACCGCCACCGAAGAGCTGGATAGCCCAGTATGAAAACCACCTGCCGGCATCACTGACGGTCCGAGTCAAAGGCTCCATTTTTTTTAAAGATCCCTCTGCCAAGTTAAGGGGGGGTTGAGGGGGCCCCAGAGATATCAGTGCACTGGGCCCCGAGATTTCTGTTGCTGGCCCTGACCCTCAGGGGCGTATCTACCCCTTGGCCAGGATGGCACTTGCCAGGGGCACCATCCAGCTGTGCCAACCGTGGCTAAGGGATAGAGTTCTGCAGTCTCGAAAGGGCGCTATGGCAATCAGCGTGGGACTGACCAATTAGACGGTGAGGGAAGGATACTGAAATTGTCCCAACCCTGTTACAGTTTGAAACGCCCCTCAACTGCTGTCCACTGCTTCACTCCTAGCTCTGCCCCTTTGAAATTATTAATCCCTACCCCCCGGTAGGCGGAGTTCTCCAGGCCCATACTCAGGAGTCACCACTGCTGTACATTATGTGCCGGTTGTAGAGGCAGAGCGGGGAACATCAGAGAACGCCACAAATTACACAGTGGGCAAGGAGATGGCTGGAGACAGCTGCACAGCCATGCCTTGCAAGTTCGAGAGAGCTGTTGAATTTCAGCACTTCAAGTCAGAGCCTGCCCCCTGCTGCCCAAGCAGTCCGTGACAGTTAGTGTCGAGGAGGGGGGGATTTGTGCATGTGTGCTATCAGTGTGTGTGTGGGGGGGGGTGGAGGATGTGTGTGACTGTGAGGGAGCTGTCAGTGTCAGTGGGGAGAGGAGCAGGAGGGAGTTGTCAGTGTGTGGAAGTGATGAGAGTCAGTACTGGGGAAATGTGTGTGTGTGTGTGTGTGTGTGTACTAGATTTAGGAGTGTGTGTTTGTGAGAGGTTTCAGTTGGGGAATTAGAGTTCATACAGTAATTAAATGTTTTCATATTGAGAACTACATCTCCCAGCATATACAGTGTGCTGGGGATGCTAACAAGCTTTATTTAAAAGTTTAAAAAACATTGCTTTTAATGGTTAAAAAGGGAGAGCTATAAATCAATTTATCAGTGAATGATCGCAGTTTGAGCTGTTACATTTTACTGAACCACCTATCCCTCCACACTCACTACCTGTCCTCAGGATACATTTACCATCCCGGCAGACGGTATACCGGCGGTCATTTGACCGATGTTGGAATCCTGACACCACTTGGGAGACTGGTGCCGGCACACAGACAGCCAACATCCCGAAGGCGAGTATTGGAGGGAGGGTTAGGACCGGGGGAGCGGGTGTTAGGGAAGGCACTAGGAGGGGGGGGGGGTTAGTCCTAGCTGCCACCCCCTGAGGGTTAGCCCTATCCGCCACCCCCCAGAGGGTTAGGATTAGGTATCATGTGACTGCTGGAATCCCGAGCGCCGGATGCCATACCCAACCCCCTTTACTTTTTCAGGCATTTCTATCTCTCCTCTCTCTATGGTGTTCCGATTGCCCACTTTCCCTTGTGCTTTTCTCTCTCTCTCTCTCCTTTGTTTAGAGCATCAGTTTCTGTAGTCCACTTTATCCTTATTTTTTCCAGTGTTTCACTATCTCTCTGATGTAATGAGGATGTATGGTCTAGAGGGATCAGTAATGCATTGTACTGTATAGAGGCGTCAGGGATGTAGCGTAGGGTATAGAGGCGTCAGGGATGTAGCGTAGGTTATAGAGGCATCAGGAATGTAGCGTAGGGAATAGAGGCATCAGGGATGTAGCGTAGGGTATAGAGGCGTCAGGGATGTAGCGTAGGGTATAGAGGCGTCAGGGATGTAGCATAGGGAATAGAGGCGTCAGGGATGTAGCGTAGGGAATAGAGGCGTCAGGGATTTAGCTTAGGGAATATAGGCATCAGGGATGTACTAGCAGGTATATAGAGGTCAGTGTACTGTATAGAGGGGTCAGTAATGCAGTGATGGTTATAGAAAGGTCAGTGATGTAGTGTAGGGTATAGAGGGGTCAGTTATGTAGTGTGGGGTAAAGAGGGGTCAGTAAAGATACTAAGCTGAAGTACTTAGAACACTTCTTGAATTAAGACACAACCTGCAAGAAAAAGTATGCAATATGGGTGAAAAGGCAAATGTCAGAGGTCTGATACAAGTAACCAGCTCCACACCTTGCACCACATAGCGTTATGTTAAACTGGGATGTTCTTTTTTGGTGTGTGTGTGTGTGTGTGTGTGTGTGTGTGTGTGTGTGTATGTGTGTGGGGGGGGGGGTGCCAAAGGAAATTTTTGCCATTGGCTCCTTTGGTCTAGAACCAGCCCTGATCACAAAATATTTTTGTCTAAGCAGACTGGACACTGATCAGCGTTGGCTCATTCTCAGCCCCCCGCCCAGCCTCTGCTGCCAACAGACTGCTATTAGCTAGTTAACCTTCTGCCTTCCCTATCTATGACACAGACTGCTGCTAATGCTACCAGACTGTTCCCAGTGGCTTCACACCAACAGTGAATCCCAGCCGATGATGTAGGGCAGCGTGTGGGGGAGGGGGTCAGTTGCTGTGGCTCCAACATGGTAACCGCCAATGGACTGCAATGCTTTATCGAAAGGGGGGGCGCCAGTCCCTTACTTTGCCAGGGGCGCTTGGACCCCTAGCTACACCTCTGTTGACCCTAACCGATACCCCTAAACTAACCATAATTCCTGCAGTAAAAATCCATGTTTCTATGTATATAGGGGGTCATTCCGAGTTGATCGCATGCTGCCGTTGTTCGCTGCGTAGCAATCAGTTGAAAAAAAAATGGCTAATCTGTGCATGCGCATGCTCCGTAATGTGCATGCGCATCATACGGGTACAAAGTCCATTGAGATTTTGCACTAGTTCTAGCGATTATTCCAATCACAGAACAGGCCACAAGGAGATTGACAGAAAGAGGGCGTTTCTGGGTGGCAACTGACCGTTTTCAGGGAGTGCTTGGAAAAATGCAGGCGTGGCAGAAGAAATGCAGACGTGGCTGGGCATTCGCTGGATGGGTGTGTGACATCAAAAGCCGTCCCTCGGTTGTTAGAATCAACGCACACGAAGTGTAACTACAGTGCTGGTCTTATTTTGAAACGATTTTGCAGGCGCTCTGCTGCTCAAGTGTTCGCACTTCTCCAAAGTGAATATACACTCTCCAGTGGGCAGCGACAATGCGTTTGCATGGCTGCTAAAAACTGCTAGCGAGCAATCAACTCAGAATGACCCCCATAGTGTATTGCAAGAAAATATCTGTAAATCCAATGGTACCGTAAGTGCGGTATATACTCGCACTTCTTTGCGGGGTGAGAACATCTCCCCTAAGTGAAGTCAGCCCTATGAATAGAGTTTGTGTGATCCCTGTGCAGCAGTCACAGAAAGGGTTCATCTCTGCAGTTTGTCACTCAAATTACATTGCTGCATTTTTTCTAGAAGTGGATCTGAGAGCTGTTACCCGCAGACCAGCTACAATAATTATCCTGGGTACTCACTAGACCAGTGGTTCTCAAACTGCACCCTGGGGTGCCTCAGGACACTTGCAGGGGTGCCTTGGATTGGTGGTCCAGGACCAATTCAAAATATTTATAGTTAGTGTTATAGGCAAAACCAGTGCTGTTGGCTGGCAATCATAACATATGTGCACAAGCAGAAGCAAATCCTGTCCCCTACCAAAGGGCCAGTGCTAGGGTGTTTGGCGCCTCCCTGCAAACTATTAATTTGGGCCCTCTCTCCAATACTTAATAAAGGGACAGTGCGCTCCTTAAAAAAAGAAGGTGTGGTATCACAAGGAAGGGGCATGGCCACACAATAGCACCCCAAATCAAAATACGCCACACAGTAGCACTATCTTATTGTCATTACACCGCATATAATAATAATAATAATAATAATAATAATACCCACAGTCGCAGTGCCCTTTATACACATAACCACCATATCAGTGCAGCTTACACACATAATGCCAACAGTAGCAGTGCCCCTTCTACACATGCCCACGGTGGCAATCCTTTACATGGCAAATATCAACCTGGTTTTGCCATGTAAAGGATTGCCACTTTAAAAACAAACAATCAAAAAAAAAAAAAAAAAAAACAACAGGAAAAAACACAAAATCTCTCACTTTCTGATTCTCACACCCTATTACATTCCTCCCTATATATTTAAATGTTTCTATTACTGTATGTTCCCTCTTCCCTTCTCCAAACTATACACATCAACATTTTTTAGTATTTCCAGGTAAGTTTTGTGATGTAGGCCATGCACAATTTTAGTTGCCCTGATGTATTTACAGCCTTCTGGAGATATGGCTTCTGGAACTGAACACAGGATTCTAAATGTGGCTGTACCAAGGACCTATACAGTGGCATTACAGGTTGAGTATCCCTTATCCAAAATGCTTGGGACCAGAGGAATTTTGGATATCGGATTTTTCTGTATTTTGGAATAATTGCATACCATAACGAGATATTATGGTGATGGGACCTAAATCTAAGCACAGAAGGCATTTATGTTTCATATACACCTTATACACACAGCCTGAAGGTCATTTTAGGCAATATTTTTTATAACTTTGTGCATTAAACAAAGTGTGTGTACATTCACAGAATTCATTTATGTTTCATATACACCTTATTAGAGATGAGCGGGTTCGGTTTCTTTGAATCCGAACCCGCACGAACTTCACTTTTTTTTCCACGGGTCCGAGCGACTCGGATCTTCCCGCCTTGCTCGGTTAACCCGAGCGCGCCCGAACGTCATCATGACGCTGTCGGATTCTCGCGAGGCTCGGATTCTATCGCGAGACTCGGATTCTATATAAGGAGCCGCGCGTCGCCGCCATTTTCACTCGTGCATTGAGATTGATAGGGAGAGGACGTGTCTGGCGTCCTCTCCATTAGAATAGAGATAGATAGATTAGATAGAGAGAGATTGTGCAGAGTCGCAGACAGAGTTAGTTTACCACAGTCAGTGACCAGTGCAGTTGCTAGTTAACTTTTATTTAATATAATATATCCGTTCACTTCTCTCTGCTATATCCGTTCTCTGCCTGAAAAAAAAAACGATACACAGCACAGTCAGTCACACAGTGTGACTCAGTCTGTGTGCACTCAGCTCAGCCCAGTGTGCTGCACAGTCATCAATGTATAAATTAAAAGCTTATAATTAATTGTGGGGGAGACTGGGGAGCACTGCAGGTTGTTAGCAGGAGCCAGGAGTACAATTATATTAATTAACAGTGCACACTTTTGCTGCAGGAGTGGTGACCAGTGCCTGACCACCAGTATAGTATTGTTGTATACTACTAATATCTCTTTAAATATCAACCAGTCTATATTAGCAGCAGACACAGTACAGTGCGGTAGTTCACGGCTGTGGCTACCTCTGTGTCGGCACACGGCAGGCAGTCCGTCCGACCAGAATTGTATTATTTATTATTATATACCTACCACCTAACCGTGGTTTTTTTTTCATTCTTTATACCGTCATAGTGTCATCCTAATTGTTACGAGTATACTACTATCTCTTTATCAACCAGTGTACAGTGCGGTAGTTCACGGCTGTGGCTACCTCTGTGTCGGCACACGGCAGGCAGTCCGTCCGACCAGAATTGTATTATTTATTATTATATACCTACCACCTAACCGTGGTTTTTTTTTCATTCTTTATACCGTCATAGTGTCATCCTAATTGTTACGAGTATACTACTATCTCTTTATCAGCCAGTGTACAGTGCGGTAGTTCACGGCTGTGGCTACCTCTGTGTCGGCACACGGCAGGCAGTCCGTCCGACCAGAATTGTATTATTTATTATTATATACCTACCACCTAACCGTGGTTTTTTTTTCATTCTTTATACCGTCATAGTGTCATCCTAATTGTTACGAGTATACTACTATCTCTTTATCAACCAGTGTACAGTGCGGTAGTTCACGGCTGTGGCTACCTCTGTGTCGGCACACGGCAGGCAGTCCGTCCGACCAGAATTGTATTATTTATTATTATATACCTACCACCTAACCGTGGTTTTTTTTTCATTCTTTATACCGTCATAGTGTCATCCTAATTGTTACGAGTATACTACTATCTCTTTATCAACCAGTGTACAGTGCGGTAGTTCACGGCTGTGGCTACCTCTGTGTCGGCACACGGCAGGCAGTCCGTCCGACCAGAATTGTATTATTTATTATTATATACCTACCACCTAACCGTGGTTTTTTTTTCATTCTTTATACCGTCATAGTGTCATCCTAATTGTTACGAGTATACTACTATCTCTTTATCAGCCAGTGTACAGTGCGGTAGTTCACGGCTGTGGCTACCTCTGTGTCGGCACACGGCAGGCAGTCCGTCCGACCAGAATTGTATTATTTATTATTATATACCTACCACCTAACCGTGGTTTTTTTTTCATTCTTTATACCGTCATAGTGTCATCCTAATTGTTACGAGTATACTACTATCTCTTTATCAACCAGTGTACAGTGCGGTAGTTCACGGCTGTGGCTACCTCTGTGTCGGCACACGGCAGGCAGTCCGTCCGACCAGAATTGTATTATTTATTATTATATACCTACCACCTAACCGTGGTTTTTTTTTCATTCTTTATACCGTCATAGTGTCATCCTAATTGTTACGAGTATACTACTATCTCTTTATCAACCAGTGTACAGTGCGGTAGTTCACGGCTGTGGCTACCTCTGTGTCGGCACACGGCAGGCAGTCCGTCCGACCAGAATTGTATTATTTATTATTATATACCTACCACCTAACCGTGGTTTTTTTTTCATTCTTTATACCGTCATAGTGTCATCCTAATTGTTACGAGTATACTACTATCTCTTTATCAGCCAGTGTACAGTGCGGTAGTTCACGGCTGTGGCTACCTCTGTGTCGGCACACGGCAGGCAGTCCGTCCGACCAGAATTGTATTATTTATTATTATATACCTACCACCTAACCGTGGTTTTTTTTTCATTCTTTATACCGTCATAGTGTCATCCTAATTGTTACGAGTATACTACTATCTCTTTATCAACCAGTGTACAGTGCGGTAGTTCACGGCTGTGGCTACCTCTGTGTCGGCACACGGCAGGCAGTCCGTCCGACCAGAATTGTATTATTTATTATTATATACCTACCACCTAACCGTGGTTTTTTTTTCATTCTTTATACCGTCATAGTGTCATCCTAATTGTTACGAGTATACTACTATCTCTTTATCAACCAGTGTACAGTGCGGTAGTTCACGGCTGTGGCTACCTCTGTGTCGGCACACGGCAGGCAGTCCGTCCGACCAGAATTGTATTATTTATTATTATATACCTACCACCTAACCGTGGTTTTTTTTTCATTCTTTATACCGTCATAGTGTCATCCTAATTGTTACGAGTATACTACTATCTCTTTATCAACCAGTGTACAGTGCGGTAGTTCACGGCTGTGGCTACCTCTGTGTCGGCAGTCGGCAGGCAGTCCGTCCATCCATAATTGTATTATTATTATAATATATACCACCTAACCGTGTTTTTTTTTTCATTCTTTATACCGTCATAGTGTCATACTAGTTGTTACGAGTATACTACTATCTCTTTATCAACCAGTGTACAGTGCGGTAGTTCACGGCTGTGGCTACCTCTGTGTCGGCACACGGCAGGCAGTCCGTCCGACCAGAATTGTATTATTTATTATTATATACCTACCACCTAACCGTGGTTTTTTTTTTCATTCTTTATACCGTCATAGTGTCATCCTAATTGTTACGAGTATACTACTATCTCTTTATCAACCAGTGTACAGTGCGGTAGTTCACGGCTGTGGCTACCTCTGTGTCGGCACACGGCAGGCAGTCCGTCCGACCAGAATTGTATTATTTATTATTATATACCTACCACCTAACCGTGGTTTTTTTTTCATTCTTTATACCGTCATAGTGTCATCCTAATTGTTACGAGTATACTACTATCTCTTTATCAGCCAGTGTACAGTGCGGTAGTTCACGGCTGTGGCTACCTCTGTGTCGGCACACGGCAGGCAGTCCGTCCGACCAGAATTGTATTATTTATTATTATATACCTACCACCTAACCGTGGTTTTTTTTTCATTCTTTATACCGTCATAGTGTCATCCTAATTGTTACGAGTATACTACTATCTCTTTATCAACCAGTGTACAGTGCGGTAGTTCACGGCTGTGGCTACCTCTGTGTCGGCACACGGCAGGCAGTCCGTCCGACCAGAATTGTATTATTTATTATTATATACCTACCACCTAACCGTGGTTTTTTTTTCATTCTTTATACCGTCATAGTGTCATCCTAATTGTTACGAGTATACTACTATCTCTTTATCAACCAGTGTACAGTGCGGTAGTTCACGGCTGTGGCTACCTCTGTGTCGGCACACGGCAGGCAGTCCGTCCGACCAGAATTGTATTATTTATTATTATATACCTACCACCTAACCGTGGTTTTTTTTTCATTCTTTATACCGTCATAGTGTCATCCTAATTGTTACGAGTATACTACTATCTCTTTATCAACCAGTGTACAGTGCGGTAGTTCACGGCTGTGGCTACCTCTGTGTCGGCAGTCGGCAGGCAGTCCGTCCATCCATAATTGTATTATTATTATAATATATACCACCTAACCGTGGTTTTTTTTTCATTCTTTATACCGTCGTCATAGTGTCATACTAGTTGTTACGAGTATACTACTATCTCTTTATCAACCAGTGTACAGTGCGGTAGTTCACGGCTGTGGCTACCTCTGTGTCGGCAATCGGCAGGCAGTCCGTCCATCCATAATTGTATTATTATTATAATATATACCACCTAACCGTGGTTTTTTTTTCATTCTTTATACCGTCGTCATAGTGTCATACTAGTTGTTACGAGTATACTACTATCTCTTTATCAACCAGTGTACAGTGCGGTAGTTCACGGCTGTGGCTACCTCTGTGTCGGCAGTCGGCAGGCAGTCCGTCCATCCATAATTGTATTATTATTATAATATATACCACCTAACCGTGGTTTTTTTTTCATTCTTTATACCGTCGTCATAGTGTCATACTAGTTGTTACGAGTATACTACTATCTCTTTATCAACCAGTGTACAGTGCGGTAGTTCACGGCTGTGGCTACCTCTGTGTCGGCAGTCGGCAGGCAGTCAGTCCATCCATAATTGTATTATTATTATAATATATACCACCTAACCGTGGTTTTTTTATACCACCTAACCGTGGCAGTCCGTCCATAATTGTATACTAGTATCCAATCCATCCATCTCCATTGTTTACCTGAGGTGCCTTTTAGTTCTGCCTATAAAATATGGAGAACAAAAAAGTTGAGGTTCCAAAATTAGGGAAAGATCAAGATCCACTTCCACCTCGTGCTGAAGCTGCTGCCACTAGTCATGGCCGAGACGATGAAATGCCAGCAACGTCGTCTGCCAAGGCCGATGCCCAATGTCATAGTACAGAGCATGTCAAATCCAAAACACCAAATATCAGAAAAAAAAGGACTCCAAAACCTAAAATAAAATTGTCGGAGGAGAAGCGTAAACTTGCCAATATGCCATTTACCACACGGAGTGGCAAGGAACGGCTGAGGCCCTGGCCTATGTTCATGGCTAGTGGTTCAGCTTCACATGAGGATGGAAGCACTCAGCCTCTCGCTAGAAAACTGAAAAGACTCAAGCTGGCAAAAGCACCGCAAAGAACTGTGCGTTCTTTGAAATCCCAAATCCACAAGGAGAGTCCAATTGTGTCGTTTGCGATGCCTGACCTTCCCAACACTGGACGTGAAGAGCATGCGCCTTCCACTATTTGCATGCCCCCTGCAAGTGCTGGAAGGAGCACCCGCAGTCCAGTTCCTGATAGTCAGATTGAAGATGTCAGTGTTGAAGTACACCAGGATGAGGAGGATATGGGTGTTGCTGGCGCTGGGGAGGAAATTGACCAGGAGGATTCTGATGGTGAGGTGGTTTGTTTAAGTCAGGCACCCGGGGAGACACCTGTTGTCCGTGGGAGGAATATGGCCGTTGACATGCCAGGTGAAAATACCAAAAAAATCAGCTCTTCGGTGTGGAGGTATTTCACCAGAAATGCGGACAACAGGTGTCAAGCCGTGTGTTCCCTTTGTCAAGCTGTAATAAGTAGGGGTAAGGACGTTAACCACCTCGGAACATCCTCCCTTATACGTCACCTGCAGCGCATTCATAATAAGTCAGTGACAAGTTCAAAAACTTTGGGTGACAGCGGAAGCAGTCCACTGACCAGTAAATCCCTTCCTCTTGTAACCAAGCTCACGCAAACCACCCCACCAACTCCCTCAGTGTCAATTTCCTCCTTCCCCAGGAATGCCAATAGTCCTGCAGGCCATGTCACTGGCAAGTCTGACGAGTCCTCTCCTGCCTGGGATTCCTCCGATGCATCCTTGCGTGTAACGCCTACTGCTGCTGGCGCTGCTGTTGTTGCCGCTGGGAGTCGATGGTCATCCCAGAGGGGAAGTCGTAAGCCCACTTGTACTACTTCCAGTAAGCAATTGACTGTTCAACAGTCCTTTGCGAGGAAGATGAAATATCACAGCAGTCATCCTACTGCAAAGCGGATAACTGAGTCCTTGACAACTATGTTGGTGTTAGACGTGCGTCCGGTATCCGCCGTTAGTTCACAGGGAACTAGACAATTTATTGAGGCAGTGTGCCCCCGTTACCAAATACCATCTAGGTTCCACTTCTCTAGGCAGGCGATACCGAGAATGTACACGGACGTCAGAAAAAGACTCACCAGTGTCCTAAAAAATGCAGTTGTACCCAATGTCCACTTAACCACGGACATGTGGACAAGTGGAGCAGGGCAGGGTCAGGACTATATGACTGTGACAGCCCACTGGGTAGATGTATGGACTCCCGCCGCAAGAACAGCAGCGGCGGCACCAGTAGCAGCATCTCGCAAACGCCAACTCTTTCCTAGGCAGGCTACGCTTTGTATCACCGCTTTCCAGAATACGCACACAGCTGAAAACCTCTTACGGCAACTGAGGAAGATCATCGCGGAATGGCTTACCCCAATTGGACTCTCCTGTGGATTTGTGGCATCGGACAACGCCAGCAATATTGTGTGTGCATTAAATATGGGCAAATTCCAGCACGTCCCATGTTTTGCACATACCTTGAATTTGGTGGTGCAGAATTTTTTAAAAAACGACAGGGGCGTGCAAGAGATGCTGTCGGTGGCCAGAAAAATTGCGGGACACTTTCGGCGTACAGGCACCACGTACAGAAAACTGGAGCACCACCAAAAACTACTGAACCTGCCCTGCCATCATCTGAAGCAAGAAGTGGTAACGAGGTGGAATTCAACCCTCTATATGCTTCAGAGGTTGGAGGAGCAAGCAAAAGGCCATTCAAGCCTATACAATTGAGCACGATATAGGAGATGGAATGCACCTGTCTCAAGTGCAGTGGAGAATGATTTCAACGTTGTGCAAGGTTCTGATGCCCTTTGAACTTGCCACACGTGAAGTCAGTTCAGACACTGCCAGCCTGAGTCAGGTCATTCCCCTCATCAGGCTTTTGCAGAAGAAGCTGGAGGCATTGAAGAAGGAGCTAACACGGAGCGATTCCGCTAGGCATGTGGGACTTGTGGATGCAGCCCTTAATTCGCTTAACAAGGATTCACGGGTGGTCAATCTGTTGAAATCAGAGCACTACATTTTGGCCACCGTGCTCGATCCTAGATTTAAAGCCTACCTTGGATCTCTCTTTCCGGCAGACACAGGTCTGCTGGGGTTGAAAGACCTGCTGGTGACAAAATTGTCAAGTCAAGCGGAACGCGACCTGTCAACATCTCCTCCTTCACATTCTCCCGCAACTGGGGGTGCGAGGAAAAGGCTCAGAATTCCGAGCCCACCCGCTGGCGGTGATGCAGGGCAGTCTGGAGCGACTGCTGATGCTGACATCTGGTCCGGACTGAAGGACCTGACAACGATTACGGACATGTCGTCTACTGTCACTGCATATGATTCTCTCAACATTGATAGAATGGTGGAGGATTATATGAGTGACCGCATCCAAGTAGGCACGTCACACAGTCCGTACTTATACTGGCAGGAAAAAGAGGCAATTTGGAGGCCCTTGCACAAACTGGCTTTATTCTACCTAAGTTGCCCTCCCACAAGTGTGTACTCCGAAAGAGTGTTTAGTGCCGCCGCTCACCTTGTCAGCAATCGGCGTACGAGGTTACATCCAGAAAATGTGGAGAAGATGATGTTCATTAAAATGAATTATAATCAATTCCTCCGCGGAGACATTGACCAGCAGCAATTGCCTCCACAAAGTACACAGGGAGCTGAGATGGTGGATTCCAGTGGGGACGAATTGATAATCTGTGAGGAGGGGGATGTACACGGTGATATATCGGAGGGTGAAGATGAGGTGGACATCTTGCCTCTGTAGAGCCAGTTTGTGCAAGGAGAGATTAATTGCTTCTTTTTTGGGGGGGGTCCAAACCAACCCGTCATATCAGTCACAGTCGTGTGGCAGACCCTGTCACTGAAATGATGGGTTGGTTAAAGTGTGCATGTCCTGTTTTGTTTATACAACATAAGGGTGGGTGGGAGGGCCCAAGGATAATTCCATCTTGCACCTCTTTTTTCTTTTCTTTTTCTTTGCATCATGTGCTGATTGGGGAGGGTTTTTTGGAAGGGACATCCTGCGTGACACTGCAGTGCCACTCCTAGATGAGCCCGGTGTTTGTGTCGGCCACTAGGGTCGCTAATCTTACTCACACAGCTACCTCATTGCGCCTCTTTTTTTCTTTGCGTCATGTGCTGTTTGGGGAGGGTTTTTTGGAAGGGACATCCTGCGTGACACTGCAGTGCCACTCCTAGATGTGCCCGGTGTTTGTGTCGGCCACTAGGGTCGCTAATCTTACTCACACAGTCAGCTACCTCATTGCGCCTCTTTTTTTCTTTGCGTCATGTGCTGTTTGGGGAGGGTTTTTTGGAAGGGCCATCCTGCGTGACACTGCAGTGCCACTCCTAGATGGGCCCGGTGTTTGTGTCGGCCACTAGGGTCGCTTATCTTACTCACACAGCGACCTCGGTGCAAATTTTAGGACTAAAAATAATATTGTGAGGTGTGATGTGTTCAGAATAGGCTGAAAATGAGTGTAAATTATGTTTTTTGAGGTTAATAATACTTTGGGATCAAAATTACCCCCAAATTCTATGATTTAAGCTGTTTTTTAGGGTTTTTTTAAAAAAACACCCGAATCCAAAACACACCCGAATCCGACAAAAAAAATTCGGTGAGGTTTTGCCAAAACGCGGTCGAACCCAAAACACGGCCGCGGAACCGAACCCAAAACCAAAACACAAAACCCGAAAAATTTCCGGCGCTCATCTCTACACCTTATACACACAGTCTGAAGTTCATTTAATACAATATTTTTAATAACTTTGAGTATTAAATAGAGATGAGCGGGTTCGGTTTCTCTGAATCCGAACCCGCCAGAACTTCATGTTTTTTTTCACGAGTCCGAGCGACTCGGATCTTCCCGCCTTGCTCGGTTAACCCGAGCGCGCCCGAACGTCATCATGACGCTGTCGGATTCTCGCGAGGCTCGGATTCTATCGCGAGACTCGGATTCTATATAAGGAGCCGCGCGTCGCCGCCATTTTCACACGTGCATTGAGATTGATAGGGAGAGGACGTGGCTGGCGTCCTCTCCGTTTAGACACTTGATTTACTAATTTTGGGGAGCATTAGGAGTACTCAGTAGTGTACAGTGCAGAGTTTTGCTGATAGTGACCAGTGACCACCACTTTTATTTATAATCCGTTCTCTGCCTGAAAAAAGCGATACACAGCACACAGTGACTCAGTCACATACATACCATATCTGTGTGCACTGCTCAGGCTCAGGCCAGTGTGCTGCATCATCTATATATATTATATATCTGTCTGACTGCTCAGCTCACACAGCTTATAATTGTGGGGGAGACTGGGGAGCACTACTGCAGTGCCAGTTATAGGTTATAGCAGGAGCCAGGAGTACATAATATTATATTAAAATTAAACAGTGCACACTTTTGCTGCAGGAGTGCCACTGCCAGTGTGACTAGTGACCAGTGACCTGACCACCAGTATATAATATTAGTAGTATACTATCTCTTTATCAACCAGTCTATATTAGCAGCAGACACAGTACAGTGCGGTAGTTCACGGCTGTGGCTACCTCTGTGTCGGCACTCGGCAGCCCGTCCATAATTGTATATACCAGTGACCTAACCGTGGTTTTTTTTTCTTTCTTTATACATACATACTAGTTACGAGTATACTATCTCTTTATCAACCAGTCTATATATTAGCAGCAGACAGTACAGTGCGGTAGTTCACGGCTGTGGCTACCTCTGTGTCGGCACTCGGCAGCCCGTCCATAATTGTATATACCAGTGACCTAACCGTGGTTTTTTTTTCTTTCTTTATACATACATACATACTAGTTACGAGTATACTATCTCTTTATCAACCAGTCTATATATTAGCAGCAGACACAGTACAGTGCGGTAGTTCACGGCTGTGGCTACCTCTGTGTCGGCACTCGGCAGCCCGTCCATAATTGTATATACCACCTAACCGTGGTTTTTTTTTTCTTTCTTTATACATACATACTAGTTACGAGTATACTATCTCTTTATCAACCAGTCTATATATTAGCAGCAGACACAGTACAGTGCGGTAGTTCACGGCTGTGGCTACCTCTGTGTCGGCACTCGGCAGCCCGTCCATAATTGTATATACCACCTAACCGTGGTTTTTTTTTTCTTTCTTTATACATACATACTAGTTACGAGTATACTATCTCTTTATCAACCAGTCTATATATTAGCAGCAGACACAGTACAGTGCGGTAGTTCACGGCTGTGGCTACCTCTGTGTCGGCACTCCGCAGCCCGTCCATAATTGTATATACCAGTGACCTAACCGTGGTTTTTTTTTCTTTCTTTATACATACATACTAGTTACGAGTATACTATCTCTTTATCAACCAGTCTATATATTAGCAGCAGACACAGTACAGTGCGGTAGTTCACGGCTGTGGCTACCTCTGTGTCGGCACTCGGCAGCCCGTCCATAATTGTATATACCACCTAACCGTGTTTTTTTTTTCCTCTCTTTATACATACATACTAGTTACGAGTATACTATCTCTTTATCAACCAGTCTATATATTAGCAGCAGACACAGTACAGTGCGGTAGTTCACGGCTGTGGCTACCTCTGTGTCGGCACTCGGCAGCCCGTCCATAATTGTATATACCAGTGACCTAACCGTGGTTTTTTTTTTCTTTCTTTATACATACATACTAGTTACGAGTATACTATCTCTTTATCAACCAGTCTATATATTAGCAGCAGACACAGTACAGTGCGGTAGTTCACGGCTGTGGCTACCTCTGTGTCGGCACTCGGCAGCCCGTCCATAATTGTATATACCAGTGACCTAACCGTGGTTTTTTTTTCTTTCTTTATACATACATACTAGTTACGAGTATACTATCTCTTTATCAACCAGTCTATATATTAGCAGCAGACACAGTACAGTGCGGTAGTTCACGGCTGTGGCTACCTCTGTGTCGGCACTCCGCAGCCCGTCCATAATTGTATATACCAGTGACCTAACCGTGGTTTTTTTTTCTTTTTTTATACATACATACTAGTTACGAGTATACTATCTCTTTATCAACCAGTCTATATATTAGCAGCAGACACAGTACAGTGCGGTAGTTCACGGCTGTGGCTACCTCTGTGTCGGCACTCGGCAGCCCGTCCATAATTGTATATACCAGTGACCTAACCGTGGTTTTTTTTTCTTTCTTTATACATACATACTAGTTACGAGTATACTATCTCTTTATCAACCAGTCTATATATTAGCAGCAGACACAGTACAGTGTGGTAGTTCACGGCTGTGGCTACCTCTGTGTCGGCACTCGGCAGCCCGTCCATAATTGTATATACCAGTGACCTAACCGTGTTTTTTTTTTCTTTCTTTATACATACATACTAGTTACGAGTATACTATCTCTTTATCAACCAGTCTATATATTAGCAGCAGACACAGTACAGTGCGGTAGTTCACGGCTGTGGCTACCTCTGTGTCGGCACTCGGCAGCCCGTCCATAATTGTATATACCACCTAACCGTGGTTTTTTTTTCTTTCTTTATACATACATACTAGTTACGAGTATACTATCTCTTTATCAACCAGTCTATATATTAGCAGCAGACACAGTACAGTGCGGTAGTTCACGGCTGTGGCTACCTCTGTGTCGGCACTCGGCAGCCCGTCCATAATTGTATACTAGTATCCAATCCATCCATCTCCATTGTTTACCTGAGGTGCCTTTTAGTTGTGCCTATTAAAATATGGAGAACAAAAATGTTGAGGTTCCAAAATTAGGGAAAGATCAAGATCCACTTCCACCTCGTGCTGAAGCTGCTGCCACTAGTCATGGCCGAGACGATGAAATGCCAGCAACGTCGTCTGCCAAGGCCGATGCCCAATGGCATAGTACAGAGCATGTCAAAACCAAAACACCAAATATCAGTAAAAAAAAGGACTCCAAAACCTAAAATAAAATTGTCGGAGGAGAAGCGTAAACTTGCCAATATGCCATTTACCACACGGAGTGGCAAGGAACGGCTGAGGCCCTGGCCTATGTTCATGGCTAGTGGTTCAGCTTCACATGAGGATGGAAGCACTCAGCCTCTCGCTAGAAAACTGAAAAGACTCAAGCTGGCAAAAGCACCGCAAAGAACTGTGCGTTCTTTGAAATCCCAAATCCACAAGGAGAGTCCAATTGTGTCGGTTGCGATGCCTGACCTTCCCAACACTGGACGTGAAGAGCATGCGCCTTCCACCATTTGCACGCCCCCTGCAAGTGCTGGAAGGAGCACCCGCAGTCCAGTTCCTGATAGTCAGATTGAAGATGTCAGTGTTGAAGTACACCAGGATGAGGAGGATATGGGTGTTGCTGGCGCTGGGGAGGAAATTGACCAGGAGGATTCTGATGGTGAGGTGGTTTGTTTAAGTCAGGCACCCGGGGAGACACCTGTTGTCCGTGGGAGGAATATGGCCGTTGACATGCCAGGTGAAAATACCAAAAAAATCAGCTCTTCGGTGTGGAGGTATTTCACCAGAAATGCGGACAACAGGTGTCAAGCCGTGTGTTCCCTTTGTCAAGCTGTAATAAGTAGGGGTAAGGACGTTAACCACCTCGGAACATCCTCCCTTATACGTCACCTGCAGCGCATTCATAATAAGTCAGTGACAAGTTCAAAAACTTTGGGTGACAGCGGAAGCAGTCCACTGACCAGTAAATCCCTTCCTCTTGTAACCAAGCTCACGCAAACCACCCCACCAACTCCCTCAGTGTCAATTTCCTCCTTCCCCAGGAATGCCAATAGTCCTGCAGGCCATGTCACTGGCAAGTCTGATGAGTCCTCTCCTGCCTGGGATTCCTCCGATGCATCCTTGCGTGTAACGCCTACTGCTGCTGGCGCTGCTGTTGTTGCCGCTGGGAGTCGATGGTCATCCCAGAGGGGAAGTCGTAAGCCCACTTGTACTACTTCCAGTAAGCAATTGACTGTTCAACAGTCCTTTGCGAGGAAGATGAAATATCACAGCAGTCATCCTACTGCAAAGCGGATAACTGAGTCCTTGACAACTATGTTGGTGTTAGACGTGCGTCCGGTATCCGCCGTTAGTTCACAGGGAACTAGACAATTTATTGAGGCAGTGTGCCCCCGTTACCAAATACCATCTAGGTTCCACTTCTCTAGGCAGGCGATACCGAGAATGTACACGGACGTCAGAAAAAGACTCACCAGTCTCCTAAAAAATGCAGTTGTACCCAATGTCCACTTAACCACGGACATGTGGACAAGTGGAGCAGGGCAGGGTCAGGACTATATGACTGTGACAGCCCACTGGGTAGATGTATGGACTCCCGCCGCAAGAACAGCAGCGGCGGCACCAGTAGCAGCATCTCGCAAACGCCAACTCTTTCCTAGGCAGGCTACGCTTTGTATCACCGCTTTCCAGAATACGCACACAGCTGAAAACCTCTTACGGCAACTGAGGAAGATCATCGCGGAATGGCTTACCCCAATTGGACTCTCCTGTGGATTTGTGGCATCGGACAACGCCAGCAATATTGTGTGTGCATTAAATATGGGCAAATTCCAGCACGTCCCATGTTTTGCACATACCTTGAATTTGGTGGTGCAGAATTTTTTAAAAAACGACAGGGGCGTGCAAGAGATGCTGTCGGTGGCCAGAAAAATTGCGGGACACTTTCGGCGTACAGGCACCACGTACAGAAGACTGGAGCACCACCAAAAACTACTGAACCTGCCCTGCCATCATCTGAAGCAAGAAGTGGTAACGAGGTGGAATTCAACCCTCTATATGCTTCAGAGGTTGGAGGAGCAGCAAAAGGCCATTCAAGCCTATACAATTGAGCACGATATAGGAGATGGAATGCACCTGTCTCAAGTGCAGTGGAGAATGATTTCAACGTTGTGCGAGGTTCTGATGCCCTTTGAACTTGCCACACGTGAAGTCAGTTCAGACACTGCCAGCCTGAGTCAGGTCATTCCCCTCATCAGGCTTTTGCAGAAGAAGCTGGAGGCATTGAAGAAGGAGCTAAAAGGGAGCGATTCCGCTAGGCATGTGGGACTTGTGGATGCAGCCCTTAATTCGCTTAACAAGGATTCACGGGTGGTCAATCTGTTGAAATCAGAGCACTACATTTTGGCCACCGTGCTCGATCCTAGATTTAAAGCCTACCTTGGATCTCTCTTTCCGGCAGACACAGGTCTGCTGGGGTTGAAAGACCTGCTGGTGACAAAATTGTCAAGTCAAGCGGAACGCGACCTGTCAACATCTCCTCCTTCACATTCTCCCGCAACTGGGGGTGCGAGGAAAAGGCTCAGAATTCCGAGCCCACCCGCTGGCGGTGATGCAGGGCAGTCTGGAGCGACTGCTGATGCTGACATCTGGTCCGGACTGAAGGACCTGACAACGATTACGGACATGTCGTCTACTGTCACTGCATATGATTCTCTCAACATTGATAGAATGGTGGAGGATTATATGAGTGACCGCATCCAAGTAGGCACGTCACACAGTCCGTACTTATACTGGCAGGAAAAAGAGGCAATTTGGAGGCCCTTGCACAAACTGGCTTTATTCTACCTAAGTTGCCCTCCCACAAGTGTGTACTCCGAAAGAGTGTTTAGTGCCGCCGCTCACCTTGTCAGCAATCGGCGTACGAGGTTACATCCAGAAAATGTGGAGAAGATGATGTTCATTAAAATGAATTATAATCAATTCCTCCGCGGAGACATTGACCAGCAGCAATTGCCTCCACAAAGTACACAGGGAGCGGAGATGGTGGATTCCAGTGGGGACGAATTGATAATCTGTGAGGAGGGGGATGTACACGGTGATATATCGGAGGGTGAAGATGAGGTGGACATCTTGCCTCTGTAGAGCCAGTTTGTGCAAGGAGAGATTAATTGCTTCTTTTTTGGGGGGGGTCCAAACCAACCCGTCATATCAGTCACAGTCGTGTGGCAGACCCTGTCACTGAAATGATGGGTTGGTTAAAGTGTGCATGTCCTGTTTTGTTTATACAACATAAGGGTGGGTGGGAGGGCCCAAGGATAATTCCATCTTGCACCTCTTTTTTCTTTTCTTTTTCTTTGCATCATGTGCTGATTGGGGAGGGTTTTTTGGAAGGGACATCCTGCGTGACACTGCAGTGCCACTCCTAGATGGGCCCGGTGTTTGTGTCGGCCACTAGGGTCGCTAATCTTACTCACACAGCTACCTCATTGCGCCTCTTTTTTTCTTTGCGTCATGTGCTGTTTGGGGAGGGTTTTTTGGAAGGGACATCCTGCGTGACACTGCAGTGCCACTCCTAGATGTGCCCGGTGTTTGTGTCGGCCACTAGGGTCGCTAATCTTACTCACACAGCTACCTCATTGCGCCTCTTTTTTTCTTTGCGTCATGTGCTGTTTGGGGAGGGTTTTTTGGAAGGGACATCCTGCGTGACACTGCAGTGCCACTCCTAGATGGGCCCGGTGTTTGTGTCGGCCACTAGGGTCGCTAATCTTACTCACACAGTCAGCTACCTCATTGCGCCTCTTTTTTTCTTTGCGTCATGTGCTGTTTGGGGAGGGTTTTTTGGAAGGGCCATCCTGCGTGACACTGCAGTGCCACTCCTAGATGGGCCCGGTGTTTGTGTCGGCCACTAGGGTCGCTAATCTTACTCACACAGCTACCTCATTGCGCCTCTTTTTTTCTTTGCGTCATGTGCTGTTTGGGGAGGGTTTTTTGGAAGGGCCATCCTGCGTGACACTGCAGTGCCACTCCTAGATGGGCCCGGTGTTTGTGTCGGCCACTAGGGTCGCTAATCTTACTCACACAGCTACCTCATTGCGCCTCTTTTTTTCTTTGCGTCATGTGCTGTTTGGGGAGGGTTTTTTGGAAGGGACATCCTGCGTGACACTGCAGTGCCACTCCTAGATGGGCCCGGTGTTTGTGTCGGCCACTAGGGTCGCTTATCTTACTCACACAGCGACCTCGGTGCAAATTTTAGGACTAAAAATAATATTGTGAGGTGTGAGGTATTCAGAATAGACTGAAAATGAGTGTAAATTATGGTTTTTGAGGTTAATAATACTTTGGGATCAAAATGACCCCCAAATTCTATGATTTAAGCTGTTTTTTAGTGTTTTTGGAAAAAAACACCCGAATCCAAAACACACCCGAATCCGACAAAAATAATTCGGTGAGGTTTTGCCAAAACGCGTTCGAACCCAAAACACGGCCGCGGAACCGAACCCAAAACCAAAACACAAAACCCGAAAAATTTCAGGCGCTCATCTCTAGTATTAAACAAAGTTTGTGTACACTGAGCCATCAAAACACAAAGGTTTCACTATCTCAGTCTCACTCAAAAAAGTCCGTATTTCGGAATATTCCGTATTTCGGAATATTTTGATATGGGATACTCAACCTGTATTACTTTTTTCTGCTACTGGTTCTTTAACCTATGCAAACAAGCATCTGACTTGCCTTTCCTATTGCTTTGTTACATTGCTTACCTGAAATAGTAATACTTAGATAGCTTTCCTCTTGCCATTATAATGCCCTTAATATTATAGTTAGCCTTTGCATTTTTGAGACGTGTATGATTTTGCATTTTTTGGCATTAAATGTTGCCATGTTCTTGACCATTCCTCTAGTCCAGGGGCGGAACTGCCAGAGACAACGGAGTCAGTTGCCGCCGGGCTCCAGCCCTAAAGGGGCTTCCTCCATTGCCCCCCGGCTGTTACGTGCCCTTCCTACTAAATAGACAAAGGCGCTACCAGCAGGGTCTCGCAGTTTGTACATTCCATGCCGTAACACCCTTCTTTCCACCTTCACAATGAAGCTATTGGTACTTTGCAAAAAAAAAATTATTAGCATTGCAACTCAGCAGATCAATGCAGTGTGCAGCCACACACTCCATATATCTGCTCAGCCACAAAGCTGATTATTTCTTCACAAAGTACAAGGTGAGCTCCAAATAGAATTCTCTAGCTTAGATTATACCTTTCTATGCAAGGGTAAATAGCTCAATTGTTTGACTGCAATGCCACAGGAAATGGTTTGGATCCAAGACAGTGTGACTGAATAATAAAGAAACCTTAAGATGAGTTCATGAATGTTGTATAAGTATTAGTGAGAGAAGGGGTCAGGAGCATGCTAGGCTGCAAAAAATAAGGTAGGCTGCAAGTGAAAGTAATGATCTCCTATATATTTTCCCAGATCTGTCACTCTGTGTGGCTAACTCTGGGGGAAGTCACAGCAATGGGCGGAGACGGCAACTGCAGGACGATACACCAGTGCCAGCAGCAGACCGTAACAAAGTGACAGATCAGGGAGAATATATAGGAGGTAGGGAGGTGGCCATGGTACATGGCTGGCCAAGGGACACTAGCTCATGTACCCCTTTACCACTGAGGCTGGCCACCAAGGATGGACCTGTCACCAGTGCACATGCAATAACCTCTTCTGCTGCCCTCTTTGCAACTCAGATTGCCCAGTGCTCCCCTTCGCTAACAGTCCACAAAGTTTCCCCATCTCACGATCTGCCTCCTCACCCCCACTTTCATCTCTACAGCACACGCGCATATCATACAAGATCCCATCATGCGTACGTAGCTCTGAAATGCAAGAGGGAGGTTGGGGGGAGATTGGCATGCGCCAGCAACACCACACAGCTCACTGTGACCACAGTGGAGAGGCGCTGCAACAGGACAATACACCAACCTCGGAGCAAGGAACTGCGTCGGTCAGGAGGAGAACTATTTCAATAGCATAAAAAGGTTAATGCGTCCCACCCTATGGACAACAGACTCATCAAGTCACTGTTGCCAGAGTCTCATACAATGACTCTGAACCTCTAAGCACACTATTTGACTGTCCACACCCTGCTGTGCCTATTACCCATCTCCTCCACCACCCTCAACACTGACCCACACATCATTCACCCACAAAGATACAATAAAGGTAGTTTGGATAAATTAGCTAAATGAAATGGATTTAACCAATTTATCTAAATGACCATTTTTGGATGTTTTCCAGTGTTTGTGAGCAAATGGTCAATTGTAATTTGCTGCCACATATTAGCATAATTTTGTTTCAACTAGAAAAAAAAATTAGACAGATAATCTAAGTGTGGATCCAGTTTAAAGGTCCGTATTCACGGCCCGATTTTGGGGAGAGATGTGTGCTGAGCGAACTGCTCAGCACACATCTCTCCCCCTGCTCAGCACAGCGTGATGTGTGCTGAGCGTACGGGGGGTGGGGGGGGCGCTCATTTCACCCCCTGTGTAGGGCATTCTGTGTGTATCCAGCTTAACAGGTGTGAGCATCATACAACTACTGACTTGCGAGTAACTATACAGCAGCTCCATACCTTGTGACTTGAAGAAACACCAGTTAACCCCGGGAATGCTGCAGTCAAAGCAACAATTCCTCTTCTTACATTCCGCTGCACTTATTGTGGGGTAGCCGCAATCCCTTCTGCTGTACGGTTCCACATTACATTGTTTCTTGTCACTTCCTGTTGATGCAGTAAGGAAACATCCAGGAATTACAGCAGCTTAGTTTTTTTTTTTTTTTAACTGGGGCAATTTAGCTAGATCACAGGGCAATTTAGCTCCTTTGGTCCTTTTTTAGGAGCAGTTAATCAGACAGTTGGTGTGAGCTCTACAGCAAGGCCTCTAACCCTTTGCCAGTGCCAAATACATAGGGCTTAACTCAGATCTGATCACAGCAGCAAATTTATTAGCTAAAACCATGTACACTGCAGGGGGGGGGGGGGGGGGTGTATAATATGTGCAGAGAGAGTTAGATTTTGGTGCGGTGTGTTCAAACTGAAATCTAAATTGCAGTGTAAAAACAAAACAGCCAGTATTTACCCTGCACACAAACAATATAACCCACCTAAATCTCTCTGCAAATGTTATATCTGCCCCCCCCCCCCCATCCCCGCAGTGCACATGGTTTTGCCCACTAGCTAACAAATTTGCTGCATCTGGGAATTACAGCAGCTTAATATTTCTTTTTACAGAAGGTTCAGCAAATTAAATTATTTAGTGAAATACTGTAATCATAACAGTTACAGGGATATTGTAGGTAGATTTATTGTCAGTGGATAAATGTAAAAATTAAACCCTTAGGCATAGTTCCAAAATGCTGTCATTGCAATCCAGATTTTAAGGATATCATGCTTGAGCACAGGTGACTTAATTAGAACTTCGGTCAATGTGAATTAACCATTGGACTCAACCATGGTTATCCTTAAAACCCAGGGGTCTATTTAAGATCGATCTTAATCGATGTTGGGCTTCCAGGTTGAAAAAAACACACACATTTACTAACATTTTAAAATTTATATAAAAAAATCATCTGTTCGTAAATGCAGTGCACATGGTTTTGCCCAACTGCTAACAAAAATCCTGCTGCGATCAACTCAGAATTACCCCCCATGGCCCTCATTCCGAGTTGTTCGCTCGCAAGCTGCTTTTAGCAGCATTGCACACGCTAAGCTGCCGCCTACTGGGAGTGAATCTTAGCATCTTAAAATTGCGAACGAAAGATTTGCAATATTGCGATAAGACATCTCTGTGCAGTTTCTGAGTAGCTCGAGACTTACTCTGCCAGTGCGATCAGTTCAGTGCTTGTCGTTCCTGGTTTGACGTCACAAACACACCAAGCGTTCGCCCAGACACTCCTCCGTTTCTCCAGCCACTCCCGCGTTTTTCCCAGAAACGGTAGCATTTTTTCCCACACGCCCCTAAAGCGGCCTGTTTCTGCCCAGAAACACCCACTTCCTGTCAATCACATTACGATCACCAGAACGATGAAAAAAACGTGAGTAATATTCCTAACTGCATAGCAAATTTACTTGGCGCAGTCGCAGTGTGAACATTGCGCATGCGCATTAAGCGGAAAATCGCTGCGATGCGAAGAAAATTACCGAGCGAACAACTCGGAATGACCACCTATGTGCACTGCAGGGAAGGCAGATTTAACATGTGCAGAGAGAGTTAGATTTGGGTGTGGTGTGTTCAATCTGCAATCTAATTTGCAGTGTAAAAATAAAGCAGTCAGTATTTACCCTGCACAGAAACAAAATAACTCACCCAAATCTAACTCTTTCTGCACATGTTATATCTGCCTCCCCTGCAGTACACATGGTTTTGCCCAACTGCTAACAAAATTCCTGCTGCGATCATCTTGGAATTACCCCCATCGATTGATGTTTTCACACTGCTCGTGTATATAAGACATATAGGGCCTAATTCAGTTTGGATCGTAATACGCGTTCCAACCGCAAAAACTATGAAGAGGATGGGGGCATATACGCAGGGTCCATCCTGTGCGTGTGCCTACATTTTCTCCGGGTGCCCCGCAGAAAATGCGAATGCCTCTGCCTGTCAATCAGTAGAGGGCGTACCTTCGCAGGTATATCGCGATCATGAGCCATGTCTCCCATTTTTGTCATTATAGGTGCTCTGTGAGCTGCTGGCCATGCCCCAGCCCCTCTGTCTCCCGTGAATAGACATTGAGGCTTATTCAGACCAGATCGCTTCAATTTATTTTCACCCAGCGGGCAATCTGGTCTGCACTGCACATGCGTATGCGCCACAATGCGTAAGTGCGACGGTCCGGAGATCACAAGAAGATTGACAAGAAGAGGGTGTTTGTGTGGGTGGCAACTGAATGTTTCTAGGGAGTGTCCGGAAAAACACTGGAGGGACCCGGCGTTTTGTGGGAGGATTTGTGACGTCACCTCAATGGCTGAGTAAGTGCTGAGCTGTGCAGCTCTTGTGCACATGTGATCACACACCTGCACAGCAAATTTTCCCTTCCGCTGTAGGCGGCAACTACCTGATTACAGGGATGCAAAAAACACACTCTAGCGATCAGGTCTGAATTACCCACAATTAGAGATGAGCGGGTTCGGTTTCTCTGAATCCGAACCCGCACGAACTTCATGTTTTTTTTCACGGGTCCGAGCGACTCGGATCTTCCCGCCTTGCTCGGTTAACCCGAGCGCGCCCGAACGTCATCATGACGCTGTCGGATTCTCGCGAGACTCGGATTCTATATAAGGAGCCGCGCGTCGCCGCCATTTTCACACGTGCATTGAGATTGATAGGGAGAGGACGTGGCTGGCGTCCTCTCCATTTAGATTAGGAGAGAGAGAGAGAGATTGACCTGAGGCTGATACTGTAGAAGAGAGTGCAGAGTTTAGTGACTGACCACAGTGACCACCAGCAGTGCAGTTGTTTTATTTAATATATCCGTTCTCTGCCTGAAAAAAACGGTACACACAGTGACTCAGTCACATACCATATCTGTGTGCACTGCTCAGCCCAGTGTGCTGCATGCCTGCATCATCTATGTATATATTATATATCTGACTGTGCTCAGCTCACACAGCTTATAATTGTGGGGGAGACTGGGGAGCACTGCAGTGCCAGTTATAGGTTATAGCAGGAGCCAGGAGTACAAGACAGTCACATACCATATCTGTGTGCACTGCTCAGCCCAGTGTGCTGCATCATCTATGTATATATTATATATCTGACTGTGCTCAGCTCACACAGCTTATAATTGTGGGGGAGACTGGGGAGCACTGCAGTGCCAGTTATAGGTTATAGCAGGAGCCAGGAGTACATATTATATTAAAATTAAACAGTGCACACTTTTGCTGCAGGAGTGCCACTGCCAGTGTGACTGACCAGTGACCTGACCACACTGACCACCAGTATAGTTAGTAGTATACTATATTGTGATTGCCTGAAAAAGTTAAACACTCGTCGTGTGACTTCACTTGTGTGGTGTTTTTTTTTTTATTCTATAAAGAACTCATTCTGCTGACAGACAGTGTCCAGCAGGTCCGTCATTATATAATATATATACCTGTCCGGCTGCAGTAGTGATATATATATATTTTTATATCATTATTTATCATCCAGTCGCAGCAGACACAGTACGGTAGTTCACGGCTGTAGCTACCTCTGTGTCGGCACTCGGCAGTCCATCCATAATTGTATACCACCTACCCGTGGTTTTTTTTTCTTTCTTCTTTATACATACATACTACTACATCTCTTTATCAACCAGTCTATATTAGCAGCAGACACAGTACAGTACGGTAGTTCACGGCTGTGGCTACCTCTGTGTCGGCACTCGGCAGTCCGTCCATAATTGTATACCACCTAACCGTGGTTTTTTTTTCTTTCTTCTTTATACATACATACTACGACATCTCTTTATCAACCAGTCTATATTAGCAGCAGACACAGTACAGTACGGTAGTTCACGGCTTTGGCTACCTCTGTGTCGGCACTCGGCAGTCCGTCCATAATTGTATACCACCTAACCGTGGTTTTTTTTTCTTTCTTCTTCATACATACATACTACGACATCTCTTTATCAACCAGTCTATATTAGCAGCAGACACAGTACAGTACGGTAGTTCACGGCTGTGGCTACCTCTGTGTCGGCACTCGGCAGTCCGTCCATAATTGTATACCACCTAACCGTGGTTTTTTTTTCTTTCTTCTTTATACATACATACTACGACATCTCTTTATCAACCAGTCTATATTTGCAGCAGACACAGTACAGTACGGTAGTTCACGGCTGTGGCTACCTCTGTGTCGGCACTCGGCAGTCCGTCCATAATTGTATACCACCTAACCGTGGTTTTTTTTCTTTCTTCTTCATACATACATACTACGACATCTCTTTATCAACCAGTCTATATTAGCAGCAGACACAGTACAGTACGGTAGTTCACGGCTGTGGCTACCTCTGTGTCGGCACTCGGCAGTCCGTCCATAATTGTATACCACCTACCCGTGGTTTTTTTTTCTTTCTTCTTTATACATACATACTACTACATCTCTTTATCAACCAGTCTATATTAGCAGCAGACACAGTACAGTACGGTAGTTCACGGCTGTGGCTACCTCTGTGTCGGCACTCGGCAGTCCGTCCATAATTGTATACCACCTACCCGTGTTTTTTTTTTCTTTCTTCTTCATACATACATACTACAACATCTCTTTATCAACCAGTCTATATTAGCAGCAGACACAGTACAGTACGGTAGTTCACGGCTGTGGCTACCTCTGTGTCGGCACTCGGCAGTCCGTCCATAATTGTATACCACCTAACCGTGGTTTTTTTTTCTTTCTTCTTCATACATACATACTACGACATCTCTTTATCAACCAGTCTATATTAGCAGCAGACACAGTACAGTACGGTAGTTCACGGCTGTGGCTACCTCTGTGTCGGCACTCGGCAGTCCGTCCATAATTGTATACTAGTATCCATCCATCTCCATTGTTTACCTGAGGTGCCTTTTAGTTGTGCCTATTAAAATATGGAGAACAAAAATGTTGAGGTTCCAAAATTAGGGAAAGATCAAGATCCACTTCCACCTCGTGCTGAAGCTGCTGCCACTAGTCATGGCTGAGACGATGAAATGCCAGCAACGTCGTCTGCCAAGGCCGATGCCCAATGTCATAATACAGAGCATGTCAAATCCAAAACACCAAATATCAGTAAAAAAAGGACTCCAAAACCTAAAATAAAATTGTCGGAGGAGAAGCGTAAACTTGCCAATATGCCATTTACCACACGGAGTGGCAAGGAACGGCTGAGGCCCTGGCCTATGTTCATGGCTAGTGGTTCAGCTTCACATGAGGATGGAGGCACTCAGCCTCTCGCTAGAAAAATGAAAAGACTCAAGCTGGCAAAAGCTGTAGCACCGCAAAGAACTGTGCGTTCTTCGAAATCCCAAATCCACAAGGAGAGTCCAATTGTGTCGGTTGCGATGCCTGACCTTCCCAACACTGGACGTGAAGAGCATGCGCCTTCCACCATTTACACGCCCCCTGCAAGTGCTGGAAGGAGCACCCGCAGTCCAGTTCCTGATAGTCAGATTGAAGATGTCAGTGTTGAAGTACACCAGGATGAGGAGGATATGGGTGTTGCTGGCGCTGGGGAGGAAATTGACCAGGAGGATTCTGATGGTGAGGTGGTTTGTTTAAGTCAGGCACCTGGGGAGACACCTGTTGTCCGTGGGAGGAATATGGCCGTTGACATGCCTGGTGAAAATACCAAAAAAATCAGCTCTTCAGTGTGGAGGTATTTCAACAGAAAAGCGGACAACAGGTGTCAAGCCGTGTGTTGCCTTTGTCAAGCTGTAATAAGTAGGGGTAAGGACGTTAACCACCTCGGAACATCCTCCCTTATACGTCACCTGCAGCGCATTCATAATAAGTCAGTGACAAGTTCAAAAACTTTGGGTGACAGCGGAAGCAGTCCACTGACCAGTAAATCCCTTCCTCTTGTAACCAAGCTCACGCAAACCACCCCACCAACTCCCTCAGTGTCAATTTCCTCCTTCCCCAGGAATGCCAATAGTCCTGCAGGCAATGTCACTGGCAATTCTGACGAGTCCTCTCCTGCCTGGGATTCCTCCGATGCATCCTTGCGTGTAACGCCTACTGCTGCTGGCGCTGCTGTTGTTGCTGCTGGGAGTCGATGGTCATCCCAGAGGGGAAGTCGTAAGCCCACTTGTACTACTTCCAGTAAGCAATTGACTGTTCAACAGTCCTTTGCGAGGAAGATGAAATATCACATCTTCCTCGCAAAGACACACACACGTGTGTGTGTGTGTGTCAGGTGCCGCGCGTGTACGTGTGTGTGTCAAGTGCCGCGTGTGTACGTACGTATGTGTGTGCCTGGAGCCGCGCGTGTACATACATGTGTGTGTGTGTCTCAGGTGCTGTACGTGTATGTGTGTGTCTCAGGTGCTGCACGTGTATATGTGTGTATTTCAGGTGCTGCATTTGTATGCGTCAGCTGCCACGTGGGTGTCAGGTGTTGAGCGTGTATGTGTTTGTGTCAGCTGTCGCATCTGTATGTGTGTGACTGTCAGGTGCTGCGCGTGTATGTGTGTGTCAGGTGCTGTTCATGTATGTGGGAGTGGCAGGTGCTGCATGTGTATATATGTGTGAGTGGCAGGTGCTGCGTGTGTATACGAGTGTGTGTGAGGTGCTGCGAGTGTATGTGTGTGTTAGGTGCTCTGAGTGTATATGATTGTGTGTCAGGTGCTGTGCGTGTGTGCGTTAAATGCCACATGTATATATGTGTGTCAGGTGCTGTGTGTGTGTGTGTGTGTGTGTCAGGTGCTGCATGTTTGTATGTGTGTGTGTGTGTGTGTGTGTGTCAGGTGCTGCATGTCTGTATGTGTGTGTGTGTGTGTGTCAGGCGCTGCATGTCTGTGTGTGTGTGTGTGTGTGTGTGTGTGTCAGGTGCTGCATGTCTGTATATGTGTGTGGGTGTGTCAGGTGATGCATGTCTGTGTGTGTGGGTGTGTCAGGTGATGCATGTGTGTGTGTGTGTGGGTGTGTCAGGTGCTGCATGTCTGTGTGTGTGTGTGGGTGTGTGTGTCTGTCAGGTGCAGCATGTGTGTGTCAGGTGCTGCATGTCTGCGTGTGTGTGTGTCAGGCGCTGTATGTCTGCGTGTGTGTGTCAGGCGCTGCATATCTGTGTCAGGTGCTGTGTGTGTGTGTGTGTGTGTGTGTGCGTGTCTGTCAGGTGCTGCGTGTCTGCGTGTGTGTCAGGTGCTGCGTGTCTGCGTGTGTCAGGCGTTGCGTGTCTGCGTGTGTGTCAGGCGCTGCGTGTCTGCGTGTGTGTCAGGCGCTGCGTGTCTGCGTGTGTGTCAGGCGCTGCGTGTCTGCGTGTGTGTCAGGCGCTGCGTGTCTGCGTGTGTGTCAGGCGCTGCGTGTGTCAGGCGCTGCGTGTGTGTCAGGCGCTGCGTGTGTGTCAGGCGCTGCGTGTGTGTCAGGCTCTGCATGTGTGTCAGGCGCTGCGTGTGTGTCAGGCGCTGCGTGTGTGTCAGGCGCTGCGTGTCTGCGTGTGTGTCAGGCGCTGCGTGTCTGCGTGTGTGTCAGGCGCTGCGTGTCTGCGTGTGTGTCAGGCGCTGCGTGTGTGTGTCAGGTGCTGCGTGTGTGTGTGTCAGATGCTGCGTGTCTGCGTGTGTGTCAGGTGCTGCGTGTGAGCATGTCAGGTGCTGCGTGTGTCAGGAGCATGTGAGTGTCAGGTGCGTGTGTGTGTCAGGCGCTGCGTGTGTCAGGCGCTGCCTGTGCGTGTGCGTGTGTGTCAGGCGCTGCCTGTGCGTCAGGCGCTGCGTGTCTGTGTGTGTCAGGCGCTGCGTGTCTGTGTGTGTCAGGCGCTGCGTGTGTGTCAGGCGCTGCCTGTGCGTGTGTGCCAGGCGCTGCCTGTGCGTGTGTGCCAGGCGCTGCCTGTGCGTGTGTGCCAGGCGCCGCCTGTGCGTGTGTGCCAGGCGCCGCGTGTCTGTCAGGCGCCGCGTGTGCGTCAGGCGCTGCGTGTGCGTCAGGCGCCGCGTGTGCGTCAGGCGCCGCGTGTCTATGTGCGTCAGGCGCCGCGTGTGAGTGTGTGCGTGTGTGTCAGGTCCGTGTGAGTGTCAGGTGCTGCGTCTGTGTGTGCGTGTGTCAGGTGCTGCGTGTGTGTCAGGTGCTGCGTGTGAGTGTGTGCGCGTGTGTCAGGTCCGTGTGAGTGTCAGGTGCTGTGTGTGTGCGTGTGTCAGGTGCTGTGTGTGTGCGTGTGTGTCAGGTGCTGTGTGTGTGTGTGTGTGTGTGTGTGTGTCAGGTGCTGTGTGTGTGCGTGTGTGTCAGGCGCTGCATATGCGTATGCGTGTCAGGCGTTGCATGTCTGTGTGTGTCAGGCGCTGCGTGTCTGGGGGGGGTGGCCGGACACACAGCAGAGAGGGGGGGGTGGCTGGACACACAGCAGAGAGGGGAGGGTGACCGGACACACGGCAGGGAGGGGAGGGGGTAGGGGGTGGCCGAACACAGCGGGAAGAGGGGGGAGTTGCCGAACACACAGCAGGGGAGGGGAGGGGATGGTGGCCAGACAAACAGCAGGGGAGGGGAGGGGGGGGGGAGGGTAGGCCGGACACACAGCAGGTGAGGGGGGTGGGGGGTGGCTGGACACACAGCAGGGAGGGGGGGTAGGCAGGACACACAGCAGGGGAGGGGAGGGTGGCCGGACAAACAGCAGGGAGGGGGGGGTAGGCCGGACACACAGCAGGGGAGGGGGGGTGGCTGGACACACAGCAGGTGAGGGGGGGGCTGGACACACAGCAGGTGAGGGGGGGGGGCTGGACACAGCAGGTGAGGGGGGGGGGGGCTGGACACACAGCAGGTTAGGGGGGGGGGGCTGGACACACAGCAGGTGAGGGGGGGGTTGGACACACAGCAGGTGAGGGGGGGGGGGGCTGGACACACAGCAGGTGAGGGGGGGGCTGGACACACAGCAGGTGAGGGGGGGGGCTGGACACACAGCAGGTGAGGGGGGGGGGGCTGGACACACAGCAGGTGAGGGGGTAGGCCGGACACACAGCAGGGGAGGAGGGGGGGACTGGACACACAGCAGGTGAGGGGGGGGGCTGGACACACAGCAGGTGAAGGGGGGGGGCTGGACACACAGCAGGTGAGGGGGGGGCTGGACACACAGCAGGTGAGGGGGGGGCTGGACACACAGCAGGTGAGGGGGGGGGGGCTGGACACACAGCAGGTGAGGGGGGGGGGCTGGACACACAGCAGGTGAGGGGGGGGGCTGGACACACAGCAGGTGAGGGGGTAGGCCGGACACACAGCAGGGGAGGAGGGGGGGCTGGACACACAGCAGGTGAGGGGGGGGCTGGACACACAGCAGGTGAGGGGGGGGTAGGCCGGACACACAGCAGGGAGGGGGGGGGGTAGGCCGCCGGACACACAGCAGGGGAGGGGAGGGTGGCCGGACAAACAGCAGGGGAGGGGGGGGTAGGCCGGACACACAGCAGGTGAGGGGGGGGTGGCTGGACACACAGCAGGTGAGGGGGGGGTCTGGACACACAGCAGGGAGGGGGGGGTAGGCCGGACAAACAGCAGGGAGGGGGGGGGGTAGGCCGGACACACAGCAGGGAGGGGGGGGGCTGGACACACAGCAGGGGGGGGGGTAGGCCGGACACACAGCAGGTGAGGGGGGTGGTGGCTGGACACACAGCAGGGAGGGGGGGGGGTAGGCCGGACACACAGCAGGTGAGGGGGGGGGGGCTGGACACACAGCAGGTGAGGGGGGGGGGCTGGACACACAGCAGGTGAGGGGGGGGTAGGCCGGACACACAGCAGGTGAGGGGGGGGTGGCTGGACACACAGCAGGGAGGGAAGGGGGTAGGGGGGTGGCCTTATTATAATAACCGTGTGGGGGAGGAGTCTGCTGCGGTGGGTGAATGAGATGTGGGGGCAGGCTGCTAAGGGTGCAGGGGAGGAGGGGAAGGGAGCCGGATGGATCTGAATGTGAGCCGCACGTAAGGGACCATACTAATCCTCCCCACCTCAGCCCGCTGGTGCTGCTGCTGCTGCCTGACTTCTTCCGTGCAGCACAGCTGTCTTCTCCGGCTGCCGCTCCCGCACCCGCTTCAGGTGTGGGGGTACCACACCGCTCAGTAGGCAAGCGCTGTCAGTCAGGAGTCAGCGCTGCACCGGATGTCTCTTCTGGATGTCCTCTGACTTTCTCCTGCGGCGCAACTCCAGCTATTCCTCCCGCTGCGGCTCCCACTTCGGGTAAGGGGACCATATTGCTCAGTAGTGAGCACTTTCGGTAAGCCTGCGGCTGCTATGCCGCTACCCCTCTCCTCCAGAGTCCTAATGGGTCGCTGCAGTCTGTAAGGGACCGCAGGTGCACACACCCAGGAACCGCTGGCTCTCCTCCCGCCGCCAGCAGCTACTTTTATAACCTCAGCCTGCACGAGACCCCTTCCCTCACTCACTCTCGCTCTCCTGGCGGCCACTGCGCAGCCGCAACAAATTGAAAAGCCCTATCTCTATAATGGGGCATATTTCTCTTAATTAAAAAAAACCCTATAACTTTCTGAAAAACCACAACCCCAAAAGGCACTACACTGGGGCATACTCTATCTAGTAAAACAAACCCCAAGTCTTAATTCGTCCTCTATCCGGAGTTATGCCTTCCCAAAAAATATCTAATTCACTCTATAGGAAAACGGTGTCAAAAAGCCACAAAGGAAGTCACAGAAAAAAACTGACAGTTGGAACTTTACGTTACTCCCAATTCCTCATTTTTTATTATTTTGCCCTGAAATTTGGCATGCAGCACCGGGTGACGATTCTACACGCCCATGCCAAATTTCAGCACAGTACGTCCAATCAGTTTTGAGGTGTAGCCCCTCAAACACCATGCCCCCATCTCAGAAGTTCCCTATGGGAGAATTCCGTTTGTTCGATTCAGCCTTAATATAAGGGCACGACCGTGCCCTTATAATATGTATCTATCTATCTATCTATCTATCTATCTATCTATCTATCTATCTATCTATCTATCTATCTATCTATCTATCGTATGTGTGTGTATATATACATCTATACATACATGCGCTAACACCTGGACATACACTGATGTACCCACACCTAATATCCATACATACACGCCCTGACACCTGGACATACACCAACATTCCCACACCTGCATCTATACATACACATGCTGACACCTGGACATACACCAACATACAAGCACCTGCATCTATATATACACGCGCTGACAAATGGACATACACCGACGTACCCACACTTGCATCTATACATACATGCACTGACATCTGGACATACAAGCACCTGCATATATACATACACGCGCTGACACCTGAACCTACACTGACCTTCCCACACCTGCATCTATACATACACATTCTGACACCTGGACATACACAGACGTACCCACACCTGCATCTATACATACACGCGTTGACACCTGGACGTACACTGACGTACACACACCTACATCTATATATGCATGGATGCAAATGTGGGTACGTCTGTATACGTCCAGGTGTTAGCATGTGTATGTATAGATGTTAGGTGTGGGTACATCAGTGTATGTCCAGGTGTCAGCACATGTATGTATAGATTCACATGTGGGTAAGCCGGTGTACGTCCACGTGTCAGCATGTGTAGGTATAGATGCAGGTGTGGGTACGTTGGTGTACGTTTAGGGGTCAGCGTGTTAATGTATAGATGTTGGTGTGTGTATGTCAGTGTACGTACAGATATAGGTGTGTGTGTGTGTATGTATGTATGTATGTATGTATGTATGTATATGTATAGAGGAAGGTGTGATACATACATATAACACATACATGATAGATACATACATATATCACACACACGATAGATAGATATAGATAGATAGATAGATAGATAGATAGATAGATAGATAGATAGATAGATAAAACACATACATACAAGATAGATACATACATACATACATGATAGATACATATATATACACACACATAAGATAGATAGATAGATAGATAGATAGATAGATAGATAGATAGATAGATAGATAGATAGATAGAATGATAGATACATATATATACACACACATACGATAGATAGATAGATAGATAGATAGATAGATAGATAGATAGATAGATAGATACATATATATATATATCACAAACATATATGATTCATACATATATCACACACACATACATGATACATACATGAGAAAGACCTGGGATGGTGATGAGGCCAGGGCCCCCTGCTGATGTTGCGTTGAGGAAGGCAGTGTTCCAGGGCGGATGCCAGTCGGGGAGAGCGCCGCGCAGCCCGGGAAAAATACTGCTGAGGAGCTACATCTGGAAGAGCCCCTGGGAGGGAGAGTGCCACATGCCCCATCCTGCGCGGCAGACTCTGCAGGCCTGCACATGGGAAGGGAGGTCTCTGGCCACACGTACTCACCCTTCTGCTGAAGCCCCGCTGCTGTCCCCATCAGCGCTCTCCAGCGGGGAGCGGGGCCAGGATGAACCTCAACCTGTGAGAACTATCTTCATGATCAAGAGATCTCATATGCAAGATAAGTATGTGTTGGGATAGGGCTGGGGAGGGTGGCTGCTCGGGCACACCCCCGTCAAGTTAAGGAGATTTAACTGAGGAAGCACAAGGGAACTCTCGTCTGGGGACAACAACTGCAGGGAGACCACATCTTTTCAGATGAACATGGGAGGGCGGAAGGCTGCCTAATACTGAAGCACCCTCAGACATTAAACCATATGCAACAACTATTGCAAGCATTCCTGGGGGAAGGTCTGCAGCAGACGGATTTGCATACGGTGATGTCATCCAAGCAGTGGGCCAAAGTTGGCTGGAACCCTCATCTGTATATGAAAAGAGAAAAGGGGCATGCAGGGCATGGCGGCCTTTTGCGGCGCTTGGATAACCCCAAGTTTGCATTAAACACCCCCACCCTCCTTCGGTGTGGGGCTCATGTTGGCCATGCCCAAGCCCCTGAAGCATTCAAGCTGATTTCTTGCAGCAGCTGGGCACTGTAACAGCTTCAGAGCTGCTCTACAAGACAAGTAAAAGGGTGTGGGCCCTGCAGCACCACCTGTAGTTTGCATACACACATATATAGGACAGCATCTCTTATATGCCCCAGGGTCAATAAAATAGTATCCTTGTCTAGGCTATCCATCCCCTCAGATAAGGTATTTGTCCATGCCGCTACAGCACTACACACCCAGGCCGACGCAATTGCCGGTCTGAGTAAGGTACCTGAATGTGTATAAATGGACTTCAGGGTAATCTCCTGTTTGCGGTCAGCACACTCTTTGAGGGTAGCCGTATCCTGGGACGGGAGGGCTACCTTCTTGGATAAGCGTGTTAATGCTTTGTCCACCCTAGGGGAGGATTCCCATCGTAACCTATCCGTTGATGGGAAAGGATACGCCATAAGAATCCTTTTGGAAATCTGCAGTCTTTTATCTGGAGATTCCCAAGCTTTTTCACATAACTCGTTCAGCTCGTGTGAGGGGGGAAAGGTTACCTCAGGCTTCTTTCCCTTGTACATATGTACCCTCTTGTCAGCGACAGGGGGTTCCTCTGTGATGTGCAAAACATCTTTTATTGCCATAATCATAAATCGAATGGATTTTGCCAATTTTGGCTGTAACTTTGCATCATCGTAATCGACACTGGAGTCAGAATCCGTGTCGGTATCTGTGTCAACAATCTGGGATAGTGGGCGCTTATGAGACCCTGACAGTCCCTGCAACATAGGATCAGGCATGGGTTGAAACCCTGACTGTCCCAAAGCTTCTGCCTTGTCTAATCTTTTGTGCAATGAGTTTACACTAGCATTTAAAACATTCCACATATCCATCCAATCAGCTGTCGGCGGAGACACCACATTCATTTGCTCCCGCTCCTCTCTAATATAGCCTTCTTCCTCAGACATGTCGACACACGTGTACCGACACACTTCACACACAGGGAATGCTTTTTCTGAAGACAGTTTCCCCACAAGGCCCTTTGGAGAGACAGAGAGAGAGTATGCCAGCACACCCCCCAGCGCTATATAACCCAGGAATAAAACAGTAACTTAATGTTTGCCCAGTAGTGCTGCTGTATGTAATTTGCAAATTATGTGCCCCCCCCTCTTTTCAACCCTCTTGTCTAACGTGGTATAAGCAGGGTAGAGTCCGGGGAGCTTCCTCTCAGCGGTGCTGTGGAGAAAAAACGGCGCTGGTGAGTGCTGAGGGAGAAGCCCCGCCCCCTCGGAGGCGGGCTTCTGTCCCGCTTAAACTGTAAAATTGGTGGGGGCTTATACATATATAAAGTGCCCAGCTGTATATATGTTATATTTTTGCGAAAGAGGTTTATATTGCTGCCCAGGGCGCCCCCCCTGCGCCCTGCACCCTTACAGTGACCGCAGTATGTGAGGTGTATGGGAGCAAAGGCGCACAGCTGCAGTGCTGTGCGTTACCTCAGTGAAGATCATGAAGTCTTCTGCCGCCTCTGAAGTCTTCTTTTCTTCTCATACTCACCCGGCTTCTATCTTCCGGCACTGCGAGGGGGACGGCGGCGCGGCTCTGGGACGGACGGCGAGGGTGAGATCCTGCGTACCAATCCCACTGGAGCTAATGGTGTCCAGTAGCCTAAGAAGCAGGACCTTGCAACTCAGAGAGTAGGGCTGCTTCTCTCCCCTCAGTCCCTCGATGAGGGAGTCTGTTGCCAGCAGTGCTCCCTGAAAATTAAAAACCTAACAAAATACTTTCTGTCAGAAAGCTCAGGAGAGCTCCTGAAAAGCACCCAGTCTCCACTGGGTACAGTATCAAACTGAGGTCTGGAGGAGGGGCATAGAGGGAGGAGCCAGTGCACACCCAGAACTAAAGTCTTTCTTAAAGTGCCCATGTCTCCTGCGGAGCCCGTCTATGCCCATGGTCCTTACGGAGTCCCCAGCATCCTCTAGGACGTTAGAGAAAATAGGATTTTAATACCTACCGGTAAATCCTTTTCTCTTAGTCCGTAGAGGATGCTGGGCACCCGTCCCAGTGCGTACTGTGTCTGCAGTTATTAAATGGCCCTTAACTCCAGAACATTTATGTGGAGATGAAAACATCCAAGGAAGACTTGACCATCTTCCTTGGATGTTTTCCCCCTGTGTGACTGCTCTCCAGCCTCAGAGGGTTGCATCAGTGGTCCCTAGGATCCCGTCCTGGATCCCGAACCATCGCCCCTCTAGGTGGTGAGAACTGTGCAGCCACCAAAGGAGTGAGATTCTGGTCTTGGAAGACAGGATTATCCTCCGGTGCATGTGTAGGTGGGATCCGGACCACTTGTCCAACAGGTCCCACTGGAACACTCTGGCATGGAACCTGCCAAACTGAATGGCCTCGTAGGCCGCAACCATCTTCCCCAGCAACTGAATGCATTGATGGATTAACACTCTTGCTGGTTTCAGAATTTGTTTGACCAGACTCTGGATCTCCAGAGCCTTTCCACTAGAAGAAAACCTCTTCTGTGTCCAGTATCACTCCCAAAAACAACATCCGCGTCATTGGGACCAACTGCGATTTTGGCAAGTTTAGGAGCCAACCATGTTGTTGAAGAACTGTCAGGGAGAGTAGATGTTTTGCACCAACTGGTCCCTGGATCTCGCCTTTATCAGGAGATCATCCAAGTACGGGATAATTGTGACTCCTTGCTTGCGAAGGAGAACCATCATTTCCGCCATCACCCTGGTGAAAATCCTCGGAGCCGTGGACAGACCAAACGGCAACGTCTGAAATTGGTAATGACAATCCTGAATTGCAAACCTCAGGTAGCTTGATGCAGTGGCTAAATGGGAACATATAAGTAGGCATCCTTTATGTCTACCAAAACCATGAAATCTCCTTTATCCCCCGGACTGGAGATCACTACCCTGAGAGATTCCATCTTGAAATTGAATTTCTTTAGGTAGAAATTAAGGGATTTCAGATTTAAGATTGGTCTGACTGAGCCGTCCGGCTTCGGGACCACGAAGAGGCTTGAATAAAAACCTTCTCCCTGCTGACTAAGGCTGATTTGAACAATCGGTGAGGGGGAACGTCTTGAAACCGCAGTTTGTACCCTTGGGACACTATTTGTAAAGCCCACGAGTCCAGGTCCGAATGAATTCAGAACTGACTGAAGAGTTTTAGACGTGCCCCCCACTGGTGCGGGCTCCTGCAAGAGAGCCCCAGCGTCATGCAGTGGATTTGGCAGAAGCAGAGGACGATCTCTGCTCCTGCGATCTTGAAGAGGCTACAGACATCTTCCCTCTTTTCCTTCCTCTACCTGCAAAGAAAGGGGAATCTTAACTTCTTGCATATCTATTGGGCCGAAATGACTGCGTCAGATAATGATGAGTCTTCATCCGTTGAGAGGGAACATAGGGCAAGAAGGATGACTTACCTGCGGGAGCTGCCGAGATCAAATTAACTAGGCCGTCGCCAAACAAGGCTTCACCTTCATAGGGAAGAGACTCCCTTTCTTCTTGGAGTCAGCATCAGCATTCCCTTGGTGAATCCACAATGCCCTCCTATCCGAGACTGCCATGAAATTGGCCCGTGAGCACTTGTGCCCGGTGTAGGATTTTTAAATATGTGTAGTTTACTGTATGCAAAGGTTTAAAACCTTTTAGGAACTGAGATCTAAGGTGTATTACATGTAGTTTAAAAAAAACAAAAAAGGTTTATTTTATGGCAGTAGTTTCCAAACTGGGGTTCTTGCACTGGTAGCATAGTTTGGTGGTCCAGGACCAATTAAAATTATTTATACTTTATTAAATTGGCAAAACCATTCCCTCACAACATAACTGAACCTGAGGATGACATGCTATAAACACAATTTACTTAATTTTATATTTTTTTCTGAATTTCTCAATAAAAAATACTTTGGCCTAGGGGTGCCGTGAAACAAATTGTGATACTCTAGGGCAGGGGTGTCAAACCCATGGGCCGCATGCCGCCCTCAATGCATCCTTTTGTGGCCCACAGGCCGGGGTCCGACAGGGGTCCTTTTGTGGCCCGATCACCTTGCTTAGAGCGAGGGCAGGAGAGTGCAGCCAGAGTCTTTGCTTTCTATGTGCGGCACCATCTTCCCGAAGAGATCACCGGGAAGATAGTGCCCCTTCCACTGGCTACAGCATAGGTATACTGGGGTGGGGTAGCAAACTGGGGGCCCCAATGGGCCCCTCCAGCAGTCCCTCTACCAAAACACGTCTTTTGGTGGTTTTGCGGTGTTGTTATAACTACATGGTGACGATACTGTAGCACAGAGATTTTCAACCATTTACAACTCACGTCACACAGAACAAGATTTAAATATTGACAAGGCACACTGAAATATAATGGTGATGCATGGTGCAGTATCGTGTCCTAGGATGTCATGTCGCAGCTTCTCCATAGGTAACGCCTGAACAGGCCCGGTGACAGGGGGGACAAAGGGGACACTTGTTCAGGGCTCCAAGTATTAAGAACAGAAATAATGGGGCCACAGTGCCAATATTGCTTTTTAAAGTGTATCCACCAACTGCTCAATTTAAGCAGGAAAACAATTAACAGGCCAACTAAACCCTCCCCCCTCCTTTTACCCCATCACTTTGTCCAGTCCCTGTGGTCCATACTGTATTGCCATTATTATGCATGTTGCTGTGCTGGCCCTTTTCTGAATGTCCCTGCCACCGCCACCGAAGAGCTGGATAGCCCAGTATGAAAACCACCTGCCGGCCTCACTGACGGTCCGAGTCAAAGGCTCCATTTTTTTTTAAAGATCTCTCTGCCAAGTTAAGGGGGGGTTGAGGGGGCCCCAGAGATATCAGTGTACTGGGCCCCGAGATTTCTGTTGCTGGCCCTGACCCTCAGGGGCGTATCTACCCCTTGGCCAGGATGGCACTTGCCAGGGGCACCATCCAGCTGTGCCAACCGTGGCTAAGGGATAGAGTTCTGCAGTCTCGAAAGGGCGCTATGGCAATCAACGTGGGACTGACCAATTAGACGGTGAGGGAAGGATACTGAAATTGTCCCAACCCTGTTACAGTTTGAAACGCCCCTCAACTGCTGTCCACTGCTTCACTCTTAGCTCTGCCCCTTTGAAATTATTAATCCCTACCCCCCGGTAGGCGGAGTTCTCCAGGCCCATACTCAGGAGTCACCACTGCTGTACATTATGTGCCGGTTGTAGAGGCAGAGCGGGGAACATCAGAGAACGCCACAAATTACACAGTGGGCAAGGAGATGGCTGGAGACAGCTGCACAGCCATGCCTTGCAAGTTCGAGAGAGCTGTTGAATTTCAGCACTTCAAGTCAGAGCCTGCCCCCTGCTGCCCAAGCAGTCCGTGACAGTTAGTGTCGAGGAGGGGGGGATTTGTGCATGTGTGCTATCAGTGTGTGTGTGGGGGGGTGGAGGATGTGTGTGACTGTGAGGGAGCTGTCAGTGTCAGTGGGGAGAGGAGCAGGAGGGAGTTGTCAGTGTGTGGAAGTGATGAGAGTTGTCAGTACTGGGGAAATGTGTGTGTGTGTACTAGATTTAGGAGTGTGTGTTTGTGAGAGGTTTCAGTTGGGGAATTAGAGTTCATACAGTAATTAAATGTTTTCATATTGAGAAATACATCTCCCAGCATATACAGTGTGCTGGGGATGCTAACAAGCTTTATTTAAAAGTTTAAAAAACATTGCTTTTATGACTGCAATGGTTAAAAAGGGAGAGCTATAAATCAATTAATCAGTGAATGATCGCAGTTTGAGCTGTTACATTTTACTGAACCACCTATCCCTCCACACTCACTACCTGTCCTCAGGATACATTTACCATCCCGGCAGACGGTATACCGGCGGTCATTTGACCGATGTTGGAATCCTGACACCACTTGGGAGACTGGTGCCGGCACACAGACAGCCAACATCCCGAAGGCGAGTATTGGAGGGAGGGTTAGGACCGGGGGAGGGGGTGTTAGGGAAGGCACTAGGAGGGGGGGGGGTTAGTCCTAGCTGCCACCCCCTGAGGGTTAGCCCTATCCGCCACCCCCCCAGAGGGTTAGGATTAGGATTAGGTATCATGTGACTGCTGGAATCCCGAGCGCCGGATGCCATACCCAACCCCCTTTACTTTTTCAGGCATTTCTATCTCTCCTCTCTCTATGGTGTTCCGATTGCCCACTTTCCCTTGTGCTTTTCTCTCTCTCTCTCTCTCTCCTTTGTTTAGAGCATCAGTTTCTGTAGTCCACTTTATCCTTATTTTTTCCAGTGTTTCACTATCTCTCTGATGTAATGAGGATGTATGGTCTAGAGGGATCAGTAATGCATTGTACTGTATAGAGGCGTCAGGGATGTAGCGTAGGGTATAGAGGCGTCAGGGATGTAGCGTAGGTTATAGAGGCATCAGGAATGTAGCATAGGGAATAGAGGCATCAGGGATGTAGCGTAGGGTATAGAGGCGTCAGGGATGTAGCATAGGGAATAGAGGCGTCAGGGATGTAGCGTAGGGAATAGAGGCGTCAGGGATTTAGCTTAGGGAATATAGGCATCAGGGATGTACTAGCAGGTATATAGAGGTCAGTGTACTGTATAGAGGGTAGAGATGAGCGGGTTCGGTTCTTCGGAATCCGAACCCGCCCGAACTTCAGGTTTTTTTACACGGGGCCGAGCGACTCGGATCTTCCCGCCTTGCTCGGTTAACCCGAGCGCGCCCGAACGTCATCATCCCGCTGTCGGATTCTCGCGAGGCTCGTATTCTATCGCGAGACTCGGATTCTATATAAGGAGCCGCGCGTCGCCGCCATTTTCACACGTGCATTGAGATTGATAGGGAGAGGACGTGGCTGGCGTCCTCTCCGTTTAGACTAGAGTACTAGAGAGAGACACAAATTTTGGGGAGCATATTATTAGGAGGAGTACTACTTGCTGCTGATAGTGTGACCAGTGACCACCAGTTTAATTAATCCGTTCTCTGCCTGAAAAAAAACGATACACAGTGTGACACAGTCACATACCATATCTGTGCTCAGCCCAGTGTGCTGCATTATATGTAATACTGTATATCATTATCTGACTGTGCTGAGTGCTCACTGCTCACACAGCTTAATTGTGGGGGAGACTGGGGAGCAGTTATAGCAGGAGTACATATTTTAAGTACAGTGCACACTTTTGCTGCCAGAGTGCAACTGCCAGTGTGACTGACCAGTGACCACTGACCACCAGTATTGTGATTGTCTGCTGACCACCAGTATATTGTGATTGTCTGCCTGAAAAAGTTAAACACTCGTCGTGTGGTGTTTTTATAAACGCATTCTGCAGACAGTGTCCAGCAGGTCCGTCATTACATAATATATACCTGTCCGGCTGCAGTACTAGTGTGATATATATATATATATATATATATATATTTTAATTTTATCTCATTATCATCCAGTCTATATTAGCAGCAGACACAGTACGGTAGTCCACGGCTGTAGCTACCTCTGTGTCGGCAGTCGCTCGTCCATCCATAATTGTATACCACCTACCCGTGTTTTTTTTTTTTCTATCTTCTTGATACTAGTAGCTTACTTTAGGAGTCTGCAGTGCTGAGTCTGACAGACAGTGTCCAGCAGGTCCGTCATTACATAATATATACCTGTCCGGCTGCAGTACTAGTGTGATATATAATATATATATATATTTTAATTTTATCTCATTATCATCCAGTCTATATTAGCAGCAGACACAGTACGGTAGTCCACGGCTGTAGTTACTTCTGTGTCGGCAGTCGCTCGTCCATCCATAATTGTATACCACCTACCCGTGTTTTTTTTTTTCTATCTTCTTGATACTAGTAGCTTACTTTAGGAGTCTGCAGTGCTGACAGACAGTGTCCAGCAGGTCCGTCATTACATAATATATACCTGTCCGGCTGCAGTACTAGTGTGATATATATATATATATATTTTAATTTTATCTCATTATCATCCAGTCTATATTAGCAGCAGACACAGTACGGTAGTCCACGGCTGTAGCTACCTCTGTGTCGGCAGTCGCTCGTCATCCATAAGTATACTAGTATCCATCCATCTCCATTGTTTACCTGAGGTGCCTTTTAGTTGTGCCTATTAAAATATGGAGAACAAAAATGTTGAGGTTCCAAAAATAGGGAAAGATCAAGATCGACTTCCACCTCGTGCTGAAGCTGCTGCCACTAGTCATGGCCGAGACGATGAAATGCCAGCAACGTTGTCTGCCAAGGCCGATGCCCAATGTCATAGTACAGAGCATGTAAAATCCAAAACACCAAATATCAGTAAAAAAAGGACTCAAAAATCTAAAATAAAATTGTCGGAGGAGAAGCGTAAACTTGCCAATATGCCATTTACCACACGGAGTGGCAAGGAACGGCTGAGGCCCTGGCCTATGTTCATGGCTAGTGGTTCAGCTTTACATGAGGATGGAAGCACTCAGCCTCTCGCTAGAAAAATGAAAAGAATCAAGCTGGCAAAAGCACAGCAAAGAACTGTGCGTTCTTCGAAATCCCAAATCCACAAGGAGAGTCCAATTGTGTCGGTTGCGATGCCTGACCTTCCCAACACTGGACGTGAAGAGCATGCGCCTTCCACCATTTGCACGCCCCCTGCAAGTGCTGGAAGGAGCACCCGCAGTCCAGTTCCTGATAGTCAGATTGAAGATGTCAGTGTTGAAGTACACCAGGATGAGGAGGATATGGGTGTTGCTGGCGCTGGGGAGGAAATTGACCAGGAGGATTCTGATGGTGAGGTGGTTTGTTTAAGTCAGGCACCCGGGGAGACACCTGTTGTCCGTGGGAGGAATATGGCCATTGACATGCCTGGTGAAAATACCAAAAAAATCAGCTCTTCGGTGTGGAAGTATTTCAACAGAAATGCGGACAACAGGTGTCAAGCCGTGTGTTGCCTTTGTCAAGCTGTAATAAGTAGGGGTAAGGACGTTAACCACCTCGGAACATCCTCCCTTATACGTCACCTGCAGCGCATTCATAATAAGTCAGTGACAAGTTCAAAAACTTTGGGCGACAGCGGAAGCAGTCCACTGACCAGTAAATCCCTTCCTCTTGTAACCAAGCTCACGCAAACCACCCCACCAACTCCCTCAGTGTCAATTTCCTCCTTCCCCAGGAATGCCAATAGTCCTGCAGGCCATGTCACTGGCAATTCTGACGAGTCCTCTCCTGCCTGGGATTCCTCCGATGCATCCTTGCGTGTAACGCCTACTGCTGCTGGCGCTGCTGTTGTTGCTGCTGGGAGTCGATGGTCATCCCAGAGGGGAAGTCGTAAGCCCACTTTTACTACTTCCACCAAGCAATTGACTGTCCAACAGTCCTTTGCGAGGAAGATGAAATATCACAGCAGTCATCCTGTTGCAAAGCGGATAACTGAGGCCTTGACAACTATGTTGGTGTTAGACGTGCGTCCGGTATCCGCCGTTAGTTCACAGGGAACTAGACAATTTCTTGAGGTAGTGTGCCCCCGTTACCAATTACCATCTAGGTTCCACTTCTCTAGGCAGGCGATACCGAGAATGTACACGGACGTCCGAAAAAGACTCACCAGTGTCCTAAAAAATGCAGTTGTACCCAATGTCCACTTAACCACGTACATGTGGACAAGTGGAGCAGGGCAGGGTCAGGACTATATGACTGTGACAGCCCACTGGGTAGATGTATGGACTCCCGCCGCAAGAACAGCAGCGGCGGCACCAGTAGCAGCATCTCGCAAACGCCAACTCTTTCCTAGGCAGGCTACGCTTTGTATCACCGGTTTCCAGAATACGCACACAGCTGAAAACCTCTTACGGCAACTGAGGAAGATCATCGCGGAAGGGCTTACCCCAATTGGACTCTCCTGTGGATTTGTGGCATCGGACAACGCCAGCAATATTGTGTGTGCATTAAATATGGGCAAATTCCAGCACGTCCCATGTTTTGCACATACCTTGAATTTGGTGGTGCAGAATTATTTAAAAAACGAGAGGGGCGTGCAAGAGATGCTGTCGGTGGCCAGAAGAATTGCGGGACACTTTCGGCGTACAGGCACCACGTACAGAAGACTGGAGCAACACCAAAAATGCCTGAACCTGCCCTGTCATCATCTGAAGCAAGAAGTGGTAACGAGGTGGAATTCAACCCTATATATGCTTCAGAGGTTGGAGGAGCAGCAAAAGGCCATTCAAGCCTATACAATTGAGCACGATATAGGAGGTGGAATGCACCTGTCTCAAGCGCAGTGGAGAATGATTTCAACGTTGTGCAAGGTTCTGATGCCCTTTGAACTTGCCACACGTGAAGTCAGTTCAGACACTGCCAGCCTGAGTCAGGTCATTCCCCTCATCAGTCTTTTGCAGAAGAAGCTGGAGACATTGAAGGAGGAGCTAACACAGAGCGATTCCGCTAGGCATGTGGGACTTGTGGATGGAGCCCTTAATTCGCTTAACAAGGATTCACGGGTGGTCAATCCGTTGAAATCAGAGCACTACATTTTGGCCACCGTGCTCGATCCTAGATTTAAAACCTACCTTGGATCTCTCTTTCCGGCACACACAAGTCTGCTGGGGTTCAAAGACCTGCTGGTGAGAAAATTGTCAAGTCAAGCGGAAAGCGACCTGTCAACATCTCCTCCTTCACATTCTCCCGCAACTGGGGGTGCGAGGAAAAGGCTCAGAATTCCGAGCCCACCCGCTGGCGGTGATGCAGGGCAGTCTGGAGCGACTGCTGATGCTGACATCTGGTCCGGACTGAAGGACCTGACAACGATTACGGAGTCGGACATGTCGTCTACTGGCACTGCATATGATTCTCTCCCCATTGAAAGAATGGTGGAGGATTATATGAGTGACCGCATCCAAGTAGGCACGTCAGACAGTCCGTACTTATACTGGCAGGAAAAAGAGGCAATTTGGAGGCCCTTGCACAAACTGGCTTTATTCTACCTAAGTTGCCCTCCCACAAGTGTGTACTCCGAAAGAGTGTTTAGTGCCGCCGCTCACCTTGTCAGCAATCGGCGTACGAGGTTACTTCCAGAAAATGTGGAGAAGATGATGTTCATTAAAATGAATTATAATCAATTCCTCCGTGGAGACATTGACCAGCAGCAATTGCCTCCACAAAGTACACAGGGAGCTGAGATGGTGGATTCCAGTGGGGATGAATTGATAATCTGTGAGGAGGGGGATGTACACGGTGATATATCGGAGGATGATGATGAGGTGGACATCTTGCCTCTGTAGAGCCAGTTTGTGCAAGGAGAGATTAATTGCTTCTTTTTTGGTGGGGGTCCAAACCAACCCGTCATTTCAGTCACAGTCGTGTGGCAGACCCTGTCACTGAAATGATGGGTTGGTTAAAGTGTGCATGTCCTGTTTGTACAACATAAGGGTGGGTGGGAGGGCCCAAGGACAATTCCATCTTCCACCTCTTTTTTTCTTTCATTTTTCTTTGCGTCATGTGCTGTTTGGGGAGTATTTTTTTGAAGGGCCATCCTGCGTGACACTGCAGTGCCACTCCTAGATGGGCCAGGTGTTTGTGTCGGCCACTAGGGTCGCTTATCTTACTCACACAGCTACCTCATTGCGCCTCTTTTTTTCTTTGCGTCATGTGCTGTTTGGGGAGTGTTTTTTGGAAGGGCCATCCTGCGTGACACTGCAGTGCCACTCCTAGATGGGCCAAGTGTTTGTGTTGGCCACTAGGGTCGCTTATCTTACTCACACAGCTACCTCATTGCGCCTCTTTTTTTCTTTGCGTCATGTGCTGTTTGGGGAGTGTTTTTTGGAAGGGCCATCCTGCGTGACACTGTGGTGCCACTCCTAGATGGGCCAGGTGTTTGTGTCGGCCGCTAGGGTCGCTTAGCTTACTCACACAGCTACCTCATTGCGCCTCTTTTTTTCTTTACGTCATGTGCTGTTTGGGGAGTGTTTTTTGGAAGGGCCATCCTGCGTGACACTGCAGTGCCACTCCTAGATGGGCCAGGTGTTTGTGTCGGCCACTAGGGTCGCTTAGCTTAGTCATCCAGCGACCTCGGTGCAAATTTTAGGACTAAAAATAATATTGTGAGGTGTGAGGCGTTCAGAATAGACTGAAATTGAGTGGAAATTATGGTTTTTGAGGTTAATAATACTTTGGGATCAAAATGACCCCCAAATTCTATGATTTAAGCTGTTTTTTAGTGTTTTTTGAAAAAAACACCCGAATCCAAAACACACCCGAATCCGAAAAAAAAAATTCGGTGAGGTTTTGCCAAAACGCGGTCGAACCCAAAACACGGCCGCGGAACCGAACCCAAAACCAAAACACAAAACCCGAAAAATTTCAAGTGCACATCTCTAGAGGGGTCAGTAATGCAGTGATGGTTATAGAAAGGTCAGTGATGTAGTGTAGGGTATAGAGGGGTCAGTTATGTAGTGTGGGGTAAAGAGGGGTCAGTAAAGATACTAAGCTGAAGTACTTAGAACACTTCTTGAATTAAGACACAACCTGCAAGAAAAAGTATGCAATATGGGTGAAAAGGCAAATGTCAGAGGTCTGATACAAGTGACCAGCTCCACACCTTGCACCACATAGCGTTATGTTAAACTGGGATATGTTCTTTTTTGGTGTGTGTGTGTGTGTGTGTGTGTGTGGGGGGGGGGGGGGGTGCCAAAGGAAATTTTTGCCATTGGCTCCTTTGGTCTAGAACCAGCCCTGATCACAAAATATTTTTGTCTGAGCAGACTGGACACTGATCAGCGTTGGCTCATTCTCAGCCCCCCGCCCAGCCTCTGCTGCCAACAGACTGCTATTAGCTAGTTAACCTTCTGCCTTCCCTATCTATGACACAGACTGCTGCTAATGCTACCAGAATGTTCCCAGTGGCTTCACACCAACAGTGAATCCCAGCCGATGATGTAGGGCAGCGTGTGGGGGAGGGGGTCAGTTGCTGTGGCTCCAACATGGTAACCGCCAATGGACTGCAATGCTTTATCGAAAGGGGGGGCGCCAGTCCCTTACTTTGCCAGGGGCGCTTGGACCCCTAGCTACACCTCTGTTGACCCTAACCGATACCCCTAAACTAACCATAATTTCTGCAATAAAAATCCATGTTTCTATGTATATAGGGGGTCATTCCGAGTTGATCGCTTGCTGCCGTTGTTCGCTGCGTAGCAATCAGTTGAAAAAAAATGGCTAATCTGTGCATGCGCATGCTCCGTAATGTGCATGCGCATCGTACGGGTACAAAGTCCATTGTGGTTTTGCACTAGTTCTAGCGATTATTCCAATCACAGAACAGGCCACAAGGAGATTGACAGAAAGAGGGCGTTTCTGGGTGTCAACTGACCGTTTTCAGGGAGTGCTTGGAAAAATGCAGGCGTGGCAGAAGAAATGCAGACGTGGCTGGGCATTCGCTGGATGGGTGTGTGACATCAAAAGCCGTCCCTCGGTTGTTAGAATCAACGCACACGAAGTGTAACTACAGTGCTGGTCTTATTTTGAAACGATTTTGCAGGCGCTCTGCTACTCAAGTATTCGCACTTCTCCAAAGTGAATATACACTCTCCAGTGGGCAGCGACAATGCGTTTGCATGGCTGCTAAAAACTGCTAGCGAGCAATCAACTCAGAATGACCCCCATAGTGTATTGCAAGAAAATATCTGTAAATCCAATGGTACCGTAAGTGCGGTATATACTCGCACTTCTTTGCGGGGTGAGAACATCTCCCCTAAGTGAAGTCTGCCCTATGAATAGAGTTTGTGTGATCCCTGTGCAGCAGTCACAGAAAGGGTTCATCTCTGCAGTTTGTCACTCAAATTACATTGCTGCATTTTTTCTAGAAGTGGATCTGAGAGCTGTTACCCGCAGACCAGCTACAATAATTATCCTGGGTACTCACTAGACCAGTGGTTCTCAAACTGCACCCTGGGGTGCCTCAGGACACTTGCAGGGGTGCCTTGGATTGGTGGTCCAGGACCAATTCAAAATATTTATAGTTAGTGTTATAGGCAAAACCAGTGCTGTTGGCTGGCAATCATAACATGTGCACAAGCAGAAGCAAATCCTGTCCCCTACCAAAGGGCCAGTGCTAGGGTGTTTGGCGCCTCCCTGCAAACTATTAATTTGGGCCCTCTCTCCAATACTTAATAAAGGGACAGTGCGAACCTTAAAAAAAGAAGGTGTGGTATCACAAGGAAGGGGCATGGCCACACAATAGCACCCCAAATCAAAATACGCCACACAGTAGCACTATCTTATTGTCATTACACCGCATGTAATAATAATAATAATAATAATAATAATAATACTACCCACAGTCGCAGTGCCCTTTATACACATAACCACCATATCAGTGCAGCTTACACACATAATGCCAACAGTAGCAGTGCCCCTTCTACACATGCCCACGGTGGCAATCCTTTACATGGCAAATATCAACCTGGTTTTGCCATGTAAAGGATTGCCACTTTAAAAACAAACAATCAAACAAACAAAAAAAAAAAAACAACAGGAAAAAACTCAAAATCTCTCACTTTCTGATTCTCACACCCTATTACATTCCTCCCTATATATTTAAATGTTTCTATTACTGTATGTTCCCTCTTCCCTTCTCCAAACTATACACATCAACATTTTTTAGTATTTCCAGGTAAGTTTTGTGATGTAGGCCATGCACAATTTTAGTTGCCCTAATGTATTTACAGCCTTCTGGAGATATGGCTTCTGGAACTGAACACAGGATTCTAAATGTGGCTGTACCAAGGACCTATACAGTGGCATTACAGGTTGAGTATCCCTTATCCAAAATGCTTGGGACCAGAGGAATTTTGGATATCGGATTTTTCTGTATTTTGGAATAATTGCATACCATAACGAGATATTATGGTGATGGGACCTAAATCTAAGCACAGAAGGCATTTATGTTTCATATACACCTTATACACACAGCCTGAAGGTCATTTTAGCCAATATTTTTTATAACTTTGTGCATTAAACAAAGTGTGTGTACATTCACAGAATTCATTTATGTTTCATATACACCTTATACACACAGTCTGAAGTTCATTTAATACAATATTTTTAATAACTTTGAGTATTAAACAAAGTTTGTGTACACTGAGCCATCAAAACACAAAGGTTTCACTATCTCAGTCTCACTCAAAAAAGTCCATATTTCGGAATATTCCGTATTTCGGAATATTTGGATATGGGATACTCAACCTGTATTACTTTTTTCTGCTACTGGTTCTTTAACCTATGCAAACAAGCATCTGACTTGCCTTTCCTATTGCTTTGTTACATTGCTCACCTGAAATAGTAATACTTAGATAGCTTTCCTCTTGCCATTATAATGTCCTTAATATTATAGTTAGCCTTTGCATTTTTGAGACGTGTATGATTTTGCATTTTTTGGCATTAAATGTTGCCATGTTCTTGACCATTCCTCTAGTCCAGGGGCGGAACTGCCAGAGACAACGGAGTCAGTTGCCGCCGGGCTCCAGCCCTAAAGGGGCTTCCTCCATTGCCCCCCGGCTGTTACGTGCCCTTCCTACTAAATAGACAAAGGCGCTACCAGCAGGGTCTCGCAGTTTGTACATTCCATGCCGTAACACCCTTCTTTCCACCTTCACAATGAAGCTATTGGTACTTTGCAAAAAAAAAATTATTAGCATTGCAACTCAGCAGATCAATGCAGTGTGCAGCCACACACTCCATATATCTGCTCAGCCACAAAGCTGATTATTTCTTCACAAAGTACAAGGTGAGCTCCAAATAGAATTCTCTAGCTTAGATTATACCTTTCTATGCAAGGGTAAATAGCTCAATTGTTTGACTGCAATGCCACAGGAAATGGTTTGGATCCAAGACAGTGTGACTGAATAATAAAGAAACCTTAAGATGAGTTCTTGAATGTTGTATAAGTATTAGTGAGAGAAGGGGTCAGGAGCATGCTAGGCTGCAAAAAATAAGGTAGGCTGCAAGTGAAAGTAATGATCTCCTATATATTTTCCCAGATCAGTCACTCTGTGTGGCTAACTCTGGGGGAAGTCACAGCAATGGGCGGAGACGGCATCTGCAGGACGATACACCAGTGCCAGCAGCAGACCGTAACAAAGTGACAGATCAGGGAGAATATATAGGAGGTAGGGAGGTGGCCATGGTACATGGCTGGCCAAGGGACACTAGCTCATGTACCCCTTTACCACTGAGGCTGGCCACCAAGGATGGACCTGTCACCAGTGCACATGCAATAACCTCTTCTGCTGCCCTCTTTGCAACTCAGACTGCCCAGTGCTCCCCTTCGCTAACAGTCCACAAAGTTTCCCCATCTCACGATCTGCCTCCTCACCCCCACTTTCATCTCTACAGCACACGCGCATATCATACAAGATCCCATCATGCGTACGTAGGTCTGAAATGCAAGAGGGAGGTTGGGGGGAGATTGGCATGCGCCAGCAACACCACACAGCTCACTGTGACCACAGTGGAGAGGCGCTGCAACAGGACAATACACCAACCTAGGAGCAAGGAACTGCGTCGGTCAGGAGGAGAACTATTTCAATAGCATAAAAAGGTTAATGTGTCCCACCCTATGGACACCAGACTCATCAAGTCACTGTTGCCAGAGTCTCATACAATGACTCTGAACCTCTAAGCACACTATTTGACTGTCCACACCCTGCTGTGCCTATTACCCATCTCTTCCACCACCCTCAACACTGACCCACACATCATTCACCCACAGAGATACAATAAAGGTAGTTTGGATAAATTAGCTAAATGAAATGGATTTAACCAATTTATCTAAATGACCATTTTTGGATGTTTTCCAGTGTTTGTGAGCAAATGGTCAATTGTCATTTGCTGCCACATATTAGCATAATTTTGTTTCAACTAGAAAAAAAAAATTTGACAGATAATCTAAGTGTGGATCCAGTTTAAAGGTCCGTATTCACGGCCCGATTTTGGGGAGAGATGTGTGCTGAGCGAACTGCTCAGCACACATCTCTGCCCCCGCTCAGCACAGCGTGATGTGTGCTGAGCGTACGGGGGGTGGGGGGGGGCGCTCATTTCACCCCCTGTGTAGGGCATTCTGTGTGTATCCAGTTTAACAGGTGTGAGCATCATACAACTACTGACTTGCGAGTAACTATACAGCAGCTCCATACCTTGTGACTTGAAGAAACACCAGTTAACCCCGGGAATGCTGCAGTCAAAGCAACAATTCCTCTTCTTACATTCCGCTGCACTTATTGTGGGGTAGCCGCAATCCCTTCTGCTGTACGGTTCCACATTACATTGTTTCTTGTCACTTCCTGTTGATGCAGTAAGGAAACATCCAGGAATTACAGCAGCTTAGTTTTTTTTTTTTTTAACTGGGGCAATTTAGCTAGATCACAGGCCAATTTAGCTCCTTTGGTCCTTTTTTAGGACCAGTTAATCAGACAGTTGAGCAAACTGAAAAACAGCTAACAGGAAATTTCCACTTAAATGGTATTTTCTAATCTTATCTGACCATGACTAAGAATAAAGGATACACAAGATAAACTCTTAGAGCCATGGACCTTATCCATGTTTAAGCTCCATCAAATCTGTAATCAATAGCACTACATGCTCCCACTTTACCACTGTACTATATACTCTACCTGTGTTTTTAAGGTAAAAACACCATTTAACCCCAGTGACACTTGAATTAAAGCAGCAGCCTCTGGAATAGCATTCCTTAGCATTAATCCCAGGAAATCTGCAATCTTCACGCTCTTTGATGGCCATGCTACATTGCTGTTTACTTGGATGGAGCAGAGAGCACAACATCAGGACATAGGAAATATTACAATGCATGATAAGAAAGGTGTGAGCTCTACAGCAAGGCCTCTAACCCTTTGCCAGTGCCAAATACATAGGGCTTAACTCAGATCTGATCACAGCAGCAAATTTATTAGCTAAAACCATGTACACTGCAGGGGGGGGGTGTATAATATGTACAGGGAGAGTTAGATTTTGGTGCGGTGTGTTCAAACTGAAATCTAAATTGCAGTGTAAAAACAAAACAGCCAGTATTTACCCTGCACACAAACAATATAACCCACCTAAATCTCTCTGCAAATGTTATATCTGCCCCCCCCCCAACCCTGCAGTGCACATGGTTTTGCCCACTAGCTAACAAATTTGCTGCATCTGGGAATTACAGCAGCTTAATATTTCTTTTTACAGAAGGTTCAGCAAATTAAATTATTTAGTGAAATACTGTAATCATAACAGTTACAGGGATATTGTAGGTAGATTTATTGTCAGTGGATAAATGTAAAAATTAAACCCTTAGGCATAGTTCCAAAATGCTGTCATTGCAATCCAGATTTTAAGGATATCATGCTTGAGCACAGGTGACTTAATTAGAACTTCGGTCAATGTGAATTAACCATTGGACTCAACCATGGTTATCCTTAAAACCCAGGGGTCTATTTAAGATCGATCTTAATCGATGTTGGGCTTCCAGGTTGAAAAAAGAACACACATTTACTAACATTTTAAAATTTATATAAAAAATCATCTGTTCGTAAATGCAGTGCACATGGTTTTGCCCAACTGCTAACAAAAATCCTGCTGCGATCAACTCAGAATTACCCCCCATGGCCCTCATTCCGAGTTGTTCGCTCGCAAGCTGCTTTTAGCAGCATTGCACACGCTAAGCTGCCGCCTACTGGGAGTGAATCTTAGCATCTTAAAATTGCGAACGAAAGATTTGCAATATTGCGATAAGACATCTCTGTGCAGTTTCAGAGTAGCTCGAGACTTACTCTGCCAGTGCGATCAGTTCAGTGCTTGTCGTTCCTGGTTTGACGTCACAAACACACCCAGCGTTCGCCCAGACACTCCTCCGTTTCTCCAGCCACTCCCGCGTTTTTCCCAGAAACGGTAGCATTTTTTCCCACACGCCCCTAAAACGGCCTGTTTCCGCCCAGAAACACCCACTTCCTGTCAATCACATTACGATCACCAGAACGATGAAAAAACCGTGAGTAATATTCCTAACTGCATAGCAAATTTACTTGGCGCAGTCGCAGTGTGAACATTGCGCATGCGCATTAAGCGGAAAATCGCTGCGATGCGAAGAAAATTACAGAGCGAACAACTCGGAATGACCACCTATGTGCACTGCAGGGAAGGCAGATTTAACATGTGCAGAGAGAGTTAGATTTGGGTGTGGTGTGTTCAATCTGCAATCTAATTTGCAGTGTAAAAATAAAGCAGTCAGTATTTACCCTGCACAGAAACAAAATAACTCACCCAAATCTAACTCTTTCTGCACATGTTATATCTGCCTCCCCTGCAGTACACATGGTTTTGCCCAACTGCTAACAAAATTCCTGCTGCGATCAACTTGGAATTACCCCCATCGATTGATGTTTTCACACTGCTCGTGTATATAAGACATAGGGCCTAATTCAGTTTGGATCGTAATACGCGTTCCAACCGCAAAAACTATGAAGAGGATGGGGGCATATACGCAGGGTCCATCCTGTGCGTGTGCCTACATTTTCTCCGGGTGCCCCGCAGAAAATGCGAATGCCTCTGCCTGTCAATCAGTAGAGGGCGTACCTTCGCAGGTATATCGCGATCATGAGCCATGTCTCCCATTTTTGTCATTATAGGTGCTCTGTGAGCTGCTGGCCATGCCCCAGCCCCTCTGTCTCCCGTGAATAGAGATTGAGGCTTATTCAGACCAGATCGCTTCAATTTATTTTCACCCAGCGGGCAATCTGGTTTGCACTGCACATGCGTATGCGCCACAATGCGTAAGTGCGACGGTCCGGAGATCACAAGAAGATTGACAAGAAGAGGGTGTTTGTGTGGGTGGCAACTGAATGTTTCTAGGGAGTGTCCGGAAAAACACTGGAGGGACCCGGCGTTTTGTGGGAGGATTTGTGACGTCACCTCAATGGCTGAGTAAGTGCTGAGCTGTGCAGCTCTTGTGCACATGTGATCACACACCTGCACAGCAAATTTTCCCTTCCGCTGTAGGCGACAACTACCTGATTACAGGGATGCAAAAAACACACCCTAGCGATCAGGTCTGAATTACCCACAATGTGCATATTTGCAGAGCAACAAGCTACTGGGAGCCTTCCACCCCCCCCCCCCTTCCCCATGGGAAGGGGGGGGGGGGGTTGTTTGGGTTAGCTGGACATTCCCCAAAAAAGTGACTGTCCTGCAAAAATTGGGATAGTTGGGAGGTATGTTCAAATACATTTATTGTTTTGCATGCAGGGTAAATACTGGCTTCTTTGACATTTAGCCACAAATGCTGCACAGCTGAATTACAGTATTACACTGCAATTAACAGTTATGCTAGGACATTCCCCCTCCCAAATCTACCTCTCTCTGCATGTTACATCTGTCCCACAGTGGCGTGCGGTGAGGTCAGTGGCTAGTGAGGCACTACAGCCATAATGTCCGCCGAATCCTGCCGATATCTGGTGCATTTGGTGTGCCAGGGTTGAGGTGTTAATTTGCAAGGGTGAATAGTGGTTGGTGGAGCAACAGAGTCAAGAGCAGAAGTAAGGGAAGCATTGTATGTGGAAGTGGCTTGTTCAGGGCATGAGAGAGAGAGAATAGGAGAGAGAAGTGAGTCAAACAGGGAGGAAAGGAATGTGGTGTCAATAGCTTCAATGTTACGCTTAGTGATGGTAGCCTTAGGAGGTAGAGATGGGGAAGTCGAGAGAGATAGGTTGAAGGAGAGCAGGTGGTGGTCAGAGAGGGGAAATGGGGAGTTGGAAAAATCAGAAATATCACAGCGGTGAGTGAAGACCAGATCCAGTGAGCTCCGATTCACATGGGAGGGTGAGGAGGTCCACTGGGAGAGACCAAGTGAAGAGGTGAGGTTAAGGAGTTTAGAGGCAGGGGATTGTGTGGGGATGTCAATAGGGATGTTGAAATCGCCTAGGATAATGGTGGGAATGTCAGAAGAGAGGAAGTGAGGAAGCCAGGAAGCAAAGTTGTCGATGAATTTGGAAGCAGTGCCAGGGGGGCGGTAAATGACAGCTACTCTAAGATTGACTGGTTGGAAGAGGCATATGGCGTGGACCTCAAATGTAGAGAATATAAGGGATGGTTCTTAGGAGCTAGGAGTGAAGCAGTGGACAGCAGTTGAGGGGCGTTTCAAACTGTAACAGGGTTGGGACAATTTCAGTATCCTTCCCTCACCGTCTAATTGGTCAGTCCCACGCTGATTGCCATAGCGCCCTTTCGAGACTGCAGAACTCTATCCCTTAGCCACGGTTGGCACAGCTGGATGGTGCCCCTGGCAAGTGCCATCCTGGCCAAGGGGTAGATACGCCCCTGAGGGTCAGGGCCAGAAACAGAAATCTCGGGGCCCAGTACACTGATATCTCTGGGGCCCCCTCAACCCCCCCTTAACTTGGCAGAGGGATCTTTAAAAAAAAATGGAGCCTTTGACTCGGACCCCACCCCAGTATACCTGTGCTGTAGCCAGTGGAAGGGGCACTATCTTCCCGGTGATCTCTTCGGGAAGATGGTGCCGCACATAGAAAGCAAAGACTCTGGCTGCACTCTCCTGCCCTCGCTCTAAGCAAGGTGATCGGGCCACAAAAGGACCCCTGTCGGACCCCTGCCGGACCCCGGCCTGTTGGCCACAAAAGGATGCATTGGGGGCGGCATGCGGCCCATGGGTTTGACACCCCTGCCCTAGAGTATCACAATTTGTTTCACGGCACCCCTAGGCCAAAGTTTTTTTTATTGAGAAATTCAGAAAAAAATATAAAATTAAGTAAATTGTGTTTATAGCATGTCATCCTCAGGTTCAGTTATGTTGTGAGGGAATGGTTTTGCCAATTTAATAAAGTATAAATAATTTTAATTGGTCCTGGACCACCAAACTATGCTACCAGTGCAAGAACCCCAGTTTGGAAACTACTGCCATAAAATAAACCTTTTTTGTTTTTTTTAAACTACATGTAATACACCTTAGAGCTCAGTTCCTAAAAGGTTTTAAACCCTTGCATACAGTAAACTACACATATTTAAAAATCCTACACCGGGCACAAGTGCTCACGGGCCAATTTCATGGCAGTCTCGGATAGGAGGGCATTGTGGATTCACCAAGGGAATGCTGATGCTGACTCCAAGAAGAAAGGGAGTCTCTTCCCTATGAAGGTGAAGCCTTGTTTGGCGACGGCCTAGTTAATTTGATCTCGGCAGCTCCCGCAGGTAAGTCATCCTTCTTGCCCTATGTTCCCTCTCAACGGATGAAGACGCATCATTATCTGACGCAGTCATTTCGGCCCAATAGATATGCAAGAAGTTAAGATTCCCCTTTCTTTGCAGGTAGAGGAAGGAAAAGAGGGAAGAGGTCTGTAGCCTCTTCAAGATCGCAGGAGCAGAGATCGTCCTCTGCTTCTGCCAAATCCACTGCATGACGCTGGGGCTCCCTTGCAGGAGCCCGCACCAGTGGGGGGCACGTCTAAAACTCTTCAGTCAGTTCTGAATTCATTCGGACCTGGACTCGTGGGTTTTACAAATAGTGTCACAAGGGTACAAACTGGGGTTTCAAGACGTTCCCCCTCACCGATTGTTCAAATCAGCCTTAGTCAGCAGGGAGAAGGTTTTTATTCAAGCCTCTTCGTGGTCCCGAAGCCGGACGGCTCAGTCAGACCAATCTTAAATCTGAAATCCCTTAATTTCTACCTAAAGAAATTCAATTTCAAGATGGAATCTCTCAGGGTAGTGATCTCCAGTCCGGGGGATAAAGGAGATTTCATGGTTTTGGTAGACATAAAGGATGCCTACTTATATGTTCCCATTTAGCCACTGCATCAAGCTACCTGAGGTTTGCAATTCAGGATTGTCATTACCAATTTCAGACGTTGCCGTTTGGTCTGTCCACGGCTCCGAGGATTTTCACCAGGGTGATGGCGGAAATGATGGTTCTCCTTCGCAAGCAAGGAGTCACAATTATCCCGTACTTGGATGATCTCCTGATAAAGGCGAGATCCAGGGACCAGTTGGTGCAAAACATCTACTCTCCCTGACAGTTCTTCAACAACATGGTTGGCTCCTAAACTTGCCAAAATCGCAGTTGGTCCCAATGACGCGGTTGTTGTTTTTGGGAGTGATACTGGACACAGAAGAGGTTTTCTTCTAGTGGAAAGGCTCTGGAGATCCAGAGTCTGGTCAAACAAATTCTGAAACCAGCAAGAGTGTTAATCCATCAATGCATTCAGTTGCTGGGGAAGATGGTTGCGGCCTACGAGGCCATTCAGTTTGGCAGGTTCCATGCCAGAGTGTTCCAGTGGGACCTGTTGGACAAGTGGTCCGGATCCCACCTACACATGCACCGGAGGATAATCCTGTCTTCCAAGACCAGAATCTCACTCCATTGGTGGCTGCACAGTTCTCACCACCTAGAGGGGCGATGGTTCGGGATCCAGGACGGGATCCTAGGGACCACGGATGCAACCCTCCGAGGCTGGAGAGCAGTCACACAGGGGGAAAACATCCAAGGAAGATGGTCAAGTCTTCCTTGGATGTTTTCATCTCCACATAAATGTTCTGGAGTTAAGGGCCATTTAATAACTGCAGACACAGTACGCACTGGGACGGGTGCCCAGCATCCTCTACGGACTAAGAGAAAAGGATTTACCGGTAGGTATTAAAATCCTATTTTCTCTAACGTCCTAGAGGATGCTGTGGACTCCGTAAGGACCATGGGGATAGACGGGCTCCGCAGGAGACATGGGCACTTTAAGAAAGACTTTAGTTCTGGGTGTGCACTGGCTCCTCCCTCTATGCCCCTCCTCCAGAACTCAGTTTGATACTGTACCCAGTGGAGACTGGGTGCTTTTCAGGAGCTCTCCTGAGCTTTCTGACAGAAAGTATTTTGTTAGGTTTTTAATTTTCAGGGAGCACTGCTGGCAACAGACTCCCTCATCGAGGGACTGAGGGGAGAGAAGCAGCCCTACTCTCTGAGTTGCAAGGTCCTGCTTCTTAGGCTACTGGACACCATTAGCTCCAGTGGGATTGGTACGCAGGATCTCACCCTCGCCGTCCGTCCCAGAGCCGCGCCGCCGTCCCCCTCGCAGAGCCGGAAGATAGAAGCCGGGTGAGTATGAGAAGAAAAGAAGACTTCAGAGGCGGCAGAAGACTTCATGATCTTCACTGAGGTAACGCACAGCACTGCAGCTGTGTGCCTTTGCTCCCATACACCTCACATACTCCGGTCACTGTAAGGGTGCAGGGCGCAGGGGGGCGCCCTGGGCAGCAATATAAACCTCTTTCGCAAAAATATAACATATATACTAGAGATGAGCGGGTTCGGTTTCTTTGAATCCGAACCCGCACGAACTTCACTTTTTTTTCCACGGGTCCGAGCGACTCGGATCTTCCCGCCTTGCTCGGTTAACCCGAGCGCGCCCGAACGTCATCATGACGCTGTCGGATTCTCGCGAGGCTCGGATTCTATCGCGAGACTCGGATTCTATATAAGGAGCCGCGCGTCGCCGCCATTTTCACTCGTGCATTGAGATTGATAGGGAGAGGACGTGTCTGGCGTCCTCTCCATTAGAATAGAGATAGATAGATTAGATAGAGAGAGATTGTGCAGAGTCGCAGACAGAGTTAGTTTACCACAGTCAGTGACCAGTGCAGTTGCTAGTTAACTTTTATTTAATATAATATATCCGTTCACTTCTCTCTGCTATATCCGTTCTCTGCCTGAAAAAAAAAACGATACACAGCACAGTCAGTCACACAGTGTGACTCAGTCTGTGTGCACTCAGCTCAGCCCAGTGTGCTGCACAGTCATCAATGTATAAATTAAAAGCTTATAATTAATTGTGGGGGAGACTGGGGAGCACTGCAGGTTGTTAGCAGGAGCCAGGAGTACAATTATATTAATTAACAGTGCACACTTTTGCTGCAGGAGTGGTGACCAGTGCCTGACCACCAGTATAGTATTGTTGTATACTACTAATATCTCTTTAAATATCAACCAGTCTATATTAGCAGCAGACACAGTACAGTGCGGTAGTTCACGGCTGTGGCTACCTCTGTGTCGGCACACGGCAGGCAGTCCGTCCGACCAGAATTGTATTATTTATTATTATATACCTACCACCTAACCGTGGTTTTTTTTTCATTCTTTATACCGTCATAGTGTCATCCTAATTGTTACGAGTATACTACTATCTCTTTATCAACCAGTGTACAGTGCGGTAGTTCACGGCTGTGGCTACCTCTGTGTCGGCACACGGCAGGCAGTCCGTCCGACCAGAATTGTATTATTTATTATTATATACCTACCACCTAACCGTGGTTTTTTTTTCATTCTTTATACCGTCATAGTGTCATCCTAATTGTTACGAGTATACTACTATCTCTTTATCAACCAGTGTACAGTGCGGTAGTTCACGGCTGTGGCTACCTCTGTGTCGGCACACGGCAGGCAGTCCGTCCGACCAGAATTGTATTATTTATTATTATATACCTACCACCTAACCGTGGTTTTTTTTTCATTCTTTATACCGTCATAGTGTCATCCTAATTGTTACGAGTATACTACTATCTCTTTATCAACCAGTGTACAGTGCGGTAGTTCACGGCTGTGGCTACCTCTGTGTCGGCACACGGCAGGCAGTCCGTCCGACCAGAATTGTATTATTTATTATTATATACCTACCACCTAACCGTGGTTTTTTTTTCATTCTTTATACCGTCATAGTGTCATCCTAATTGTTACGAGTATACTACTATCTCTTTATCAACCAGTGTACAGTGCGGTAGTTCACGGCTGTGGCTACCTCTGTGTCGGCACACGGCAGGCAGTCCGTCCGACCAGAATTGTATTATTTATTATTATATACCTACCACCTAACCGTGGTTTTTTTTTCATTCTTTATACCGTCATAGTGTCATCCTAATTGTTACGAGTATACTACTATCTCTTTATCAACCAGTGTACAGTGCGGTAGTTCACGGCTGTGGCTACCTCTGTGTCGGCACACGGCAGGCAGTCCGTCCGACCAGAATTGTATTATTTATTATTATATACCTACCACCTAACCGTGGTTTTTTTTTCATTCTTTATACCGTCATAGTGTCATCCTAATTGTTACGAGTATACTACTATCTCTTTATCAACCAGTGTACAGTGCGGTAGTTCACGGCTGTGGCTACCTCTGTGTCGGCACACGGCAGGCAGTCCGTCCGACCAGAATTGTATTATTTATTATTATATACCTACCACCTAACCGTGGTTTTTTTTTCATTCTTTATACCGTCATAGTGTCATCCTAATTGTTACGAGTATACTACTATCTCTTTATCAACCAGTGTACAGTGCGGTAGTTCACGGCTGTGGCTACCTCTGTGTCGGCACACGGCAGGCAGTCCGTCCGACCAGAATTGTATTATTTATTATTATATACCTACCACCTAACCGTGGTTTTTTTTTCATTCTTTATACCGTCATAGTGTCATCCTAATTGTTACGAGTATACTACTATCTCTTTATCAACCAGTGTACAGTGCGGTAGTTCACGGCTGTGGCTACCTCTGTGTCGGCACACGGCAGGCAGTCCGTCCGACCAGAATTGTATTATTTATTATTATATACCTACCACCTAACCGTGGTTTTTTTTTCATTCTTTATACCGTCATAGTGTCATCCTAATTGTTACGAGTATACTACTATCTCTTTATCAACCAGTGTACAGTGCGGTAGTTCACGGCTGTGGCTACCTCTGTGTCGGCACACGGCAGGCAGTCCGTCCGACCAGAATTGTATTATTTATTATTATATACCTACCACCTAACCGTGGTTTTTTTTTCATTCTTTATACCGTCATAGTGTCATCCTAATTGTTACGAGTATACTACTATCTCTTTATCAACCAGTGTACAGTGCGGTAGTTCACGGCTGTGGCTACCTCTGTGTCAGCACACGGCAGGCAGTCCGTCCGACCAGAATTGTATTATTTATTATTATATACCTACCACCTAACCGTGGTTTTTTTTTCATTCTTTATACCGTCATAGTGTCATCCTAATTGTTACGAGTATACTACTATCTCTTTATCAACCAGTGTACAGTGCGGTAGTTCACGGCTGTGGCTACCTCTGTGTCGGCACACGGCAGGCAGTCCGTCCGACCAGAATTGTATTATTTATTATTATATACCTACCACCTAACCGTGGTTTTTTTTTCATTCTTTATACCGTCATAGTGTCATCCTAATTGTTACGAGTATACTACTATCTCTTTATCAACCAGTGTACAGTGCGGTAGTTCACGGCTGTGGCTACCTCTGTGTCGGCACACGGCAGGCAGTCCGTCCGACCAGAATTGTATTATTTATTATTATATACCTACCACCTAACCGTGGTTTTTTTTTCATTCTTTATACCGTCATAGTGTCATCCTAATTGTTACGAGTATACTACTATCTCTTTATCAACCAGTGTACAGTGCGGTAGTTCACGGCTGTGGCTACCTCTGTGTCGGCACACGGCAGGCAGTCCGTCCGACCAGAATTGTATTATTTATTATTATATACCTACCACCTAACCGTGGTTTTTTTTTCATTCTTTATACCGTCATAGTGTCATCCTAATTGTTACGAGTATACTACTATCTCTTTATCAACCAGTGTACAGTGCGGTAGTTCACGGCTGTGGCTACCTCTGTGTCGGCACACGGCAGGCAGTCCGTCCGACCAGAATTGTATTATTTATTATTATATACCTACCACCTAACCGTGGTTTTTTTTTCATTCTTTATACCGTCATAGTGTCATCCTAATTGTTACGAGTATACTACTATCTCTTTATCAACCAGTGTACAGTGCGGTAGTTCACGGCTGTGGCTACCTCTGTGTCGGCACACGGCAGGCAGTCCGTCCGACCAGAATTGTATTATTTATTATTATATACCTACCACCTAACCGTGGTTTTTTTTTCATTCTTTATACCGTCATAGTGTCATCCTAATTGTTACGAGTATACTACTATCTCTTTATCAACCAGTGTACAGTGCGGTAGTTCACGGCTGTGGCTACCTCTGTGTCGGCACACGGCAGGCAGTCCGTCCGACCAGAATTGTATTATTTATTATTATATACCTACCACCTAACCGTGGTTTTTTTTTCATTCTTTATACCGTCATAGTGTCATCCTAATTGTTACGAGTATACTACTATCTCTTTATCAACCAGTGTACAGTGCGGTAGTTCACGGCTGTGGCTACCTCTGTGTCGGCACACGGCAGGCAGTCCGTCCGACCAGAATTGTATTATTTATTATTATATACCTACCACCTAACCGTGGTTTTTTTTTCATTCTTTATACCGTCATAGTGTCATCCTAATTGTTACGAGTATACTACTATCTCTTTATCAACCAGTGTACAGTGCGGTAGTTCACGGCTGTGGCTACCTCTGTGTCGGCACACGGCAGGCAGTCCGTCCGACCAGAATTGTATTATTTATTATTATATACCTACCACCTAACCGTGGTTTTTTTTTTCATTCTTTATACCGTCATAGTGTCATCCTAATTGTTACGAGTATACTACTATCTCTTTATCAACCAGTGTACAGTGCGGTAGTTCACGGCTGTGGCTACCTCTGTGTCGGCAGTCGGCAGGCAGTCCGTCCATCCATAATTGTATTATTATTATAATATATACCACCTAACTGTGGTTTTTTTTTCATTCTTTATACCGTCGTCATAGTGTCATACTAGTTGTTACGAGTATACTACTATCTCTTTATCAACCAGTGTACAGTGCGGTAGTTCACGGCTGTGGCTACCTCTGTGTCGGCAGTCGGCAGGCAGTCCGTCCATCCATAATTGTATTATTATTATAATATATACCACCTAACCGTGGTTTTTTTATACCACCTAACCGTGGCAGTCCGTCCATAATTGTATACTAGTATCCAATCCATCCATCTCCATTGTTTACCTGAGGTGCCTTTTAGTTCTGCCTATAAAATATGGAGAACAAAAAAGTTGAGGTTCCAAAATTAGGGAAAGATCAAGATCCACTTCCACCTCGTGCTGAAGCTGCTGCCACTAGTCATGGCCGAGACGATGAAATGCCAGCAACGTCGTCTGCCAAGGCCGATGCCCAATGTCATAGTACAGAGCATGTCAAATCCAAAACACCAAATATCAGAAAAAAAAGGACTCCAAAACCTAAAATAAAATTGTCGGAGGAGAAGCGTAAACTTGCCAATATGCCATTTACCACACGGAGTGGCAAGGAACGGCTGAGGCCCTGGCCTATGTTCATGGCTAGTGGTTCAGCTTCACATGAGGATGGAAGCACTCAGCCTCTCGCTAGAAAACTGAAAAGACTCAAGCTGGCAAAAGCACCGCAAAGAACTGTGCGTTCTTTGAAATCCCAAATCCACAAGGAGAGTCCAATTGTGTCGTTTGCGATGCCTGACCTTCCCAACACTGGACGTGAAGAGCATGCGCCTTCCACTATTTGCATGCCCCCTGCAAGTGCTGGAAGGAGCACCCGCAGTCCAGTTCCTGATAGTCAGATTGAAGATGTCAGTGTTGAAGTACACCAGGATGAGGAGGATATGGGTGTTGCTGGCGCTGGGGAGGAAATTGACCAGGAGGATTCTGATGGTGAGGTGGTTTGTTTAAGTCAGGCACCCGGGGAGACACCTGTTGTCCGTGGGAGGAATATGGCCGTTGACATGCCAGGTGAAAATACCAAAAAAATCAGCTCTTCGGTGTGGAGGTATTTCACCAGAAATGCGGACAACAGGTGTCAAGCCGTGTGTTCCCTTTGTCAAGCTGTAATAAGTAGGGGTAAGGACGTTAACCACCTCGGAACATCCTCCCTTATACGTCACCTGCAGCGCATTCATAATAAGTCAGTGACAAGTTCAAAAACTTTGGGTGACAGCGGAAGCAGTCCACTGACCAGTAAATCCCTTCCTCTTGTAACCAAGCTCACGCAAACCACCCCACCAACTCCCTCAGTGTCAATTTCCTCCTTCCCCAGGAATGCCAATAGTCCTGCAGGCCATGTCACTGGCAAGTCTGACGAGTCCTCTCCTGCCTGGGATTCCTCCGATGCATCCTTGCGTGTAACGCCTACTGCTGCTGGCGCTGCTGTTGTTGCCGCTGGGAGTCGATGGTCATCCCAGAGGGGAAGTCGTAAGCCCACTTGTACTACTTCCAGTAAGCAATTGACTGTTCAACAGTCCTTTGCGAGGAAGATGAAATATCACAGCAGTCATCCTACTGCAAAGCGGATAACTGAGGCCTTGGCATCCTGGGTGGTGAGAAACGTGGTTCCGGTATCCATCATTACTGCAGAGCCAACTAGAGACTTGTTGGAGGTACTGTGTCCCCGGTACCAAATACCATCTAGGTTCCATTTCTCTAGGCAGGCGATACCGAAAATGTACACAGACCTCAGAAAAAGAGTCACCAGTGTCCTAAAAAATGCAGCTGTACCCAATGTCCACTTAACCACGGACATGTGGACAAGTGGAGCAGGGCAGGGTCAGGACTATATGACTGTGACAGCCCACTGGGTAGATGTATGGACTCCTGCCGCAAGAACAGCAGCGGCGGCACCAGTAGCAGCATCTCGCAAACGCCAACTCTTTCCTAGGCAGGCTACGCTTTGTATCACCGCTTTCCAGAATACGCACACAGCTGAAAACCTCTTACGGCAACTGAGGAAGATCATCGCGGAATGGCTTACCCCAATTGGACTCTCCTGTGGATTTGTGGCATCGGACAACGCCAGCAATATTGTGTGTGCATTAAATCTGGGCCAATTCCAGCACGTCCCATGTTTTGCACATACCTTGAATTTGGTGGTGCAGAATTTTTTAAAAAACGACAGGGGCGTGCAAGAGATGCTGTCGGTGGCCAGAAGAATTGCGGGACACTTTCGGCGTACAGGCACCACGTACAGAAAACTGGAGCACCACCAAAAACTACTGAACCTGCCCTGCCATCATCTGAAGCAAGAAGTGGTAACGAGGTGGAATTCAACCCTCTATATGCTTCAGAGGTTGGAGGAGCAGCAAAAGGCCATTCAAGCCTATACAATTGAGCACGATATAGTAGGTGGAATGCACCTGTCTCAAGTGCAGTGGAGAATGATTTCAACGTTGTGCAAGGTTCTGATGCCCTTTGAACTTGCCACACGTGAAGTCAGTTCAGACACTGCCAGCCTGAGTCAGGTCATTCCCCTCATCAGGCTTTTGCAGAAGAAGCTGGAGGCATTGAAGAAGGAGCTAACACGGAGCGATTCCGCTAGGCATGTGGGACTTGTGGATGCAGCCCTTAATTCGCTTAACAAGGATTCACGGGTGGTCAATCTGTTGAAATCAGAGCACTACATTTTGGCCACCGTGCTCGATCCTAGATTTAAAGCCTACCTTGGATCTCTCTTTCCGGCAGACACAGGTCTGCTGGGGTTGAAAGACCTGCTGGTGACAAAATTGTCAAGTCAAGCGGAACGCGACCTGTCAACATCTCCTCCTTCACATTCTCCCGCAACTGGGGGTGCGAGGAAAAGGCTCAGAATTCCGAGCCCACCCGCTGGCGGTGATGCAGGGCAGTCTGGAGCGACTGCTGATGCTGACATCTGGTCCGGACTGAAGGACCTGACAACGATTACGGACATGTCGTCTACTGTCACTGCATATGATTCTCTCAACATTGATAGAATGGTGGAGGATTATATGAGTGACCGCATCCAAGTAGGCACGTCACACAGTCCGTACTTATACTGGCAGGAAAAAGAGGCAATTTGGAGGCCCTTGCACAAACTGGCTTTATTCTACCTAAGTTGCCCTCCCACAAGTGTGTACTCCGAAAGAGTGTTTAGTGCCGCCGCTCACCTTGTCAGCAATCGGCGTACGAGGTTACATCCAGAAAATGTGGAGAAGATGATGTTCATTAAAATGAATTATAATCAATTCCTCCGCGGAGACATTGACCAGCAGCAATTGCCTCCACAAAGTACACAGGGAGCTGAGATGGTGGATTCCAGTGGGGACGAATTGATAATCTGTGAGGAGGGGGATGTACACGGTGATATATCGGAGGGTGAAGATGAGGTGGACATCTTGCCTCTGTAGAGCCAGTTTGTGCAAGGAGAGATTAATTGCTTCTTTTTTGGGGGGGGTCCAAACCAACCCGTCATATCAGTCACAGTCGTGTGGCAGACCCTGTCACTGAAATGATGGGTTGGTTAAAGTGTGCATGTCCTGTTTTGTTTATACAACATAAGGGTGGGTGGGAGGGCCCAAGGATAATTCCATCTTGCACCTCTTTTTTCTTTTCTTTTTCTTTGCATCATGTGCTGATTGGGGAGGGTTTTTTGGAAGGGCCATCCTGCGTGACACTGCAGTGCCACTCCTAGATGGGCCCGGTGTTTGTGTCGGCCACTAGGGTCGCTTATCTTACTCACACAGTCAGCTACCTCATTGCGCCTCTTTTTTTCTTTGCGTCATGTGCTGTTTGGGGAGGGTTTTTTGGAAGGGACATCCTGCGTGACACTGCAGTGCCACTCCTAGATGTGCCCGGTGTTTGTGTCGGCCACTAGGGTCGCTAATCTTACTCACACAGTCAGCTACCTCATTGCGCCTCTTTTTTTCTTTGCGTCATGTGCTGTTTGGGGAGGGTTTTTTGGAAGGGCCATCCTGCGTGACACTGCAGTGCCACTCCTAGATGGGCCCGGTGTTTGTGTCGGCCACTAGGGTCGCTTATCTTACTCACACAGCGACCTCGGTGCAAATTTTAGGACTAAAAATAATATTGTGAGGTGTGATGTGTTCAGAATAGGCTGAAAATGAGTGTAAATTATGTTTTTTGAGGTTAATAATACTTTGGGATCAAAATTACCCCCAAATTCTATGATTTAAGCTGTTTTTTAGGGTTTTTTGAAAAAAACACCCGAATCCAAAACACACCCGAATCCGACAAAAAAAATTCGGTGAGGTTTTGCCAAAACGCGGTCGAACCCAAAACACGGCAGCGGAACCGAACCCAAAACCAAAACACAAAACCCGAAAAATTTCCGGCGCTCATCTCTAATATATACAGCTGGGCACTTTATATATGTATAAGCCCCCACCAATTTTACAGTTTAAGCGGGACAGACGCCCGCCTCCGAGGGGGCGGGGCTTCTCCCTCAGCACTCACCAGCGCCATTTTTTCTCCACAGCACCGCTGAGAGGAAGCTCCCCGGACTCTACCCTGCTTATACCACGTTAGACAAGAGGGTTGAAAAGAGGGGCGGGGGGGGCACATAATTCGCAAATTACATACAGCAGCACTACTGGGCAAACATTAAGTTACTGTTTTATTCCTGGGTTATATAGCGCTGGGGGTTGTGCTGGCATACTCTCTCTCTGTCTCTCCAAAGGGCCTTGTGGGGAAACTGTCTTCAGAAAAAGCATTCCCTGTGTGTGTAGTGTGTCGGTACACGTGTGTCGACATGTCTGAGGAAGAAGGCTATATTAGAGAGTAGCGGGAGCAAATAAATGTGGTGTCTCCGCCGACAGCTGATTGGATGGATATGTGGAATGTTTTAAATGCTAGTGTAAACTCATTGCACAAAAGATTAGACAAGGCAGAAGCTTTGGGACAGTCAGGGTTTCAACCCATGCCTGATCCTATGTTGCAGGGACTGTCAGGGTCTCATAAGCGCCCACTATCCCAGATTGTTGACACAGATACCGACACGGATTCTGACTCCAGTGTCGATTACGATGATGCAAAGTTACAGCCAAAATTGGCAAAATCCATTTGATTTATGATTATGGCAATAAAAGATGTTTTGCACATCACAGAGGAACCCCCTGTCGCTGACAAGAGGGTACATATGTACAAGGGAAAGAAGCCTGAGGTAACCTTTCCCCCCTCACACGAGCTGAACGAGTTATGTGAAAAAGCTTGGGAATCTCCAGATAAAAGACTGCAGATTTCCAAAAGGATTCTTATGGCGTATCCTTTCCCATCAACGGATAGGTTACGATGGGAATCCTCCCCTAGGGTGGACAAAGCATTAACACGCTTATCCAAGAAGGTAGCCCTCCCGTCCCAGGATACGGCTACCCTCAAAGAGTGTGCTGACCGCAAACAGGAGATTACCCTGAAGTCCATTTATACACATTCAGGTACCTTACTCAGACCGGCAATTGCGTCGGCCTGGGTGTGTAGTGCTGTAGCGGCATGGACAAATACCTTATCTGAGGGGATGGATAGCCTAGACAAGGATACTATTTTATTGACCCTGGGGCATATAAGAGATGCTGTCCTATATATGTGTGTATGCAAACTACAGGTGGTGCTGCAGGGCCCACACCCTTTTACTTGTCTTGTAGAGCAGCTCTGAAGCTGTTACAGTGCCCAGCTGCTGCAAGAAATCAGCTTGAATGCTTCAGGGGCTTGGGCATGGCCAACATGAGCCCCACACCGAAAGAGGGTGGGGGTGTTTAACGCAAACTTGGGGTTATACAAGCGCCGCAAAAGGCCGCCATGCCCTGCATGCCCCTTTTCTCTTTTCATATACAGATGAGGGTTCCAGCCAACTTTGGCCCACTGCTTGGATGACATCACCGTATGCAAATCCGTCTGCTGCAGACCTTCCCCCAGGAATGCTTGCAATAGTTGTTGCATATGGTTTAATGTCTGAGGGTGCTTCAGTATTAGGCAGCCTTCCGCCCTCCCATGTTCATCTGAAAAGATGTGGTCTCCCTGCAGTTGTTGTCCCCAGACGAGAGTTCCCTTGTGCTTCCTCAGTTAAATCTCCTTAACTTGACGGGGGTGTGCCCGAGCAGCCGCCCTCCCCAGCCCTATCCCAACACATACTTATCTTGCATATGAGATCTCTTGATCATGAAGATAGTTCTCACAGGTTGAGGTTCATCCTGGCCCCGCTCCCCGCTGGAGAGCGCTGATGGGGACAGCAGCGGGGCTTCAGCAGAAGGGTGAGTATGTGTGGCCAGAGACCTCCCTTCCCATGTGCAGGCCTGCAGAGTCTGCCACGCAGGATGGGGCATGTGGCACTCTCCCTCCCAGGGGCTCTTCCAGATGTAGCTCCTCAGCAGTATTTTTCCCGGGCTGCGCGGCGCTCTCCCCGACTGGCATCCGCCCTGGAACACTGCCTTCCTCAACGCAACATCAGCAGGGGGCCCTGGCCTCATCACCATCCCAGGTCTTTCTCATGTATGTATCATGTATGTGTATGTGATATATGTATGAATCATATATGTTTGTGATATATATATATATATATGTATCTATCTATCTATCTATCTATCTATCTATCTATCTATCTATCTATCTATCTATCTATCTATCCATCGTATGTGTGTGTATATATATGTATCTATCATGTATGTATGTATGTATCTATCTTGTATGTATGTGTTCTATCTATCTATCTATCTATCTATCTATCTATCTATCGTGTGTGTGATATATGTATGTATCTATCATGTATGTGTTATATGTATGTATCACACCTTCCTCTATACATATACATACATACATACATACATACATACATACACACACACCTATATCTGTACGTACACTGACATACACACACCAACATCTATACATAAACACGCTGACCCCTAAACGTACACCAACGTACCCACACCTGCATCTATACCTACACATGCTGACACGTGGACGTACACCGGCTTACCCACATGTGAATCTATACATACATGTGCTGACACCTGGACATACACTGATGTACCCACACCTAACATCTATACATACACATGCTAACACCTGGACGTATACAGACGTACCCACATTTGCATCCATGCATATATAGATGTAGGTGTGTGTACGTCAGTGTACGTCCAGGTGTCAACGCGTGTATGTATAGATGCAGGTGTGGGTACGTCTGTGTATGTCCAGGTGTCAGAATGTGTATGTATAGATGCAGGTGTGGGAACGTCAGTGTAGGTTCAGGTGTCAGCGCGTGTATGTATAGATGCAGGTGCTTGTATGTCCAGATGTCAGTGCATGTATGTATAGATGCAAGTGTGGGTACGTCGGTGTATGTCCATTTGTCAGCGCGTGTATATATAGATGCAGGTGCTTGTATGTTGGTGTATGTCCAGGTGTCAGCATGTGTATGTATAGATGCAGGTGTGGGAATGTTGGTGTATGTCCAGGTGTCAGGGCGTGTATGTATGGATATTAGGTGTGGGTACATCAGTGTATGTCCAGGTGTTAGCGCATGTATGTATAGATGCAGGATAATAATCACACAGCGTGCCCCCCACCAACCACAAACCTCCCCCACCCCCCTGTATGACATAAACACCGCTAATTCCACTTACACACAATAATTTCAGTTTGCGACCAGGAGCCGGCAATGTATGTGCACCCAAATGAAGCCACTGTACATGCCCTGCAGGCTGCTATGTACTGCACAGGTGCAACAAATGTAAATGCCCTATCTTTAAAATGGGGCATATTTTACTAAATTAAAAAAACCTGTAACTTTCTGTAAAACCTTAACCCCAAAAGGCACTACACTAACATCGGGGTGTAGAGTTGGATCTTGATCCAAGGCACCAACAGGCTAAAGCTTTGACTGTTCCCAGGATGCCTTGCACCGCCTCCTCTATAACCCTGCCCAGTGGCGTAACTAGACCTTTGTGGGCCCCATAGCAAAATTCTGAATGGGCCCACCAGCACTCAACAAGAATGAGTGGCGTTTGGGGTCAGAAAAGTAGAGGGGAAGGGGTCTGACAGAGTAGGGGGCAGGACATGAATGAATAGAAACTGAGGTGTCCATTATATAAAGAAATACAGTATGTGTGTCTGTGTGTATATCACACACACACACATATAAGGGAAATTCAAATGCCCTCAATTATTGCGCACATTACACTCTGGTTTAGGTGCACAAAGCACCTAAACCTGAATAAAGTAATGGGCGCGATCATGAAAAGACACCGTTTGGTTGCCCAAATGGGTCTCTTTGCACACATTTCAGCTTGTTTCCCCTGGGGGTAGCGAGCTGAAATAAACATGTCGCACCCGTTGGCAGCAACATTAGAATAGCTGCTGACGGGCACGATTGAGGGAGGAAAGGGACATTTGAATCCAGCCCATAGATGCAATGTGAATATGTAATTTGTACCTTCCTATCTTAAAATGTATATAGTAGTGTTTACACTAGAGGTCTTTCCGAACCCCCTAATCCTAACATTGTAATTTGCTTTAGGGCGCACCTCCAATTAGTCTAGTGTTTCGTATTTTCACATTAAATACTTTCTTGCATTGGTTGGTTAAAGATTAGATCGTATATTTTTCTAGATATAGCTGTGCATAGTCTACAAGGCTACATGCTTCTCCCCTAACTAGAGATGTGCAGCGGGCATTTTTCGTGTTTCATGTTTTGGTTTTGGTTTCGGATCCGCAGTTGTGTTTTGGATACGGACGCGTTTTGGCAAAACCACCCTTTCGGGTTTTGTATTCGGGTGATTTTTTTTTAAAACCTCAAACAGCTAAAATCATAGAATTTGGGGGTAATTTTGATCCTATAGTATTAAGCTCAATAACCATAATTTCTACTCCTTTCCAGTCTATTCTGAACACCTCACACCTCCCAATATTATTTTTAGTCCTAAAATTTGCACCAAGGTCCCTGGATGACTAAGCTAAGCGACCCAAGTGGGCAGCACAAACACCTGGCCCATCTAGGAGTGGCACTGCAGTGTCAGACAGGATGGCACTTAAAAAAATAGCCCCAAACAGCACATGATGCAAAGATAAATAAAAAAAGAGGCGCAAGATGAAATTGTAGTGTGTCTCTCCTGCTCAGTGTCAGTTCTCAGTAGTATCCTCATCAGTGCTCAGTATCACTGCTCATTGTCTTGTGCTGCAATGTGGTGCTCAGTATACTAGAGTACATTACTAATAGTCCAGTGCTGCATCTTGCTGCTCAGTGTCAGTTCTAGTATCCTCATCAGTGCTCAGTATCACTGCTCATTGTCTTGTGCTGCATTGTGGTGCTCAGTATACTACAGAACATTACTAATAGTCCAGTGCTGCATCTGGCTGCTCAGTGTCAGTTCTAGTAATCTCATCAGTGCTCCGTATCACTGCTCATTGTCTTGTGGTGCTCAGTATACTACAGTACATTACTAATACTCCAGTGTCTTGTGCCGCATATGGCTGCTGTAGGGTGCTGTGGTAGTGTCCTGTCACTGTGCATATGTCATCATTCCAGTCACAGTGATATCTGGTATCTATCTAGTGGTATCTAATTCCAGACATTACCACCGTCTAATTCCAGATATATTACTGGCATATAATTCCACACATTAAAAAATGGAGAACAAAAAGGTGGAGGGTAAAATAGGGAAAGATCAAGATCCACTTCCACCTAGTGCTGAAGCTGCTGCCACTAGTCAAGGCAGAGACAATTCAATGCCATCAACATTATGTAATGATTATACGATACATTATATATCATATCATTGTATGGTTGTAAAATACAACTTAAAAACTTTAATGAATAAATACATAAAGTAGCTTTTATGTAACCTTTTTAAACCTATTAGCATAGACCGAATCTCATCGTGTGTATAGGCCTTTAGTTCAACAACAGCATGGGACCAGTTAGTGTGTTTTGACCACTGCACAGCACCTGGTGTTATATAGTAAGCACCACTATGGCATAGTATACAGCATTATGGGCCTGATATGAGTGTGACCAGCGGTGATGTGGAATGCAGTAGGAGGTGCTGTTTAGCAAGCACCACTTCTATATTCACCATGCAGTATATTGTGTGAATATAGAAGTGTTGGCTGTGTTATGTATTAGAGTAATTATTGCAGCTCCCAGCTAAAATTGCACCAATGTAATTTAGTGACAAGCTGCAGAGATTAACCCTTTCTGTGGCTGCTGCACAACCTCTATTCATATCGCTGAATTCAATTAGGGAGATGTTCTCACCCCGCGAGCAAGCGCAGGTATATGCCACACTTAAATGTATGGGTATGGTCTCCATAAAATGAGCGTAGCCTTGCAGGCAAAGACTACCTTACACCCTAGTTCTTGACCCTGCACCAACAGACCTCGGCCACCACAGGGAAAAAAGTACAGTAATTTCCACCATGTTAAGCCCCACACATTAATGCCCTTTGGAACATATTATGTCACTCACCACAATATCTGTGATACACTATGCCCTACAGTAAAGCTTCTAATTACTTTTACAAAAACTGCTCAACGCCAAGAGTTTCACGTGCTGGGTGTCATGCTCATTGCCAGGGGTTTCACTCTCTGGGTGTCATGCTCATTGCCAGGGGGAACGCAGTAGGAGGTGTTATATAGTAAGCACCACTATGGCATAGTATATAGCATTATATATATTGTGAGCACTGGTGATGTCGAGTGCAGTAGAGCTGCTGCTGGGTAATTACAATTTACTACAACCACCAATATATTCTGCTGCACTATATATATGCAAAGCTAATTCTGCTGGGTAATTACAATTGACTACAACCACCAATATATCTGCTGCACTATATCTATATTTGCAAAGCTAATTCTGCTGGGTAATTACAATTGACTACAACCACCAATATATTCTGCTGCACTATATCTATATATGCAAAGCTAATTCTGCTGAGTAATTACAATTGACTACAACCACCAATATATTCTGCTGCACTATATCTATATATGCAAAGCTAATTCTGCTGGGTAATGCAAATTGAAACATTATTGCATAGTATGTTTATTTTTAAGTACTTTTTTAAAGTTTTGAATGATATAGACCCAGTTTAATCTTTGTGGAATGCCTGGTTGTTGTTTTTAAGGTAATTTATTGCCTGACATTTGAGGTGGGGGGGGTTTGGTTACAGATTTCAATTATTGGTTTTACTTGTAATAGTCTTCTACTTAAGTCCAATGGTGTAGGCTGTGCAAAGCCGTTTGGCTGCGCATTTATTGATCCAAGCGTGCATTTTTATCAAAGCGTGATAAAATTGACACATAACAGCAGTGTTCAATCAGCGTTAATTTATCTTCAGCTGATATCGATTGTGAATTGACGTTTCTTCTCTTCTTGTCACCTCCAGGTAATTACAATTGACTACAACCACCAATATATTCTGCTGCACTATATCTATATATGCAAAGCTAATTCTGCTGGGTAATGCAAATTGAAACATTATTGCATAGTATGTGATTTTGAAGTACTTTTTTAAAGTTTTGAATGATATAGACCCAGTTTAATCTTTGTGGAATGCCTGGTTGTTGTTTTTAAGGTAATTTATTGCCTGGCATTTGAGGGGGTGGGGTGTGGTTACAGATTTCAATTATTGGTTTCACTTGTAATAGTCTTCTACTTAAGTCCAATGGTGTAGGCTGTGCAAAGCCATTTGGCTGTGCATTTATTGATCTAAGCGTGCATTTTTATCAAAGCGTGATAAAATTGACACATAACAGCAGTGTTCAATCAGCGTTCAATCGAAGTGAAAAAGAAGGAAAACAGAAGCACACCAATCTAACAAAACAAAGAAAACTGAAGAACTAATAACAAATGTGAGTCACTTACTCCTCAGATCACTCACCTCCTGATTGTTGCATCTGATTACATAGCACAGAACTACCTTACTTGGACATTTCATAAACCATCCATTTCACCTACAAATGCCTGTATCTGTATTATTGTAATTTTGTTTTTTAAGCACAGCTGCACCAATGCAATTTTACGTGCAAACACTTAAAACATCTAACAGAATTACCATTGCTTCTTAAACCTCTCACAATCCTTTCATTTCTTACACTCCAAATACATTTCTGCACCCACTTTATCTACGCTTTTGACTCATTTCATACTAAATCTACACCCCTTGAGCCTACACTGCTTTTCTCACCTGCATTTCTGCAATTCTTCTGCTCGGATTGCCTTACAGTCTCCTCTCCTACTTCCACTACTTCAACCTATTTACCTACTTAACACTATGTCAAGGTTTTCTTATACTCCCCACATCACTCAGTGTCTACCTAATAATGTATCTTTATCCTTCCCCCACTAGTCTCCTCCACCTCCTCCTCTCTCCCCTCCTCTGTCTCCCCTCCATCCCTCTGTTTCCTTCCCCCACCTTTCCTGTTACCCCACTTTCATTCACCTCTGCCCCATGGTCCTGCTACCCCACAACTCAGCCCTGCTCCCTCTCTCCCTTCCCTGTCACCTCCCCACACCCCCATCCACATCACACTGACCTCCCTCCCTGCCCACCTCCTGCAGTTTCCCCTCCTAGCTCAGGCACCCGTACCATCACTACTCTCTCATCATCCCTGCCCTCAAAGTTAATCCCACCTAATCGCTACAGCAACCCTGAAAATCTAATTCACACCTCTCCCACAAACTCATACCCCCTATCCTGTGCCCTCTGGAATGCCAGATCTGTTTGTAACAAACTGGTCCCCACTCATGACCTTTTCATTTCCAACTCCCTACACCTACTAGCCATTACTGAAACTTGGATTACGCCCTCTGACACTACTTCTGCTGCTGCTCTCTCTGCTGGGGGCCTTACATTCACACACACACCCCGACCTGGGGGTCGCCATGGGGGTGGTGTTGGGGTCCTTTTACCTTCTAGTTACTCCTACCAACTCATACCACCAGAACCATCCCTTATATTCTCTACATTTGAGGTCCACGCCATATGCCTCTTCCAACCAGTCCATCTTAGAGTAGCTGTCATTTACCGCCCCCCTGGCACTGCTTCCAAATTCATCGACAACTTTGCTTCCTGGCTTCCTCACTTCCTCTCTTCTGACATTCCCACCATTATCCTAGGCGATTTCAACATCCCTATTGACATCCCCACACAATCCCCTGCCTCTAAACTCCTTAACCTCACCTCTTCACTTGGTCTCTCCCAGTGGACCTCCTCACCCTCCCATGTGAATGGGAGCTCACTGGATCTGGTCTTCACTCACCGCTGTGATATTTCTGATTTTTCCAACTCCCCATTTCCCCTCTCTGACCACCACCTGCTCTCCTTCAACCTATCTCTCTCGACTTCCCATCTTTACCTCCTAAGGCTACCATCACTAAGCGTAACATTGAAGCTATTGACACCACATTCCTTTCCTCCCTGTTTGACTCACTTCTCTCTCCTATTCTCTCTCTCTCATGCCCTGAACAAGCCACTTCCACATACAATGCTTCCCTTACTTCTGCTCTTGACTCTGTTGCTCCACCAACCACTATTCACCCTTGCAAATTAACACCTCAACCCTGGCACACCAAATGCACCAGATATCTGCAAAAATGCTCATGTACTGCTGAGCGACACTGGAGGAAATCACGCTCTAGGGCAGACTTCCTCCATTTCAAACTTATGCTCTCATCCTTCAGTGCTGCCCTTTCTCTTGCTAAACAGTCATACTTCAAGAACCTCATCTCCTCCCAGTCTTCCAACCCCCGGCGCCTCTTTGCCACTCTCAACTCACTCCTCTGCCCACCTCCACCTCGTCTCCCTTCCTCACTCTCTGCTCTTGACTTTGCCACTTACTTCACATCCAAAATTGACTCCATACGTCAGGACATCACATCACACCAGACTATCAGTAACCAGCCTTCTCCCATCCCTTACCAACCCTCCCCATCCCTCGCACCAACTCTGTCATCTTTCTCCCATGCATCTGGAGAGGAAGTCATGGCCCTCATTCGTTCCTGTCCCCTCACCACCTCCCCACTTGACCCTATCCCCTCCCGCCTCCTTTGCCACCTCTCTTCTTCTGCTTGTTCCCATCTTTCCCACCTTCTCAATCTCTCCCTCTCATCAGGCACTGTCCCCTCTGCCTTCAAGCACGCTCTCATCTCTCCTATTCTTAAAAAACCTACCCTTGATCCAAACACTCTCTCCAACTACCGACCCATCTCTCTCCTCCCTTTTGCCTCCAAACTCCTTGAGCGTATTGTCTACAACCGCCTTACTTCCTTTCTTTCCTCACACTCACTGCTTGACCCATTCCAGTCTGGCTTCCGTCCTCTCCACTCCACTGAAACTGCCCTTACAAAAGTATGCAATGACCTCCATGCTGCTAAATCTAAGGGACACTACTCTCTACTTATTCTACTTGATCTCTCTGCTGCTTTTGACACTGTGGACCATCCTCTCCTACTGCAAATCCTTCACTCCATTGGTCTGCGTAACACTGCCCTCTCTTGGTTGTCGTCCTACCTTTCTGACCGTTCATTCTCTGTCTCCTCTCATGATTCCACCTCCCCCTCACTTCCACTAACTGTAGGGGTACCCCAAGGTTCTGTCCTTGGTCCTCTTCTCTTCTCTCTCTATACGTCCTCACTAGGTAAGCTCATTAGTTCTTTTGGTTTCCAATATCTTCTCTATGCTGATGACACTCAAATCTATCTTTCCTCTCCAGACCTCTCCCCTACTCTCCTCACTCGTATCTCCAACTGTCTCTCTGCTATCTCTTCCTGGATGTCCCAGCGCTTTCTTAAACTTAACATGTCTAAGACCGAGCTGATCATCTTCCCTCCCTCCCGCATAATCTCACCTCCTACAATCTCATTATCTATTGATGGCACTACTATCTCCTCTACCCCCCAAGCGCGCTGTCTTGGAGTAATCCTTGACTCCTCCCTCTCCTTCAAACCACACATTCAGCACCTCTCACAAACCTGCCGTTTTCATCTAAAAAATATTTCCAGGATCAGACTTTTTCTGACCCAGGATGCTACTAAGACTCTTATCCACTCACTGGTCATCTCCAGACTGGACTGCTGTAATCTCTTCCTGACTGGCATTCCTGACAAATACCTCTCTCCACTCCAATCTATCCTCAATGCTGCTGCCCGGCTCATTTTCCTCACCAAACGCACTACGTCCACCTCTCCTCTCTTACTAGTCCTTCACTGGCTCCCCTTCCCTTTCAGAATCCATTTCAAGCTTCTCACACTTGCTTACAAAGCCCTCACCCACTCCTCTCCCATCTACATCTCTGATCTTATCTCGCTTTACACTCCTACCCGTCCTCTTCGCTCTGCTAATGCACACCGACTCTCCTGCCTACGGATTACTTCCTCCCACTCCTACCTCCAAGATTTTTCACGTGCTGCACCACTTCTCTGGAATTCCCTACCTCTCCCCCTCAGACTCTCCACCTCTCTACAAAACTTCAAACGGGCTCTCAAGACCAACTTCTTCACCAAACCCAGCCAAATCTCATCCTAAACCTCTGTTCCATGCTCTCTATGTACCCCATCTGTCTCACCCCTGTCTGTCTACCCCTCCCTTTTAGAATGTAAGCTCTCACGAGCAGGGCCCTCTTCCCTCATGTGCTTACTCTTTTCTTACTTTAATAATCTTCAGCTGCACCAAATCCAGCAGTCTTCTGCCACCTGATACTTATTCCAGTGTCATCTGCTGATGTAGCTATGTTTATTTACCCTGTACTTGTCCTATATTGTCGTCAACTGTAAGTTGCTGTTTCCTGTTTGATTATTTGTTTATGTACTCTGTAATTGGGCACTGCGGAACCCTTGTGGCGCCATATAAATAAAGGATAATAATAATAATAATAATAATAATAAATAATATAATATATAGCATTACGGTACAGTAGGCCACTGCTCTACCTACCTCTGTGTCGTCAAGTATACTATCCATCCATACCTGTGGTGCATTTTAGAAAAAAACATGTCTCGGCAGAGCAATCTATAAATCCATCATTTTTCAGACAGCAACAGTGGGTATTGTAATAGTCACCCAATCCATCACTTTTATAGGGTTGCATGCACCCACATGCTACAGCCTGTCTCAATAATTTTACTGTCACGTGTTTGTGTTTTTATTTGGGTATTTTTTGTTGTTGTAGAACTACAGGTACCAGCAAGCCCGTTATTTCCCCGCCTGCTGGTACTTGAGGTTCTCCAAGTACCAGCAAGCGGGGGAGGCTTGCTGGGCCTTGTAGTTCCACAACGAAAAAACAATATTCTTTTTTTACACACATGGCTATCAGCCCGGCACCCACCACCCAGGGGTGCTGGGGACAGCCTCGGGCTTCACCCCTGGCCCTTGGGTGCCTCGAGGGGAGGAACCTCTTGATTTAAGGGGTCCCCACTCCTCCAGGGAACACCGGCCAGGGGTGACTAGTTGGAGGGGTAATGCCAGGGCCGCAGGGACCTACATAAAAGTGTCCCCCAGCTGTGGCATTATCTCTCTGGCTAGTGGAGCCCGGTGCTGGTTTTAAAAATATGGGGGACCCCTACATCTATTGTCCCACGTATTTTTGGAACCTGGACCGGTCTAAGAGCCCGGTGCTAGTTGTCTAAATACGGGGAACCCCTGTCCAATTTTTCCCCCAGTATTTAAATAACCAGGACCGGCTCAAAGAGCCCGAGGCTGGTTATACTAAGGAGGGGGGACCTCACGCATTTTTTTTAACCCATTCAGACCCTTCTCCTTTAAGTTAATGGAAGCCCTGGACAACAAAATTGCATTCATGTCCTCCTCCCTCACCCTTCCCAGTCCCAAACACTCATTTTTTTTTCTTTAAAAATGTATAATATATAACGAGAACAATGAGCAGGCAGGCAGCGGGCATTGGCGGCATCGGACTGAGATAGAAATTAGTGGTGGAGGGCTGGGTCAGTTGATTGTGGGCGAGTTTGTAAGCCATTGGCGGTGGCAGCGGGTATCGGCTCAGAGGCAGTAGCGGGCATTGGCTAAGGGTCATCGGCAGGATTCGGCGGACATTATGGCTGTAGTGCCTCACTAGCCACTGACCTCACCGCACGCCACTGTGGGACAGATGTAACATGCAGAGAGAGGTAGATTTGGGAGGGGGAATGTCCTAGCATAACTGTTAATTGCAGTGTAATATTGTAATTCAGCTGTGCAGCATTTGTGGCTAAATGTCAAAGAAGCCAGTATTTACCCTGCATGCAAAACAATAAATGTATTTGAACATACCTCCCAACTATCCCAATTTTTGCAGGACAGTCATTTTTTGGGGAATGTCCAGCTAAACCAAACAACCCCCCCCCCCCCTTCCCATGGGGAAGGGGGGGGGGTGGAAGGCTCCCTGTAGCTTGTTGCTCTGCAAATATGCACATTGTGGGTAGAGATGAGCGCCTGAAATTTTTCGGGTTTTGTGTTTTGGTTTTGGGTTCGGTTCCGCGGCCGTGTTTTGGGTTCGACCGCGTTTTGGCAAAACCTCACCGAATTTTTTTTGTCGGATTCGGGTGTGTTTTGGATTTGGGTGTTTTTTAAAAAAAACACTAAAAAACAGCTTAAATCATAGAATTTGGGGGTCATTTTGATCCCATATTATTATTAACCTCAAAAACCATAATTTCCACTCATTTTCAGTCTATTCTGAATACCTCACACCTCACAATATTATTTTTAGTCCTAAAATTTGCACCAAGGTCGCTGGATGACTAAGCTAAGCGACACTAGTGGCCGACACAAACACCTGGCCCATCTAGGAGTGGCACTGCAGTGTCACGCAGGATGTCCCTTCCAAAAAACCCTCCCCAATCAGCACATGACGCAAAGAAAAAAAGAGGCGCAATGAGGTAGCTGACTGTGTGAGTAAGATAAGCGACCCTAGTGGCCGACACAAACACCGGGCCCATTTAGGAGTGGCACTGCAGTGTCACGCAGGATGTCCCTTCCAAAAAACCCTCCCCAATCAGCACATGACGCAAAGAAAAAAAGAGGCGCAATGAGGTAGCTGACTGTGTGAGTAAGATTAGCGACCCTAGTGGCCGACACAAACACCGGGCCCATTTAGGAGTGGCACTGCAGTGTCACGCAGGATGTCCCTTCCAAAAAACCCTCCCCAATCAGCACATGACGCAAAGAAAAAAAGAGGCGCAATGAGGTAGCTGACTGTGTGAGTAAGATTAGTGACCCTAGTGGCCGACACAAACATCGGGCCCATTTAGGAGTGGCACTGCAGTGTCACGCAGGATGTCCCTTCCAAAAAACCCTCCCCAATCAGCACATGACGCAAAGAAAAAAAGAGGCGCAATGAGGTAGCTGACTGTGTGAGTAAGATTAGCGACCCTAGTGGCCGACACAAACACCGGGCCCATTTAGGAGTGGCACTGCAGTGTCACGCAGGATGTCCCTTCCAAAAAACCCTCCCCAATCAGCACATGACACAAAGATAAAAAGAGGCGCAATGAGGTAGCTGACTGTGTGAGTAAGATTAGCGACCCTAGTGGCCGACACAAACACCGGGCCCATTTAGGAGTGGCACTGCAGTGTCACGCAGGATGTCCCTTCCAAAAAACCCTCCCCAATCAGCACATGACGCAAAGAAAAAAAGAGGCGCAATGAGGTAGCTGACTGTGTGAGTAAGATTAGCGACCCTAGTGGCCGACACAAACACCGGGCCCATTTAGGAGTGGCACTGCAGTGTCACGCAGGATGTCCCTTCCAAAAAACGCTCCCCAATCAGCACATGACGCAAAGAAAAAAAGAGGCGCAATGAGGTAGCTGACTGTGTGAGTAAGATTAGCGACCCTAGTGGCAGACACAAACACCGGGCCCATTTAGGAGTGGCACTGCAGTGTCACGCAGGATGTCCCTTCCAAAAAACCCTCCCCAATCAGCACATGACGCAAAGAAAAAAAGAGGCGCAATGAGGTAGCTGACTGTGTGAGTAAGATTAGCGACCCTAGTGGCCGACACAAACACCGGGCCCATTTAGGAGTGGCACTGCAGTGTCACGCAGGATGTCCCTTCCAAAAAACCCTCCCCAATCAGCACATGACGCAAAGAAAAAAAGAGGCGCAATGAGGTAGCTGACTGTGTGAGTAAGATTAGCGACCCTAGTGGCCGACACAAACACCGGGCCCATTTAGGAGTGGCACTGCAGTGTCACGCAGGATGTCCCTTCCAAAAAACCCTCCCCAATCAGCACATGACGCAAAGAAAAAAAGAGGCGCAATGAGGTAGCTGACTGTGTGAGTAAGATTAGCGACCCTAGTGGCCGACACAAACACCGGGCCCATTTAGGAGTGGCACTGCAGTGTCACGCAGGATGTCCCTTCCAAAAAACCCTCCCCAATCAGCACATGACGCAAAGAAAAAAAGAGGCGCAATGAGGTAGCTGACTGTGTGAGTAAGATTAGCGACCCTAGTGGCCGACACAAACACCGGGCCCATTTAGGAGTGGCACTGCAGTGTCACGCAGGATGTCCCTTCCAAAAAACCCTCCCCAAACAGCACATGACGCAAAGAAAAAGAAAAGAAAAAAGAGGTGCAAGATGGAATTGTTCTTGGGCCCTCCCACCCACCCTTATGTTGTATAAACAAAACAGGACATGCACACTTTAACCAACCCATCATTTCAGTGACAGGGTCTGCCACACGACTGTGACTGATATGACGGGTTGGTTTGGACCCCCCCCAAAAAAGAAGCAATTAATCTCTCCTTGCACAAACTGGCTCTACAGAGGCAAGATGTCCACCTCATCATCACCCTCCGATATATCACCGTGTACATCCCCCTCCTCACAGATTATCAATTCGTCCCCACTGGAATCCACCATCTCAGCTCCCTGTGTACTTTGTGGAGGCAATTGCTGCTGGTCAATGTCTCCGCGGAGGAATTGATTATAATTCATTTTAATGAACATCATCTTCTCCACATTTTCTGGATGTAACCTTGTACGCCGATTGCTGACAAGGTGAGCGGCGGCACTAAACACTCTTTCGGAGTACACACTTGTGGGAGGGCAACTTAGGTAGAATAAAGCCAGTTTGTGCAATGGCCTCCAAATTGCCTCTTTTTCCTGCCAGTATAAGTATGGACTGTGTGACGTGCCTACTTGGATGCGGTCACTCATATAATCCTCCACCATTCTTTCAATGGTGAGAGAATCATATGCAGTGACAGTAGACGACATGTCCGTAATCGTTGTCAGGTCCTTCAGTCCGGACCAGATGTCAGCATCAGCAGTCGCTCCAGACTGCCCTGCATCACCGCCAGCGGGTGGGCTCGGAATTCTGAGCCTTTACCTCGCACCCCCAGTTGCGGGAGAATGTGAAGGAGGAGATGTTGACAGGTCGCGTTCCGCTTGACTTGACAATTTTCTCACCAGCAGGTCTTTCAACCCCAGCAGACTTGTGTCTGCCGGAAAGAGAGATCCAAGGTAGGCTTTAAATCTAGGATCGAGCACGGTGGCCAAAATGTAGTGCTCTGATTTCAACAGATTGACCACCCGTGAATCCTTGTTAAGCGAATTAAGGGCTCCATCCACAAGTCCCACATGCCTAGCGGAATCGCTCCGTGTTAGCTCCTCCTTCAATGTCTCCAGCTTCTTCTGCAAAAGCCTGATGAGGGGAATGACCTGACTCAGGCTGGCAGTGTCTGAACTGACTTCACGTGTGGCAAGTTCAAAGGGCATCAGAACCTTGCACAACGTTGAAATCATTCTCCACTGCGCTTGAGACAGGTGCATTCCACCTCCTATATCGTGCTCAATTGTATAGGCTTGAATGGCCTTTTGCTGCTCCTCCAACCTCTGAAGCATATAGAGGGTTGAATTCCACCTCGTTACCACTTCTTGCTTCAGATGATGGCAGGGCAGGTTCAGTAGTTTTTGGTGGTGCTCCAGTCTTCTGTACGTGGTGCCTGTACGCCGAAAGTGTCCCGCAATTTTTCTGGCCACCGACAGCATCTCTTGCACGCCCCTGTCGTTTTTTAAATAATTCTGCACCACCAAATTCAAGGTATGTGCAAAACATGGGACGTGCTGGAATTTGCCCATATTTAATGCACACACAATATTGCTGGCGTTGTCTGATGCCACAAATCCACAGGAGAGTCCAATTGGGGTAAGCCATTCCGCGATGATCTTCCTCAGTTGCCGTAAGAGGTTTTCAGCTGTGTGCGTATTCTGGAAACCGGTGATACAAAGCGTAGCCTGCCTAGGAAAGATTTGGCGTTTGCGAGATGCTGCTACTGGTGCCGCCGCTGCTGTTCTTGCGGCGGGAGTCCATACATCTACCCAGTGGGCTGTCACAGTCATATAGTCCTGACCCTGCCCTGCTCCACTTGTCCACATGTCCGTGGTTAAGTGGACATTGGGTACAACTGCATTTTTTAGGACACTGGTGAGTCTTTTTCTGACGTCCGTGTACATTCTCGGTATCGCCTGCCTAGAGAAGTGGAACCTAGATGGTATTTGGTAACGGGGGCACACTGCCTCAATAAATTGTCTAGTTCCCTGTGAACTAACGGCGGATACCGGACGCACGTCTAACACCAACATAGTTGTCAAGGCCTCAGTTATCCGCTTTGCAGCAGGATGACTGCTGTGATATTTCATCTTCCTCGCAAAGGACTGTTGAACAGTCAATTGCTTACTGGAAGTAGTACAAGTGGGCTTACGACTTCCCCTCTGGGATGACCATCGACTCCCAGCAGCAACAACAGCAGCGCCAGCAGCAGTAGGCGTTACACGCAAGGATGCATCGGAGGAATCCCAGGCAGGAGAGGACTCGTCAGAATTGCCAGTGACATTGCCTGCAGGACTATTGGCATTCCTGGGGAAGGAGGAAATTGACACTGAGGGAGTTGGTGGGGTGGTTTGCGTGAGCTTGGTTACAAGAGGAAGGGATTTACTGGTCAGTGGACTGCTTCCGCTGTCACCCAAAGTTTTTGAACTTGTCACTGACTTATTATGAATGCGCTGCAGGTGACGTATAAGGGAGGATGTTCCGAGGTGGTTAACGTCCTTACCCCTACTTATTACAGCTTGACAAAGGCAACACACGGCTTGACACCTGTTGTCCGCTTTTCTGTTGAAATACCTCCACACTGAAGAGCTGATTTTTTTGGTATTTTCACCAGGCATGTCAACGGCCATATTCCTCCCACGGACAACAGGTGTCTCCCCGGGTGCCTGACTTAAACAAACCACCTCACCATCAGAATCCTCCTGGTCAATTTCCTCCCCAGCGCCAGCAACACCCATATCCTCCTCATCCTGGTGTACTTCAACACTGACATCTTCAATCTGACTATCAGGAACTGGACTGCGGGTGCTCCTTCCAGCACTTGCAGGGGGCGTGTAAATGGTGGAAGGCGCATGCTCTTCACGTCCAGTGTTGGGAAGGTCAGGCATCGCAACCGACACAATTGGACTCTCCTTGTGGATTTGGGATTTCGAAGAACGCACAGTTCTTTGCGGTGCTACTGCTTTTGCCAGCTTGAGTCTTTTCATTTTTCTAGCGAGAGGCTGAGTGCCTCCATCCTCATGTGAAGCTGAACCACTAGCCATGAACATAGGCCAGGGCCTCAGCCGTTCCTTGCCACTCCGTGTGGTAAATGGCATATTGGCAAGTTTACGCTTCTCCTCCGACAATTTTATTTTAGGTTTTGGAGTCCTTTTTTTACTGATATTTGGTGTTTTGGATTTGACATGCTCTGTACTATGACATTGGGCATCGGCCTTGGCAGACGACGTTGCTGGCATTTCATCGTCTCGGCCATGACTAGTGGCAGCAGCTTCAGCACGAGGTGGAAGTGGATCTTGATCTTTCCCTAATTTTGGAACCTCAACATTTTTGTTCTCCATATTTTAATAGGCACAACTAAAAGGCACCTCAGGTAAACAATGGAGATGGATGGATACTAGTATACAATTATGGACGGACTGCCGAGTGCCGACACAGAGGTAGCCACAGCCGTGAACTACCGTACTGTACTGTGTCTGCTGCTAATATAGACTGGTTGATAAAGAGATGTCGTAGTATGTATGTATGAAGAAGAAAGAAAAAAAAACCACGGTTAGGTGGTATACAATTATGGACGGACTGCCGAGTGCCGACACAGAGGTAGCCACAGCCGTGAACTACCGTACTGTACTGTGTCTGCTGCTAATATAGACTGGTTGATAAAGAGATGTCGTAGTATGTATGTATGAAGAAGAAAGAAAAAAAAACCACGGGTAGGTGGTATACAATTATGGACGGACTGCTGAGTGCCGACACAGAGGTAGCCACAGCCGTGAACTACCGTACTGTACTGTGTCTGCTGCTAATATAGACTGGTTGATAAAGAGATGTCGTAGTATGTATGTATAAAGAAGAAAGAAAAAAAAACCACGGTTAGGTGGTATACAATTATGGACGGACTGCCGAGTGCCGACTAGAGATGAGCGCCTGAAATTTTTCGGGTTTTGTGTTTTGGTTTTGGGTTCGGTTCCGCGGCCGTGTTTTGGGTTCGAACGCGTTTTGGCAAAACCTCACCGAATTTTTTTTGTCGGATTCGGGTGTGTTTTGGATTTGGGTGTTTTTTTCAAAAAACACTAAAAAACAGCTTAAATCATAGAATTTGGGGGTCATTTTGATCCCAAAGTATTATTAACCTCAAAAACCATAATTTACACTCATTTTCAGTCTATTCTGAATACCTCACACCTCACAATATTATTTTTAGTCCTAAAATTTGCACCGAGGTCGCTGTGTGAGTAAGATAAGCGACCCTAGTGGCCGACACAAACACCGGGCCCATCTAGGAGTGGCACTGCAGTGTCACGCAGGATGTCCCTTCCAAAAAACCCTCCCCAAACAGCACATGACGCAAAGAAAAAAAGAGGCGCAATGAGGTAGCTGACTGTGTGAGTAAGATTAGCGACCCTAGTGGCCGACACAAACACCGGGCCCATCTAGGAGTGGCACTGCAGTGTCACGCAGGATGTCCCTTCCAAAAAACCCTCCCCAAACAGCACATGACGCAAAGAAAAAAAGAGGCGCAATGAGGTAGCTGACTGTGTGAGTAAGATTAGCGACCCTAGTGGCCGACACAAACACCTGGCCCATCTAGGAGTGGCACTGCAGTGTCACGCAGGATGTCCCTTCCAAAAAACCCTCCCCAATCAGCACATGATGCAAAGAAAAAGAAAAGAAAAAAGAGGTGCAAGATGGAATTGTCCTTGGGCCCTCCCACCCACCCTTATGTTGTATAAACAAAACAGGACATGCACACTTTAACCAACCCATCATTTCAGTGACAGGGTCTGCCACACGACTGTGACTGATATGACGGGTTGGTTTGGACCCCCCCCAAAAAAGAAGCAATTAATCTCTCCTTGCACAAACTGGCTCTACAGAGGCAAGATGTCCACCTCATCTTCACCCTCCGATATATCACCGTGTACATCCCCCTCCTCACAGATTATCAATTCGTCCCCACTGGAATCCACCATCTCAGCTCCCTGTGTACTTTGTGGAGGCAATTGCTGCTGGTCAATGTCTCCGCGGAGGAATTGATTATAATTCATTTTAATGAACATCATCTTCTCCACATTTTCTGGATGTAACCTCGTACGCCGATTGCTGACAAGGTGAGCGGCGGCACTAAACACTCTTTCGGAGTACACACTTGTGGGAGGGCAACTTAGGTAGAATAAAGCCAGTTTGTGCAAGGGCCTCCAAATTGCCTCTTTTTCCTGCCAGTATAAGTACGGACTGTGTGACGTGCCTACTTGGATGCGGTCACTCATATAATCCTCCACCATTCTATCAATGTTGAGAGAATCATATGCAGTGACAGTAGACGACATGTCCGTAATCGTTGTCAGGTCCTTCAGTCCGGACCAGATGTCAGCATCAGCAGTCGCTCCAGACTGCCCTGCATCACCGCCAGCGGGTGGGCTCGGAATTCTGAGCCTTTTCCTCGCACCCCCAGTTGCGGGAGAATGTGAAGGAGGAGATGTTGACAGGTCGCGTTCCGCTTGACTTGACAATTTTGTCACCAGCAGGTCTTTCAACCCCAGCAGACTTGTGTCTGCCGGAAAGAGAGATCCAAGGTAGGCTTTAAATCTAGGATCGAGCACGGTGGCCAAAATGTAGTGCTCTGATTTCAACAGATTGACCACCCGTGAATCCTTGTTAAGCGAATTAAGGGCTGCATCCACAAGTCCCACATGCCTAGCGGAATCGCTCCGTGTTAGCTCCTCCTTCAATGTCTCCAGCTTCTTCTGCAAAAGCCTGATGAGGGGAATGACCTGACTCAGGCTGGCAGTGTCTGAACTGACTTCACGTGTGGCAAGTTCAAAGGGCATCAGAACCTTGCACAACGTTGAAATCATTCTCCACTGCACTTGAGACAGGTGCATTCCACCTCCTATATCGTGCTCAATTGTATAGGCTTGAATGGCCTTTTGCTGCTCCTCCAACCTCTGAAGCATATAGAGGGTTGAATTCCACCTCGTTACCACTTCTTGCTTCAGATGATGGCAGGGCAGGTTCAGTAGTTTTTGGTGGTGCTCCAGTCTTCTGTACGTGGTGCCTGTACGCCGAAAGTGTCCCGCAATTTTTCTGGCCACCGACAGCATCTCTTGCACGCCCCAGTCGTTTTTTAAAAAATTCTGCACCACCAAATTCAAGGTATGTGCAAAACATGGGACGTGCTGGAATTTGCCCATATTTAATGCACACACAATATTGCTGGCGTTGTCCGATGCCACAAATCCACAGGAGAGTCCAATTGGGGTAAGCCATTCCGCGATGATCTTCCTCAGTTGCCGTAAGAGGTTTTCAGCTGTGTGCGTATTCTGGAAAGCGGTGATACAAAGCGTAGCCTGCCTAGGAAAGAGTTGGCGTTTGCGAGATGCTGCTACTGGTGCCGCCGCTGCTGTTCTTGCGGCGGGAGTCCATACATCTACCCAGTGGGCTGTCACAGTCATATAGTCCTGACCCTGCCCTGCTCCACTTGTCCACATGTCCGTGGTTAAGTGGACATTGGGTACAGCTGCATTTTTTAGGACACTGGTGACTCTTTTTCTGAGGTCTGTGTACATTTTCGGTATCGCCTGCCTAGAGAAATGGAACCTAGATGGTATTTGGTACCGGGGACACAGTACCTCCAACAAGTCTCTAGTTGGCTCTGCAGTAATGATGGATACCGGAACCACGTTTCTCACCACCCAGGATGCCAAGGCCTCAGTTATCCGCTTTGCAGTAGGATGACTGCTGTGATATTTCATCTTCCTCGCAAAGGACTGTTGAACAGTCAATTGCTTACTGGAAGTAGTACAAGTGGGCTTACGACTTCCCCTCTGGGATGACCATCGACTCCCAGCGGCAACAACAGCAGCGCCAGCAGCAGTAGGCGTTACACGCAAGGATGCATCGGAGGAATCCCAGGCAGGAGAGGACTCGTCAGAATTGCCAGTGACATGGCCTGCAGGACTATTGGCATTCCTGGGGAAGGAGGAAATTGACACTGAGGGAGTTGGTGGGGTGGTTTGCGTGAGCTTGGTTACAAGAGGAAGGGATTTACTGGTCAGTGGACTGCTTCCGCTGTCACCCAAAGTTTTTGAACTTGTCACTGACTTATTATGAATGCGCTGCAGGTGACGTATAAGGGAGGATGTTCCGAGGTGGTTAACGTCCTTACCCCTACTTATTACAGCTTGACAAAGGGAACACACGGCTTGACACCTGTTGTCCGCATTTCTGGTGAAATACCTCCACACCGAAGAGCTGATTTTTTTGGTATTTTCACCTGGCATGTCAACGGCCATATTCCTCCCACGGACAACAGGTGTCTCCCCGGGTGCCTGACTTAAACAAACCACCTCACCATCAGAATCCTCCTGGTCAATTTCCTCCCCAGCGCCAGCAACACCCATATCCTCCTCATCCTGGTGTACTTCAACACTGACATCTTCAATCTGACTATCAGGAACTGGACTGCGGGTGCTCCTTCCAGCACTTGCAGGGGGCATGCAAATGGTGGAAGGCGCATGCTCTTCACGTCCAGTGTTGGGAAGGTCAGGCATCGCAACCGACACAATTGGACTCTCCTTGTGGATTTGGGATTTCGAAGAATGCACAGTTCTTTGCTGTGCTGCTTTTGCCAGCTTGAGTCTTTTCATTTTTCTAGCGAGAGGCTGAGTGCTTCCATCCTCATGTGAAGCTGAACCACTAGCCATGAACATAGGCCAGGGCCTCAGCCGTTCCTTGCCACTCCGTGTGGTAAATGGCATATTGGCAAGTTTACGCTTCTCCTCCGACAATTTTATTTTAGGTTTTGGAGTCCTTTTTTTTCTGATATTTGGTGTTTTGGATTTGACATGCTCTGTACTATGACATTGGGCATCGGCCTTGGCAGACGACGTTGCTGGCATTTCATCGTCTCGGCCATGACTAGTGGCAGCAGCTTCAGCACGAGGTGGAAGTGGATCTTGATCTTTCCCTAATTTTGGAACCTCAACATTTTTGTTCTCCATATTTTAATAGGCACAACTAAAAGGCACCTCAGGTAAACAATGGAGATGGATACTAGTATACAATTATGGACTGCCTGCCGACTGCAGACACAGAGGTAGCCACAGCCGTGAACTACCGTACTGTACTGTGTCTGCAGCTAATATAGACTGGTTGATAAAGAGAAGATGTCTATGTAACTATGTATGTATAAAGAAGACTGAAAAAAATCCACGGTTAGGTGGTATACAATTATGGACGGACTGCCTGCCGAGTGCAGACACAGAGGTAGCCACAGCCGTGAACTACCGTACTGTACTGTGTCTGCAGCTAATATAGACTGGTTGATAAAGAGAAGATGTCTATGTAACTATGTATGTATAAAGAAGAATGAAAAAAAAAACACGGTTAGGTGGTATACAATTATGGACGGACTGCCTGCCGAGTGCAGACACAGAGGTAGCCACAGCCGTGAACTACCGTACTGTACTGTGTCTGCAGCTAATATAGACTGGTTGATAAAGAGAAGATGTCTATGTAACTATGTATGTATAAAGAAGAATGAAAAAAATCCACGGTTAGGTGGTATTACAATTATGGACGGACTGCCTGCCGAGTGCAGAGACACAGAGGTAGCCACAGCCGTGAACTACCGTACTGTGTCTGCTGCGACTGGATGATAAATGATATAAAAAATATATATATATATCACTACTGCAGCCGGACAGGTATATATTATATATTATATAATGACGGACCTGCTGGACACTGTCTGTCAGCAGAATGAGTTTTATTTTTATAGAATAAAAAAAAAAAAAAAACACACAAGTGAAGTCACACGACGAGTGTTTAACTTTTTCAGGCAATCACAATATAAGTATACTACTAACTATACTGGTGGTCAGTGTGGTCAGGTCACTGGTCAGTCACACTGGCAGTGGCACTCCTGCAGCAAAAGTGTGCACTGTTTAATTTTAATATAATATGTACTCCTGGCTCCTGCTATAACCTATAACTGGCACTGCAGTAGTGCTCCCCAGTCTCCCCCACAATTATAAGCTGTGTGAGCTGAGCAGTCAGACAGATATATATAATATTATATATAGATAATAGATGATGCAGCACACTGGCCTGAGCCTGAGCAGTGCACACAGATATGGTATGTGACTGACTGAGTCACTGTGTGTATCGCTTTTTTCAGGCAGAGAACGGATATATTAAATAAACTGCACTGTGTGTCTGGTGGTCACTCACTATATAATATATTATGTACTCCTGGCTCCTGCTATAACCTATAACTGGCACTGCAGTAGTGCTCCCCAGTCTCCCCCACAATTATAAGCTGTGTGAGCTGAGCAGTCAGACAGATATATATAATATTATATATAGATAATAGATGATGCAGCACACTGGCCTGAGCCTGAGCAGTGCACACAGATATGGTATGTGACTGACTGAGTCACTGTGTGTATCGCTTTTTTCAGGCAGAGAACGGATATATTAAATAAACTGCACTGTGTGTCTGGTGGTCACTCACTATATAATATATTATGTACTCCTGGCTCCTGCTATAACCTATAACTGGCACTGCAGTAGTGCTCCCCAGTCTCCCCCACAATTATAAGCTGTGTGAGCTGAGCAGTCAGACAGATATATATAATATTATATATAGATAATAGATGATGCAGCACACTGGCCTGAGCCTGAGCAGTGCACACAGATATGGTATGTGACTGACTGAGTCACTGTGTGTATCGCTTTTTTCAGGCAGAGAACGGATATATTAAATAAACTGCACTGTGTGTCTGGTGGTCACTCACTATATAATATATTATGTACTCCTGGCTCCTGCTATAACCTATAACTGGCACTGCAGTAGTGCTCCCCAGTCTCCCCCACAATTATAAGCTGTGTGAGCTGAGCAGTCAGACAGATATATATAATATTAAATATAGATAATAGATGATGTAGCACACTGGCCTGAGCCTGAGCAGTGCACACAGATATGGTATGTGACTGAGTCACTGTGTGCTGTGTATCGCTTTTTTCAGGCAGAGAACGGATTATAAAGTAAACTGCACTGTCCTCACTAGTAAACTCTCTCCACTCAGTCTCTACACTTCTACAGTAACAGTACTCCTCCTAGTCAGCTCCAGTAAATCTCTCTCAGTCTCTTATAATCTAAATGGAGAGGACGCCAGCCACTTCCTCTCCCTATCAATCTCAATGCACGTGTGAAAATGGCGGCGACGCGCGGCTCCTTATATAGAATCCGAGTCTCGCGATAGAATCCGAGCCTCGCGAGAATCCGACAGCGTCATGATGACGTTCGGGCGCGCTCGGGTTAACCGAGCAAGGCGGGAAGATCCGAGTCGCTCGGACCCGTGAAAAAAAACATGAAGTTCTGGCGGGTTCGGATTCAGAGAAACCGAACCCGCTCATCTCTAGTGCCGACACAGAGGTAGCCACAGCCGTGAACTACCGTACTGTACTGTGTCTGCTGCTAATATAGACTGGTTGATAAAGAGATGTAGTAGTATGTATGTATAAAGAAGAAAGAAAAAAAAACCACGGGTAGGTGGTATACAATTATGTATGGACTGCCGAGTGCCGACACAGAGGTAGCTACAGCCGTGAACTACCGTACTGTGTCTGCTGCGACTGGATGATAAATAATGATATAAAAAATATATATATATCACTACTGCAGCCGGACAGGTATATATATTATATAATGACGGACCTGCTGGACACTGTCTGTCAGCAGAATGAGTTTTTTATAGAATAAAAAAAAAAACACCACACAAGTGAAGTCACACGACGAGTGTTTAACTTTTTCAAGCAATCACAATATAGTATACTACTAACTATACTGGTGGTCAGTGTGGTCAGGTCACTGGTCAGTCACACTGGCAGTGGCACTCCTGCAGCAAAAGTGTGCACTGTTTAATTTTAATATAATATGTACTCCTGGCTCCTGCTATAACCTATAACTGGCACTGCAGTGCTCCCCAGTCTCCCCCACAATTATAAGCTGTGTGAGCTGAGCACAGTCAGATATATAATATATACATAGATGATGCAGCACACTGGGCTGAGCAGTGCACACAGATATGGTATGTGACTGTCTTGTACTCCTGGCTCCTGCTATAACCTATAACTGGCACTGCAGTGCTCCCCAGTCTCCCCCACAATTATAAGCTGTGTGAGCTGAGCACAGTCAGATATATAATATATACATAGATGATGCAGGCATGCAGCACACTGGGCTGAGCAGTGCACACAGATATGGTATGTGACTGAGTCACTGTGTGTACCGTTTTTTTCAGGCAGAGAACGGATATATTAAATAAAACAACTGCACTGCTGGTGGTCACTGTGGTCAGTCACTAAACTCTGCACTCTCTTCTACAGTATCAGCCTCAGGTCAATCTCTCTCTCTCTCTCCTAATCTAAATGGAGAGGACGCCAGCCACGTCCTCTCCCTATCAATCTCAATGCACGTGTGAAAATGGCGGCGACGCGCGGCTCCTTATATAGAATCCGAGTCTCGCGAGAATCCGACAGCGTCATGATGACGTTCGGGCGCGCTCGGGTTAACCGAGCAAGGCGGGAAGATCCGAGTCGCTCGGACCCGTGAAAAAAAACATGAAGTTCGTGCGGGTTCGGATTCAGAGAAACCGAACCCGCTCATCTCTAATTGTGGGTAATTCAGACCTGATTGCTAGGGTGTGTTTTTTGCATCCCTGTAATCAGGTAGTTGCCGCCTACAGCGGAAGGGAAAATTTGCTGTGCAGGTGTGTGATCACATGTGCACAAGAGCTGCACAGCTCAGCACTTACTCAGCCATTGAGGTGACGTCACAAATCCTCCCACAAAACGCCGGGTCCCTCCAGTGTTTTTCCGGACACTCCCTAGAAACATTCAGTTGCCACCCACACAAACACCCTCTTCTTGTCAATCTTCTTGTGATCTCCGGACCGTCGCACTTACGCATTGTGGCGCATACGCATGTGCAGTGCAGACCAGATTGCCCGCTGGGTGAAAATAAATTGAAGCGATCTGGTCTGAATAAGCCTCAATGTCTATTCACGGGAGACAGAGGGGCTGGGGCATGGCCAGTAGCTCACAGAGCACCTATAATGACAAAAATGGGAGACATGGCTCATGATCGCGATATACCTGCGAAGGTACGCCCTCTACTGATTGACAGGCAGAGGCATTCGCATTTTCTGCGGGGCACCCGGAGAAAATGTAGGCACACGCACAGGATGGACCCTGCGTATATGCCCCCATCCTCTTCATAGTTTTTGCGGTTGGAACGCGTATTACGATCCAAACTGAATAAGGCCCTATATGTCTTATATACACGAGCAGTGTGAAAACATCAATCGATGGGGGTAATTCCAAGATGATCGCAGCAGGAATTTTGTTAGCAGTTGGGCAAAACCATGTGTACTGCAGGGGAGGCAGATATAACATGTGCAGAAAGAGTTAGATTTGGGTGAGTTATTTTGTTTCTGTGCAGGGTAAATACTGACTGCTTTATTTTTACACTGCAAATTAGATTGCAGATTGAACACACCACACCCAAATCTAACTCTCTCTGCACATGTTAAATCTGCCTTCCCTGCAGTGCACATAGGTGGTCATTCCGAGTTGTTCGCTCTGTAATTTTCTTCGCATCGCAGCGATTTTCCGCTTAATGCGCATGCGCAATGTTCACACTGCAACTGCGCCAAGTAAATTTGCTATGCAGTTAGGAATATTACTCACGGTTTTTTCATCGTTCTGGTGATCGTAATGTGATTGACAGGAAGTGGGTGTTTCTGGGCGGAAACAGGCCGCTTTAGGGGCGTGTGGGAAAAAATGCTACCGTTTCTGGGAAAAACGCGGGAGTGGCTGGAGAAACGGAGGAGTGTCTGGGCGAACGCTGGGTGTGTTTGTGACGTCAAACCAGGAACGACAAGCACTGAACTGATCGCACTGGCAGAGTAAGTCTCGAGCTACTCAGAAACTGCACAGAGATGTCTTATCGCAATATTGCAAATCTTTCGTTCGCAATTTTAAGATGCTAAGCTTGCGAGCGAACAACTCGGAATGAGGGCCATGGGGGGTAATTCTGAGTTGATCGCAGCAGGATTTTTGTTAGCAGTTGGGCAAAACCATGTGCACTGCATTTACGAACAGATGATTTTTTTATATAAATTTTAAAATGTTAGTAAATGTGTGTGTTTTTTTCAACCTGGAAGCCCAACATCGATTAAGATCGATCTTAAATAGACCCCTGGGTTTTAAGGATAACCATGGTTGAGTCCAATGGTTAATTCACATTGACCGAAGTTCTAATTAAGTCACCTGTGCTCAAGCATGATATCCTTAAAATCTGGATTGCAATGACAGCATTTTGGAACTATGCCTAAGGGTTTAATTTTTACATTTATCCACTGACAATAAATCGTCCTACAATATCCCTGTAACTGTTATGATTACAGTATTTCACTAAATAATTTAATTTGCTGAACCTTCTGTAAAAAGAAATATTAAGCTGCTGTAATTCCCAGATGCAGCAAATTTGTTAGCTAGTGGGCAAAACCATGTGCACTGCAGGGATGGGGGGGGGGGGCAGATATAACATTTGCAGAGAGATTTAGGTGGGTTATATTGTTTGTGTGCAGGGTAAATACTGGCTGTTTTGTTTTTACACTGCAATTTAGATTTCAGTTTGAACACACCGCACCAAAATCTAACTCTCTCTGCACATATTATACACCCCCCCCCCCCCCCCCTGCAGTGTACATGGTTTTAGCTAATAAATTTGCTGCTGTGATCAGATCTGAGTTAAGCCCTATGTATTTGGCACTGGCAAAGGGTTAGAGGCCTTGCTGTAGAGCTCACACCTTTCTTATCATGCATTGTAATATTTCCTATGTCCTGATGTGCTCTCTGCTCCATCCAAGTAAACAGCAATGTAGCATGGCTATCAAAGAGCGTGAAGATTGCAGATTTCCTGGGATTAATGCTAAGGAATGCTATTCCAGAGGCTGCTGCTTTAATTCAAGTGTCACTGGGGTTAAATGGTGTTTTTACCTTAAAAACACAGGTAGAGTATATAGTACAGTGGTAAAGTGGGAGCATGTAGTGCTATTGATTACAGATTTGATGGAGCTTAAACATGGATAAGGTCCATGGCTCTGGTTCCATGGAATCTTCCACATTGGAATGCTGCGGAACAAAAAGGATTTAAATATTCAGCTTGCTAGCATTCAATGTACCTGCGGCTTGGCTCTAGCACATGGGTCTTCATCCTGTGGCCCTCCAGCTGCTGTGAAACTACACATCCCAGCATGCCCTGCCACAGTTTTGCTATTAAGGTATGCTAAAACTGAGGCAGGGCATGCTGGGATATGTAGTTCCACAGCAGCTGGAGGGTCGCAGGTTGAAGACCCATGTTCTAGCATGCCTGTTCTATGATGCATGTACCGTAATGTCACAATCAGCTTGGAATGGGGTGTCTAGCAGGCATTTGCTGACAGACACTTGAGGGAGACACACATCAGGAGATGCAGCATATCGGAGGTCTTCGATGCCTTTCCAGCAAATGCACACCACCTGCTGCTGGTCTGGACACAAAACAATGCCCACAATCGAAGTCCCAAAATGCCCAACTACAGGATTCATGTAAGTAGTGAATTTAGGAATGAATTTAGAAGTAGGAAATTAAGTTAGTTCACAAGTACATTCAAATTCAGATCTAAAGTCTAGGTAGGCCTCACGTCCTGGCAGCCCCCAGCATTTAAAAATGCATTGATTAGAGGTAGAGAATTAAATGTAGATAAGAAGTAGACACAAAATAAGACTCCACAGAGCAGTTATCAGGTGTCTTTATCAATTGTTGCATTTAAAAAATCAATCAATTAGGGAACACAATGTTGCAACAATGTAACCCTATTTGAAAATAGTACTAAATAAGTTTGTCGGTGTAAGACATTTGCAAAGGCGCATCCAAAACACGCTGGAAAATGCAACTGAATCTGTTTTTGGAGGCTAGAATAGGAAATGTGCATCGGTCCTACAAGTACTGAAAGCTCTTCTCCCATCTCCCTTTTCTGAAAAGCCATTTAATATATGGTTCCCAGATAGGGGACATATCAGATATTGCCTTTCAAAAGCAGCAAATATCATACCACTTCTATTGCCATCAAAGATAAACATTGATTGTTTTCAGATATTGGATTGAAAAAGCAGTCTTTATTGACATAAAGAAGCAAAAAAACATACATAAACATTACACACATAAGTACCGTGTTGCAGCACAGCCAAAACACAATACAAATGCTGTCGGTATAGTACAGTTCAAGAACTACAGTACAGGCCAGCCTACACTATAAATCATGAACTGCACTATACATTTAAACAATACAATAATACAACAGTTAATAAGGCTATGGGTGTGGAGTGTAAGAGGGTGAGGGAATCACAAGCCCGAAGCTTTATTGAAAGACAGACACATATAAAGGGAGGATTAATAAATACAAAGACTTTACTATAGAATGTAGTCCAATCCGGTCTTTCAACTCTTCCACAACTGAAAAACAGATAGTGTTCCCAAGCCTTCCATCCTGGAATATCTTCAATCTGTCGCCAATGAAGAAAACAATCCCTCCAGCAGACTCTTCAACCACGATACAAGATCACAGCCAAAAGGGCGAGAAGCAACTACACTTGCGTTTAACCAAAATGGCTAAAACTTAGTGAAGGAAAGTGCAGTGCACCAAAACATAAGCTGACACAATCATGGAGAATGCGCCAGCATATATGCTCTTCTATCTATATTTTGCAAACCTGCTCTTGTCCCCTCCAGCTGCTCCATGTAGATTTGACGCCTGGCAAGGTGCATAACCCACTGACAAGCAGGCACACTCCTGCATGAGTTTTCACTCTCACTAGCAGGATGATACACATTCATTTGCATGTGCTCCACCTCTGACACACCGCCCACCCAACCACCCAGTCACCAGAGCCACCCACAAGCCAACTGGCTCCGTGATTTAATTTGCACAGTGCAGTCATCCAGGCAGCATGTCCTTCTCAATGGAATAATCTCTGGTTCCATGGAATCTTCCGCATTGGAATGCTGCGGAACAAAAAGGATTTAAACATTCAGCTTGCTAGCATTCAATGTACCTGCGGCTTGGCTCTAGCACATGGGTCTTCATCCTGTGGCCCTCCAGCTGCTGTGAAACTACACATCCCAGCATGCCCTGCCACAGTTTTGCTATTAAGGTATGCTAAAACTGAGGCAGGGCATGCTGGTATATGTAGTTCCACAGCAGCTGGAGGGTCGCAGGTTGAAGACCCATATTCTAGCATGCCTGTTCTATGATGCATGTTCCGTGATGTCACAATCAGCTTGGAATGGTGTGTCTAGCATGCATTTGCTGACAGCCACTTGAGGGAGACACACATCAGGAGATGCAGCATATCGGAGGTCTTCGATGCCTTTCCAGCAAATGCACACCACCAGCTGCTGGTCTGGACACAAAACAATACCCACAATTGAAGGCTCAAAATGCCCAACTACAGGATTAATGTAAGTAGTGAATTTAGGAATGAATTTAGAAGTAGGAAATTAAGTTAGTTCACAAGTACATTCAAATTCAGATCTAAAGTCTAGGTAGGCCTCACGTCCTGGCAGCCCCCAGCATTTAAAAATGCCTTGATTAGAGGTAGGGAATTAAATGTAGATAAGAAGTAGACACAAAATAACACTCCACAGAGCAATTATCAGGTGTCTTTATCAATTGTTGCATTTAAAAAATCAAGCAATTAGGGAACACAATGTTGCGACAATGTAACCCTATTTGCAAAATAGTACTAAATAAGTTTGTCGATGTAAGACATTTGCAAAGGCGCAAACAAAACACGCTGGAAAATGCAACTGAATCTGTTTTTGGAGGTTAGAATAGATGCAGGATCAAGTAGCTCAATGGGTAGGGTGTTTGATTAGAATTCAACAGGTTATAGATTTGAATCCTGGGTATGATAGTTTGAGGTGTTATTTAATAAAGTATGTTTATATATTAGTCACACATGGCTTACTTTTACAAATGGCATGTCACCAGTTAGTGCTGACTGCTGATATGCCATTTGCACAAACACCCCATGTGTGACTGTATATGCAGTTAAGGAGGGCACCCCGGCAATACCACAAACCATTGAGTGTCAAGTATACTAGATATATCTTCATATCTCATGTGCTTTCTCTGAGACCAATCTTGTTATGCCCCTTCCCCACAAGGCATGCGCCTTTTGTCCATATTGCAAAAATGGGGAGGGGAGGGGGGGGGGCATATAATTCTCTGTCACAGGGCACCAAAAAGTCTAGTTATGGCTCTGGTATGCATTATGTAATCTGGCAGACCATATCTCCAACACTGGCTGGTTGGAATAGAAATCCGGTTATCTATGTGAGCAAATGACCATCAACGATTTACTCTCAAACACTAGAAAATGGACAAACATGGTCCCCTAAACAAATTGGTTAAATTTTGGGTTTAACCAATTTGTGTAATGACCATTTTTGACCACTTTTCTAGTGTTTGGGAGCAAATGGTTAATTGACATTTGCTACTATACATTACCAGATTTTCATTCCACCCATCCAGACTGGATAGATAGCCTGACAGATAATTGTGTAGTGTACGCCCAGGATAACTGTCAGTTGTGCTTTCTTTTATGACGGCACATAAATGGGTGGGCAGATCCAGAGCAAGCACTGCCCACTCATGCATAGTTGTCAACTGATGTGAAGTTCCAGGGGGCAATCTCAGTTATAAAGAAAAGTATCTGGAAATTGTCCCTAGTTTAAAAAAAAATTAAAAAAAAAATTGATCAACTCCATTTATTTAGTATGATATCCCAGCAGTCAGAACAACATACTTTATTAAATAACACATCTCAAACTACCATACCCAGGATTCAAACCTATAACCTGTTGAATTCTAATCAAACACCCTACCTATTGAGCTATTTGATCCTGCATAAAAATTGTGAACATTATATGAAGCTATTGGTACTTTGCAAAAAAAAGTATCAGCATTACAACGCAGCAGATCCATGCAGTTTGCAGCCACACACTACATGTATCTGCTCAGCCACAATGCTGATTATTTCTAGAGATGAGCGGGTTCGGTTTCTTTGAATCCGAACCCGCACGAACTTCACTTTTTTTTTCACGGGTCCGAGCGACTCGGATCTTCCCGCCTTGCTCGGTTAACCCGAGCGCGCCCGAACGTCATCATGACGCTGTCGGATTCTCGCGAGGCTCGGATTCTATATAAGGAGCCGCGCGTCGCCGCCATTTTCACACGTGCATTGAGATTGATAGGGAGAGGACGTGGCTGGCGTCCTCTCCATTTAGATTAGATTTAGAAGAGAGAGAGAGAGAGAGAGATTGCTGTGATACTGTAGATTAGAAGAGAGTGCAGACAGAGTTTAGTGACTGACGACCACAGTGACCAGTGACCACCAGAGACAGTGCAGTTGTTTGTTTTATTTAATATATCCGTTCTCTGCCTGAAAAAAACGGTACACAGTCACACAGTGACTCAGTCTGTGTGCACTGCTCAGCCCAGTGTGCTGCACATCAATGTATTGTATATAAAGCTTATAATTGTGGGGGAGACTGGGGAGCACTGCAGGTTGTTATAGCAGGAGCCAGGAGTACATGATAAATAATATTATATTAAAATTAAACAGTGCACACTTTTGCTGCAGGAGTGCCACTGCCAGTGTGACTAGTGGTGACCAGTGCCTGACCACCAGTATATTAGTAGTATTGTATACTATCTCTTTATCAACCAGTCTATATTAGCAGCAGACACAGTACAGTGCGGTAGTTCACGGCTGTGGCTACCTCTGTGTCGGCACTCGGCAGGCAGTCCGTCCATCCATAATTGTATTATAATATATACCACCTAACCGTGGTTTTTTTTTCATTCTTTATACCGTCGTCATACTAGTTGTTACGAGTATACTACTATCTCTTTATCAACCAGTGTACAGTGCGGTAGTTCACGGCTGTGGCTACCTCTGTGTCGGCACTCGGCAGGCAGTCCGTCCAACCATAATTGTATTATATACCACCTAACCGTGGTTTTTTTTTCATTCTTTATACCGTCGTCATACTAGTTGTTACGAGTATACTACTATCTCTTTATCAACCAGTGTACAGTGCGGTAGTTCACGGCTGTGGCTACCTCTGTGTCGGCACTCGGCAGGCAGTCCGTCCATCCATAATTGTATTATAATATATACCACCTAACCGTGGTTTTTTTTTCATTCTTTATACCGTCGTCATACTAGTTGTTACGAGTATACTACTATCTCTTTATCAACCAGTGTACAGTGCGGTAGTTCACGGCTGTGGCTACCTCTGTGTCGGCACTCGGCAGGCAGTCCGTCCAACCATAATTGTATTATAATATATACCACCTAACCGTGGTTTTTTTTTCATTCTTTATACCGTCGTCATACTAGTTGTTACGAGTATACTACTATCTCTTTATCAACCAGTGTACAGTGCGGTAGTTCACGGCTGTGGCTACCTCTGTGTCGGCACTCGGCAGGCAGTCCGTCCATCCATAATTGTATTATAATATATACCACCTAACCGTGGTTTTTTTTTCATTCTTTATACCGTCGTCATACTAGTTGTTACGAGTATACTACTATCTCTTTATCAACCAGTGTACAGTGCGGTAGTTCATGGCTGTGGCTACCTCTGTGTCGGCACTCGGCAGGCAGTCCGTCCAACCATAATTGTATTATAATATATACCACCTAACCGTGGTTTTTTTTTCATTCTTTATACCGTCGTCATACTAGTTGTTACGAGTATACTACTATCTCTTTATCAACCAGTGTACAGTGCGGTAGTTCACGGCTGTGGCTACCTCTGTGTCGGCACTCGGCAGGCAGTCCGTCCAACCATAATTGTATTATAATATATACCACCTAACCGTGGTTTTTTTTTCATTCTTTATACCGTCGTCATACTAGTTGTTACGAGTATACTACTATCTCTTTATCAACCAGTGTACAGTGCGGTAGTTCACGGCTGTGGCTACCTCTGTGTCGGCACTCGGCAGGCAGTCCGTCCATCCATAATTGTATTATATACCACCTAACCGTGGTTTTTTTATACCACCTAACCGTGGCAGTCCGTCCATAATTGTATACTAGTATCCAATCCATCCATCTCCATTGTTTACCTGAGGTGCCTTTTAGTTCTGCCTATAAAATATGGAGAACAAAAAAGTTGAGGTTCCAAAATTAGGGAAAGATCAAGATCCACTTCCACCTCGTGCTGAAGCTGCTGCCACTAGTCATGGCCGAGACGATGAAATGCCAGCAACGTCGTCTGCCAAGGCCGATGCCCAATGTCATAGTACAGAGCATGTCAAATCCAAAACACCAAATATCAGAAAAAAAAGGACTCCAAAACCTAAAATAAAATTGTCGGAGGAGAAGCGTAAACTTGCCAATATGCCATTTACCACACGGAGTGGCAAGGAACGGCTGAGGCCCTGGCCTATGTTCATGGCTAGTGGTTCAGCTTCACATGAGGATGGAAGCACTCAGCCTCTCGCTAGAAAACTGAAAAGACTCAAGCTGGCAAAAGCACCGCAAAGAACTGTGCGTTCTTTGAAATCCCAAATCCACAAGGAGAGTCCAATTGTGTCGGTTGCGATGCCTGACCTTCCCAACACTGGACGTGAAGAGCATGCACCTTCCACCATTTGCACGCCCCCTGCAAGTGCTGGAAGGAGCACCCGCAGTCCAGTTCCTGATAGTCAGATTGAAGATGTCAGTGTTGAAGTACACCAGGATGAGGAGGATATGGGTGTTGCTGGCGCTGGGGAGGAAATTGACCAGGAGGATTCTGATGGTGAGGTGGTTTGTTTAAGTCAGGCACCCGGGGAGACACCTGTTGTCCGTGGGAGGAATATGGCCGTTGACATGCCAGGTGAAAATACCAAAAAAATCAGCTCTTCGGTGTGGAGGTATTTCACCAGAAATGCAGACAACAGGTGTCAAGCCGTGTGTTCCCTTTGTCAAGCTGTAATAAGTAGGGGTAAGGACGTTAACCACCTCGGAACATCCTCCCTTATACGTCACCTGCAGCGCATTCATAATAAGTCAGTGACAAGTTCAAAAACTTTGGGTGACAGCGGAAGCAGTCCACTGACCAGTAAATCCCTTCCTCTTGTAACCAAGCTCACGCAAACCACCCCACCAACTCCCTCAGTGTCAATTTCCTCCTTCCCCAGGAATGCCAATAGTCCTGCAGGCCATGTCACTGGCAAGTCTGACGAGTCCTCTCCTGCCTGGGATTCCTCCGATGCATCCTTGCGTGTAACGCCTACTGCTGCTGGCGCTGCTGTTGTTGCCGCTGGGAGTCGATGGTCATCCCAGAGGGGAAGTCGTAAGCCCACTTGTACTACTTCCAGTAAGCAATTGACTGTTCAACAGTCCTTTGCGAGGAAGATGAAATATCACAGCAGTCATCCTACTGCAAAGCGGATAACTGAGGCCTTGGCATCCTGGGTGGTGAGAAACGTGGTTCCGGTATCCATCATTACTGCAGAGCCAACTAGAGACTTGTTGGAGGTACTGTGTCCCCGGTACCAAATACCATCTAGGTTCCATTTCTCTAGGCAGGCGATACCGAAAATGTACACAGACCTCAGAAAAAGAGTCACCAGTGTCCTAAAAAATGCAGCTGTACCCAATGTCCACTTAACCACGGACATGTGGACAAGTGGAGCAGGGCAGGGTCAGGACTATATGACTGTGACAGCCCACTGGGTAGATGTATGGACTCCCGCCGCAAGAACAGCAGCGGCGGCACCAGTAGCAGCATCTCGCAAACGCCAACTCTTTCCTAGGCAGGCTACGCTTTGTATCACCGCTTTCCAGAATACGCACACAGCTGAAAACCTCTTACGGCAACTGAGGAAGATCATCGCGGAATGGCTTACCCCAATTGGACTCTCCTGTGGATTTGTGGCATCGGACAACGCCAGCAATATTGTGTGTGCATTAAATCTGGGCCAATTCCAGCACGTCCCATGTTTTGCACATACCTTGAATTTGGTGGTGCAGAATTTTTTAAAAAACGACAGGGGCGTGCAAGAGATGCTGTCGGTGGCCAGAAGAATTGCGGGACACTTTCGGCGTACAGGCACCACGTACAGAAAACTGGAGCACCACCAAAAACTACTGAACCTGCCCTGCCATCATCTGAAGCAAGAAGTGGTAACGAGGTGGAATTCAACCCTCTATATGCTTCAGAGGTTGGAGGAGCAGCAAAAGGCCATTCAAGCCTATACAATTGAGCACGATATAGGAGGTGGAATGCACCTGTCTCAAGTGCAGTGGAGAATGATTTCAACGTTGTGCAAGGTTCTGATGCCCTTTGAACTTGCCACACGTGAAGTCAGTTCAGACACTGCCAGCCTGAGTCAGGTCATTCCCCTCATCAGGCTTTTGCAGAAGAAGCTGGAGGCATTGAAGGAGGAGCTAACACGGAGCGATTCCGCTAGGCATGTGGGACTTGTGGATGCAGCCCTTAATTCGCTTAACAAGGATTCACGGGTGGTCAATCTGTTGAAATCAGAGCACTACATTTTGGCCACCGTGCTCGATCCTAGATTTAAAGCCTACCTTGGATCTCTCTTTCCGGCAGACACAGGTCTGCTGGGGTTGAAAGACCTGCTGGTGACAAAATTGTCAAGTCAAGCGGAACGCGACCTGTCAACATCTCCTCCTTCACATTCTCCCGCAACTGGGGGTGCGAGGAAAAGGCTCAGAATTCCGAGCCCACCCGCTGGCGGTGATGCAGGGCAGTCTGGAGCGACTGCTGATGCTGACATCTGGTCCGGACTGAAGGACCTGACAACGATTACGGACATGTCGTCTACTGTCACTGCATATGATTCTCTCAACATTGATAGAATGGTGGAGGATTATATGAGTGACTGCATCCAAGTAGGCACGTCACACAGTCCGTACTTATACTGGCAGGAAAAAGAGGCAATTTGGAGGCCCTTGCACAAACTGGCTTTATTCTACCTAAGTTGCCCTCCCACAAGTGTGTACTCCGAAAGAGTGTTTAGTGCCGCCGCTCACCTTGTCAGCAATCGGCGTACGAGGTTACATCCAGAAAATGTGGAGAAGATGATGTTCATTAAAATGAATTATAATCAATTCCTCCGCGGAGACATTGACCAGCAGCAATTGCCTCCACAAAGTACACAGGGAGCTGAGATGGTGGATTCCAGTGGGGACGAATTGATAATCTGTGAGGAGGGGGATGTACACGGTGATATATCGGAGGGTGAAGATGAGGTGGACATCTTGCCTCTGTAGAGCCAGTTTGTGCAAGGAGAGATTAATTGCTTCTTTTTTGGGGGGGGTCCAAACCAACCCGTCATATCAGTCACAGTCGTGTGGCAGACCCTGTCACTGAAATGATGGGTTGGTTAAAGTGTGCATGTCCTGTTTTGTTTATACAACATAAGGGTGGGTGGGAGGGCCCAAGGATAATTCCATCTTGCACCTCTTTTTTCTTTTCTTTTTCTTTGCATCATGTGCTGATTGGGGAGGGTTTTTTGGAAGGGACATCCTGCGTGACACTGCAGTGCCACTCCTAGATGGGCCCGGTGTTTGTGTCGGCCACTAGGGTCGCTAATCTTACTCACACAGCTACCTCATTGCGCCTCTTTTTTTCTTTGCGTCATGTGCTGTTTGGGGAGGGTTTTTTGGAAGGGACATCCTGCGTGACACTGCAGTGCCACTCCTAGATGTGCCCGGTGTTTGTGTCGGCCACTAGGGTCGCTAATCTTACTCACACAGCTACCTCATTGCGCCTCTTTTTTTCTTTGCGTCATGTGCTGTTTGGGGAGGGTTTTTTGGAAGGGCCATCCTGCGTGACACTGCAGTGCCACTCCTAGATGGGCCCGGTGTTTGTGTCGGCCACTAGGGTCGCTAATCTTACTCACACAGCTACCTCATTGCGCCTCTTTTTTTCTTTGCGTCATGTGCTGTTTGGGGAGGGTTTTTTGGAAGGGACATCCTGCGTGACACTGCAGTGCCACTCCTAGATGGGCCCGGTGTTTGTGTCGGCCACTAGGGTCGCTTATCTTACTCACACAGCGACCTCGGTGCAAATTTTAGGACTAAAAATAATATTGTGAGGTGTGAGGTATTCAGAATAGACTGAAAATGAGTGTAAATTATGGTTTTTGAGGTTAATAATACTTTGGGATCAAAATGACCCCCAAATTCTATGATTTAAGCTGTTTTTTAGTGTTTTTGGAAAAAAACACCCGAATCCAAAACACACCCGAATCCGACAAAAATAATTCGGTGAGGTTTTGCCAAAACGCGTTCGAACCCAAAACACGGCCGCGGAACCGAACCCAAAACCAAAACACAAAACCCGAAAAATTTCAGGCGCTCATCTCTAATTATTTCTTCACAAAGTACAAGGTGAGCTCCAAACAGAATTCTCTAGCTTAGAATTATACCTTTCTATGCCAAACCTAGAAGTCGGGCCCCCCACCCTGGGATCCCCCAGAGGGAGGCCTGTACCGTCATGCGCAGGCTTGTCCGTTTTGGAAGCAGGCTGATGGGCAGCCCAGGCTTGCTTCAGTCTGGGCTTGGCAGGTCTGGAAGCATGAGCTTGCTTTGGGTATGCCTGACCTTGGGTACGCTTTACCTGAGGGATGAAAGGGCCAAGGGAAAGTACTTTTAGCCTTCTGCGTGGTAGGAGTCATACGAGGTAGGCAAGCTGTTTTAGCAGTAGCCAGATCAGCTACAATCTTATTGAGGTCTTCTCCAAAGAGAGTGTCTCCCTTGAAAGGAAGCACCTCCAGGGTTTTCTTGGAATCCATATCCACCGACCAGGATCTCAACCAGCTGTATAAAGTATTACCTTGGAACTGGCTCTCCACTCCCCATTATCTGGTTATCATGGCTTCCTCCGCCAGTGTCCAGACTCGCTTGCTGAAGCTCGGCCACTTCTTCCTAGCAGCAGGCTCCTGGATCACTGGGCAGCAGAGGTGCTTGGGAGCCGGAAGGGGGCGGAGCAATTAGGCAGGCAGTTGCAGTGCTGCCCAGCTATCTGTGGTGTGAGAAGAAGCAGGGGCACCCCACCGCTGGCAGTGCTGCAGCTAGCGGTGGTGGCAGCGGCGAGGCTGCTGGGCTGGGTCTTGAAAAAGGTTGAAAGAAGGGTTTTACGGCATGGAATGTACAAACTGCGAGACCCTGCTGGTAGCGCCTTTGTCTATTTAGTAGGAAGGGCACGTAACAGCCGGGGGGCAATGGAGGAAGCCCCTTTAGGGCTGGAGCCCCTTCAGGGCTGGAGCCCGGCGGCAACTGACTCCGTTGTCTCTGGCAGTTCTGCCCCTGGACTAGAGGAATGGTCAAGAACATGGCAACATTTAATGCCAAAAAATGCAAAATCATACACGTCTCAAAAATGCAAAGGCTAACTATAATATTAAGGGCATTATAATGGCAAGAGGAAAGCTATCTAAGTATTACTATTTCAGGTGAGCAATGTAACAAAGCAATAGGAAAGGCAAGTCAGATGCTTGTTTGCATAGGTTAAAGAACCAGTAGCAGAAAAAAGTAATACAGGTTGAGTATCCCATATGCAAATATTCCGAAATACGGAATATTCCGAAATACGGACTTTTTTGAGTGAGACTGAGATAGTGAAACCTTTGTTTTTTGATGGCTCAGTGTACACAAACTTTGTTTAATACTCAAAGTTATTAAAAATATTGTATTAAATGAACTTCAGACTGTGTGTATAAGGTGTATATGACACATGAATGAATTCTGTGAATGTACACACACTTTGTTTAATGCACAAAGTTATAAAAAATATTGGCTAAAATGACCTTCAGGCTGTGTGTATAAGGTGTATATGAAACATAAATGCATTCTGTGCTTAGATTTAGGTCCCATCACCATAATATCTCGTTATGGTATGCAATTATTCCAAAATACAGAAAAATCCGATATCCAAAATTCCTCTGGTCCCAAGCATTTTGGATAAGGGATACTCAACCTGTAATGCCACTGTATAGGTCCTTGGTACAGCCACATTTAGAATCCTGTGTTCAGTTCCAGAAGCCATATCTCCAGAAGGCTGTAAATACATTAGGGCAACTAAAATTGTGCATGGCCTACATCACAAAACTTACCTGGAAATACTAAAAAATGTTGATGTGTATAGTTTGGAGAAGGGAAGAGGGAACATACAGTAATAGAAACATTTAAATATATAGGGAGGAATGTAATAGGGTGTGAGAATCAGAAAGTGAGAGATTTTGTGTTTTTTCCTGTTGTTTTTTTTTTTTTTATTGTTTGTTTTTTAAAGTGGCAATCCTTTACATGGCAAAACCAGGTTGATATTTGCCACCGTGGGCATGTGTAGAAGGGGCACTGCTACTGTTGGCATTATGTGTGTAAGCTGCACTGATATGGTGGTTATGTGTATAAAGGGCACTGCGACTGTGGGTATTATTATTATTATTATTATTATTATTATTACATGCGGTGTAATGACAATAAGATAGTGCTACTGTGTGGCGTATTTTGATTTGGGGTGCTATTGTGTGGCCATGCCCCTTCCTTGTGATACCACACCTTCTTTTTTTAAGGAGCGCACTGTCCCTTTATTAAGTATTGGAGAGAGGGCCCAAATTAATAGTTTGCAGGGAGGCGCCAAACACCCTAGCACTGGCCCTTTGGTAGGGGACAGGATTTGCTTCTGCTTGTGCACATATGTTATGATTGCCAGCCAACAGCACTGGTTTTGCCTATAACACTAACTATAAATATTTTGAATTGGTCCTGGACCACCAATCCAAGGCACCCCTGCAAGTGTCCTGAGGCACCCCAGGGTGCAGTTTGAGAACCACTGGTCTAGTGAGTACCCAGGATAATTATTGTAGCTGGTCTGCGGGTAACAGCTCTCAGATCCACTTCTAGAAAAAATGCAGCAATGTAATTTGAGTGACAAACTGCAGAGATGAACCCTTTCTGTGACTGCTGCACAGGGATCACACAAACTCTATTCATAGGGCTGACTTCACTTAGGGGAGATGTTCTCACCCCGCAAAGAAGTGCGAGTATATACCGCACTTACGGTACCATTGGATTTACAGATATTTTCTTGCAATACACTATGGGGGTCATTCTGAGTTGATTGCTCGCTAGCAGTTTTTAGCAGCCATGCAAACGCATTGTCGCTGCCCACTGGAGAGTGTATATTCACTTTGGAGAAGTGCGAACACTTGAGCAGCCGAGCGCCTGCAAAATCGTTTCAAAATAAGACCAGCACTGTAGTTACACTTCGTGTGCGTTGATTCTAACAACCGAGGGACGGCTTTTGATGTCACACACCCATCCAGCGAATGCCCAGCCACGTCTGCATTTCTTCTGCCACGCCTGCATTTTTCCAAGCACTCCCTGAAAACGGTCAGTTGACACCCAGAAACGCCCTCTTTCTGTCAATCTCCTTGTGGCCTGTTCTGTGATTGGAATAATCGCTAGAACTAGTGCAAAACCACAATGGACTTTGTACCCGTACGATGCGCATGCACATTACGGAGCATGCGCATGCACAGATTAGCCATTTTTTTTCAACTGATTGCTACGCAGCGAACAACGGCAGCAAGCGATCAACTCGGAATGACCCCCTATATACATAGAAACATGGATTTTTACTGCAGGAATTATGGTTAGTTTAGGGGTATCGGTAAGGGTCAAAAGAGGTGTAGCTAGGGGTCCAAGCGCCCCTGGCAAAGTAAGGGACTGGCGCCCCCCCTTTCGATAAAGCATTGCAGTCCATTGGCGGTTACCATGTTGGAGCCACAGCAACTGACCCCCTCCCCCACACGCTGCCCTACATCATCGGCTGGGATTCACTGTTGGTGTGAAGCCACTGGGAACATTCTGGTAGCACTAGCAGCAGTCTGTGTCATAGATAGGGAAGGCAGAAGGTTAACTAGCTAATAGCAGTCTGTTGGCAGCAGAGGCTGGGCGGGGGGCTGAGAATGAGCCAACGCTGATCAGTGTCCAGTCTGCTCAGACAAAAATATTTTGTGATCAGGGCTGGTTCTAGACCAAAGGAGCCAATGGCAAAAATTTCCTTTGGCACCCCCCCCCCCCCCCCACACACACACACACACACAAACACACACACACACACACACACACACACCCACCAAAAAAGAACATATCCCAGTTTAACATAACGCTATGTGGTGCAAGGTGTGGAGCTGGTCACTTGTATCAGACCTCTGACATTTGCCTTTTCACCCATATTGCATACTTTTTCTTGCAGGTTGTGTCTTAATTCAAGAAGTGTTCTAAGTACTTCAGCTTAGTATCTTTACTGACCCCTCTTTACCCCACACTACATAACTGACCCCTCTATACCCTACACTACATCACTGACCTTTCTATAACCATCACTGCATTACTGACCCCTCTATACAGTACACTGACCTCTATATACCTGCTAGTACATCCCTGATGCCTATATTCCCTAAGCTAAATCCCTGACGCCTCTATTCCCTATGCTACATCCCTGACGCCTCTATACCCTACGCTACATCCCTGATGCCTCTATTCCCTACGCTACATTCCTGATGCCTCTATAACCTACGCTACATCCCTGACGCCTCTATACCCTATGCTACATCCCTGACGCCTCTATACAGTACAATGCATTACTGATCCCTCTAGACCATACATCCTCATTACATCAGAGAGATAGTGAAACACTGGAAAAAATAATGATAAAGTGGACTACAGAAACTGATGCTCTAAACAAAGGAGAGAGAGAGAAAAGCACAAGGGAAAGTGGGCAATCGGAACACCATAGAGAGAGGAGAGATAGAAATGCCTGAAAAAGTAAAGGGGGTTGGGTATGGCATCCGGCGCTCGGGATTCCAGCAGTCACATGATACCTAATCCTAATCCTAACCCTCTGGGGGGGTGGCGGATAGGGCTAACCCTCAGGGGGTGGCAGCTAGGACTAACCCCCCCCCCCTCCTAGTGCCTTCCCTAACACCCCCTCCCCCGGTCCTAACCCTCCCTCCAATACTCGCCTTCGGGATGTTGGCTGTCTGTGTGTCGGCACCAGTCTCCCAAGTGGTGTCAGGATTCCAACATCGGTCAAATGACCGCCGGTATACCGTCTGCCGGGATGGTAAATGTATCCTGAGGACAGGTAGTGAGTGTGGAGGGATAGGTGGTTCAGTAAAATGTAACAGCTCAAACTGCGATCATTCACTGATAAATTGATTTATAGCTCTCCCTTTTTAACCATTGCAGTCATAAAAGCAATGTTTTTTAAACTTTTAAATAAAGCTTGTTAGCATCCCCAGCACACTGTATATGCTGGGAGATGTAGTTCTCAATATGAAAACATTTAATTACTGTATGAACTCTAATTCCCCAACTGAAACCTCTCACAAACACACACTCCTAAATCTAGTACACACACACACACACATTTCCCCAGTACTGACAACTCTCATCACTTCCACACACTGACAACTCCCTCCTGCTCCTCTCCCCACTGACACTGACAGCTCCCTCACAGTCACACACATCCTCCACCCCCCCACCCCCCCCACACACACACTGATAGCACACATGCACAAATCCCCCCCTCCTCGACACTAACTGTCACGGACTGCTTGGGCAGCAGGGGGCAGGCTCTGACTTGAAGTGCTGAAATTCAACAGCTCTCTCGAACTTGCAAGGCATGGCTGTGCAGCTGTCTCCAGCCATCTCCTTGCCCACTGTGTAATTTGTGGCGTTCTCTGATGTTCCCCGCTCTGCCTCTACAACCGGCACATAATGTACAGCAGTGGTGACTCCTGAGTATGGGCCTGGAGAACTCCGCCTACCGGGGGGTAGGGATTAATAATTTCAAAGGGGCAGAGCTAGGAGTGAAGCAGTGGACAGCAGTTGAGGGGCGTTTCAAACTGTAACAGGGTTGGGACAATTTCAGTATCCTTCCCTCACCGTCTAATTGGTCAGTCCCACGCTGATTGCCATAGCGCCCTTTCGAGACTGCAGAACTCTATCCCTTAGCCACGGTTGGCACAGCTGGATGGTGCCCCTGGCAAGTGCCATCCTGGCCAAGGGGTAGATACGCCCCTGAGGGTCAGGGCCAGAAACAGATATCTCGGGGCCCAGTACACTGATATCTCTGGGGCCCCCTCAACCCCCCCTTAACTTGGCAGAGGGATCTTTAAAAAAAAATGGAGCCTTTGACACGGACCGTCAGTGAGGCCGGCAGGTGGTTTTCATACTGGGCTATCCAGCTCTTCGGTGGCGGTGGCAGGGACATTCAGAAAAGGGCCAGCACAGCAACATGCATAATAATGGCAATACAGTATGGACCACAGGGACTGGACAAAGTGATCGGGTAAAAGGAGGGGGGAGGGTTTAGTTGGCCTGTTAATTGTTTTCCTGCTTAAATTGAGCAGTTGGTGGATACACTTTAAAAAGCAATATTGGCACTGTGGCCCCATTATTTCTGTTCTTAATACTTGCCCTAGAGTATCAAAATTTGTTTCACGGCACCCCTAGGCCAAAGTTTTTTTTATTGAGAAATTCAGAAAAAAATATAAAATTAAGTAAATTGTGTTTATAGCATGTCATCCTCAGGTTCAGTTATGTTGTGAGGGAATGGTTTTGCCAATTTAATAAAGTATAAATAATTTTAATTGGTCCTGGACCACCAAACTATGCTACCAGTGCAAGAACCCCAGTTTGGAAACTACTGCCATAAAATAAACCTTTTTTGTTTTTTTTAAACTACATGTAATACACCTTAGAGCTCAGTTCCTAAAAGGTTTTAAACCCTTGCATACAGTAAACTACACATATTTAAAAATCCTACACCGGGCACAAGTGCTCACGGGCCAATTTCATGGCAGTCTCGGATAGGAGGGCATTGTGGATTCACCAAGGGAATGCTGATGCTGACTCCAAGAAGAAAGGGAGTCTCTTCCCTATGAAGGTGAAGCCTTGTTTGGCGACGGCCTAGTTAATTTGATCTCGGCAGCTCCCGCAGGTAAGTCATCCTTCTTGCCCTATGTTCCCTCTCAACGGATGAAGACGCATCATTATCTGACGCAGTCATTTCGGCCCAATAGATATGCAAGAAGTTAAGATTCTCCCAGGGCAAGGCTCACCCATTGCACTCTGGGTGTGCTGCTCCTGCGATTTCCCCAAATGTGGGAAACTTGACTGCATAATTTGTGTTTCCCCTGGTCGGCTCTCGTATAATTCAGATCTCTTTGTCTCAGGTCTCTCTCCAGCCTAGTTTGCTGTCTGTTTCCACTTCTCTTTTCTTGAGCCGCTCCCTTCTATGCCCTTGCGCACTATCCTGACTTCTCCCGTATGCTTAATTTGTGCCTTCCAACGCACAATGCGAACTACAGGTAGTGCTGCAGGGCCCACACCCTTTTACTTGCCTTACAGAGCAGCTCTGGAGCTGTTACAGTGCCCAGCTGCTGCAAGAATCAGCTTGAATGCTTCAGGGGCTGGGGCATAGCCAACATGAGCCCCACACCGAAGGAGGGTGGAGGTGTTTAATGCGATAATCCTGTCTTCCAAGACCAGAATCTCACTCCATTGGTGGCTGCACAGTTCTCACCTCCTAGAGGGGCGATGGTTCGGGATCCAGGACTGGATCCTAGGGACCAAGGATGCAACCCTCCGAGGCTGGGAAGCAGTCACACAGGGGGAAAACATCCAAGGAAGATGGTCAAGTCAGGAAAGTTGTCTCCACATAAATGTTCTGGAGTTAAGGGCCATTTAATAACTGCAGACACAGTACGCACTGGGACGGGTGCCCAGCATCCTCTACGGACTAAGAGAAAAGGATTTACCGGTAGGTATTAAAATCCTATTTTCTCTAACGTCCTAGAGGATGCTGGGGACTCCGTAAGGACCATGTGGATAGACAGGCTCCGCAGGAGACATGGGTACTTTAAGAAAGATTTTAGTTCTGGGTGTACACTGGCTCCTCCCTCTATGCCCCTCCTCCAGACCTCAGTTTGATACTGTGCCCAGTGGAGACTGAGTGCTTTTCAGGAGCTCTCCTGAGCTTTCTGACAGAAAGTATTTTGTTAGGTTTTTAATTTTCAGGGAGCACTGCTGGCAACAGACTCCCTGCATCGAGGGACTGAGGGGAGAGAAGCAGCCTTACTCTCTGAGTTGCAAGGTCCTGCTTCTTAGGCTACTGGACACCATTTGCTCCAGAGGGATTGGTACACAGGATCTCACCCTCGCCGTCCGTCCCAGAGCCGCGCCTCCGTCCCCCTCGCAGAGCCGGAAGATAGAAGCCGGGTGAGTATGAGAAGAAAAGAGGACTTCAGAGGCGGCAGAAGATTTCATGATCTTCACTGAAGTAACGCACAGCACTGCAGCTGTGCGCCATTGCTCCCATACACCTCACATACTCCGGTCACTGTAAGGGTGCAGTGCGCAGGGGGGTGGGGGGTGGGCGCCCTGGGCAGCAATATAAACCTCTTTTTGGCATAAATATAACACATATACAGCTGGGCACTGTATATATGTATGAGCCCCCGCCAATTTTACAGTTTAAGCGGGACAGAAGCCCGCCGCCGAGGGTGCGGGGCTTCTCCCTCAGCACTCACCAGTGCCATTTTTTCTTCACAGCACCGCTGAGAGGAAGCTCCCCGGACTCTCCCCTGCTTATACCATGGTAGACAAGAGAGTTGAAAAGAGGGGGGGGGGGGCACATAATTCGGCGCAAATTACATACAGCAGTACTACTGGGCAAACATTAAGTTACTGTGTTATTCCTGGGTTATATACCACTGGGGTGTGTGCTGGCATACTCTCTCTCTGTCTGTCTCTCCAAAGGGCGTTGTGGGGAAACTGTCTTCAGAAAAAGCATTCCCTGTGTGTGTGGTGTGTCGGTACACGTGTGTCGACATGTCTGAGGAAGAAGGCTATATTAGAGAGGAGCAGGAGCAAATGAATGTGGTGTCTCCGCCGACAGATGATTGGATGGATATGTGGAATGTTTTAAATGCTAGTGTAAACTCATTGCACAAAAGATTAGACAAGGCTGAAGCTTTGGGACAGTCAGGGTCTCAACCCATGCCTGATCCTATGTTGCAGGGACTGTCAGGGTCTCATAAGCGCCCACTATCCCAGATTGTTGGCACAGATACCGACACGGATTCTGACTCCAGTGTCGATTACGATGATGCAAAGTTACAGCCAAAATTGGCAAAATCCATTCGATATATGATTATGGCAATAAAAGATGTTTTGCACATCACAGAGGAACCCCCTGTCCCTGACAAGAGGGTACATATGTACAAGGGAAAGAAGCCTGAGGTAACCTTTGAGGAGGTCACACGAGCTGAACGAGTTATGTGAAAAAGCTTGGGAATCTCCAGATAAAAGACTGCAGATTTCCAAAAGGATTCTTATGGCGTATCCTTTCCCATCAATGGATAGGTTACGATGGGAATCCTCCCCTAGGGTGGACAAAGCATTAACACGCTTATCCAAGAAGGTAGCCCTCCCGTCCCAGTATATGGCTACCCTCAAAGAGTCTGCTGACCGCAAACAGGAGATAACCCTGAAGTCCATTTATACACATTCAGGTACCTTACTCAGACCGGCAATTGCGTCGGCCTGGGTGTGTAGTGCTGTAGCGGCATGGACGGATACCTTATCTGAGGGGATGGATACCCTAGATAAGGATACTATTTTATTGACCCTGGGGCATATAAGAGATGCTGTCCTATATATGTGTGTGTATGCAAACTACAGGTGGTGCTGCAGGGCTCACACCCTTTTACTTGTCTTGTAGAGCAACTCTGGAGCTGTTACTGGGTCCAGCTGCTGCAAGAAATCAGCTTAAATGCTTCAGGGGCTGGGGCATGGCCAACATGAGCCCCACACTGATGGGGGATGGGGGTGTATAAAGCGATTTAGGGGTCATCCAAGCGCAACCCCACAAAGGCCGCCATGCCCTGCGTGACCCTTTTCTCTTTTCATATGCAGACGAGGGTTGCAGCCAACTATGCCCACTGCTTGGATGACATCACCATATGCAAATCCATCTGCTGCAGGCCTTCCCCCAGGAATGCTTGCACTAGTTGTTGCATTTGGTTTGTTGTTTGGGGGTGCTTCAGTATTAGGCAGCCTTCTGCCCTCCCACATTCGTCTGAAATTGTGTTCTCCCTGCAGTTGTTGTCCCCAGATGAGAGTTCCCTTGTGCTTCCTCTGTTGAATCTCCTTAACTTGACAGGGGTGTGCCAGAGCAGCCGCCCTCCACAGCCCTATCCCAACACATACTTATCTTGCATATGAGATCTCTTGATCATGAAGATAGTTCTCACAGGGTGAGGTTCATCCATTACATTTTAAAGTAGGAAGGTACAAATTACATATTCAAATTACATATATGTGCTGGATTCAAATGTTTCCCCCCCTTCCTTTCTCAATTGTGCCCATCAGCAGCTATTCTTATGTTGCTGCCAATGGGTGTGACACATTCATTTCTTCTGTGGGGTACACTGGACTCCACAAGGATTCACATTGGGGTGTAGAGTAGGATCTTGATCTGAGGCACCAACAGGCTCAAAGCTTTTGACTGTTCCCAAGATGTTTAGTGCCCCCTCCTCTATAACCTCACTTCCATGAACAGGGAGCTCAGTTTGTAGTTGGTGCCTTCAGTAGCAGGCCACTTAACATGGGGCTGCCTCAGGCAGCCTTTTCTTAGCTATTAATTTTGGCAAGAAAAGAAGAACTTTTTTTATAAGAATCTACAAGGGCTGCAGCAGGCTAGGTCTAATAGACCTCTTTACTGCAGCTCCATCACTCCCAGTGGCGCAGTATACTCCCGTGCCCCGGTTGCTGGGTCACTTGCAGCAGAGGCTCCGGTTTCTTCCTAAGGTCAGTCACACACACACACACACACACCGCCCTCCGGGATCACGAGGCCGCTGATGGGGGCGGGCCGTGTGCGCACTGGCGTGGACATTGATTACTGGGCAGCCGCTCAACTAGCCACCAGGGACAGTTAAGGAGCACAGCTCTGGGGTTTTTTCTCCTATATTAACCCCATTTTGTACTACCCGCAGTGCATTGTGATAGATAATGGGGCCTGATTCAGGTTGGATTGCAATCCAACTGCAAAAACTGCTAAGAGCATACGCATCCGCCTGCATTTTCTGCGGCACCCCGCAGATAATGCGATCGCCTCTGCCTGTCAATCGGTGCAGGGGGGGGGGGGAGGGGGGTCAACAACACTTCATTTCCAAGTCGGAGATGGAGCGGTGTGGGGGCACGGTTTCAAAATGGGGTCGGCAACGGAGAAACAGGAGGCGTGGTCAGAGCAGCTGCATGACATCACATGGGCCAGACTCTGCCAGTGGAGCCCCAGCGTCATGCGGTAGATTTTGTAGAGGCCGGGAGGACTTCTGTTCCTGGGAACTAGCTGTGTTGTGCAGCTTTATTCCTCTGCACCTACCTCTGGCAAGAAAGGACGCACCTCGCACTTTCTTGTTTCTTTGTGACCGAAAGGACTGCATTTGATAATGCGGAGCTTTCTTATGCTGTGAGGGAACATAAGGTAAAAAATTTGATTTTCCAGCTGTAGCTGTGCGTGTTAATGCTTTGTCCATCCTAGGGGAGGATTCCCATCGTAACCTGTCCGTTGATGGGAAAGGATACGCCATAAGAATCCTTTTGGAAATCTGCAGTCTTTTATCTGGAGATTCCCAAGCTTTTTCACATAACTCGTTCAGCTCGTGTGACCCCCTCAAAGGTTACCTCAGGCTTCTTTCCCTTGTACATATGTACACTCTTGTCAGGGACAGGGGGTTCCTCTGTGATGTGCAAAACATCTTTTATTGCCATAATCATATATCGAATGGATTTTGTTAATTTTGGCTGTAACTTTGCATCATCGTAATCGACACTGGAGTCAGAATCCGTGTCGGTATCTGTGTCAACAAACTGGGATAGTGGGCGCTTATGAGACCCTGACAGTCCCTGCAACATAGGATCAGGCATGGGTTGAGACCCTGACTGTCCCAAAGCTTCAGCCTTGTCTAATCTTTTGTGCAATGAGTTTACACTAGCATTTAAAACATTCCACATATCCATCCAATCAGGTGTCAGCGGAGACACCACATTCATTTGCTCCTGCTCCTCTCTATTATAGCCTTCTTCCTCAGACATGTCGACACACGTGTACCGACACACCACACACACAGGGAATGCTTTTTCTGAAGACAGTTTCCCCACAAGGCCCTTTGGAGAGACAGAGAGAGAGTATGCCAGCACACACCCCAGCGCTATATAACCCAGGAATAACACCGTAACTTAATGTTTGTCCAGTAGCGCTGCTGTATGTAATTTGCGCCGAATTATGTCCCCCCCCCTCTCTTTTCAACCGTCTTCTCTACCGTGGTATAAGCAGGGGAGAGTCCGGGGAGCTTCCCCTCAGCGGTGCTGTGGAGAAAAAATGGCGCTGGTGAGTGCTGAGGGAGAAGCCCCGCCCCCTCGGCGGCGGGCTTCTGTCCCGCTTAAACTGTAAAATTGGCGGGGGCTCATACATATATACAGTGCCCAGCTGTATATATGTTATATTTTTGCCAAAAAGAGGTTTATATTGCTGCCCAGGGCGCCCCCCCTGCGCCCTGCACCATTACAGTGGCCGGATTATGTGAGGTGTATGGGAGCAATGGCGCACAGCTGCAGTGCTGTGCGTTACCTCAGTGAAGATCATGAACTCTGTGGAGCCCGTGTATCCCCATGGTCCTTACAGAGTCCCCAGTTTCCTCTAGGACGGTAAATCCTTTTCTCTTAGTCTGAAGAGGATGCTGGGCACCCGTCCCAGTGTGTACTGTGTCTGCAGTTATTAAATGGCCCTTAACTCCAGAACATTTATGTGGAGACAACTTTCCTGACTTGACCATCTTCCTTGGACGTTTTCCCCCTGTGTGACTGCTCCCCAGCCTCGGAGGGTTGCATCCGTGGTCCCTAGGATCCAGTCCTGGATCCCGAACCATCGCCCCTCTAGGAGGTGAGAACTGTGCAGCCACCAATGGAGTGAGATTCTGGTCTTGGAAGACAGGATTATCCTCCGATGCATGTGTAGGTGGGATCCGGACCACTTGTCCAACAGGTCCCACTGGAACACTCTGGCATGGAACCTGCCAAACTGAATGGCCTCGTAGGCCACAACCATCTTCCCCAGCAACCGAATGCATTGATGGATTAACACTCTTGCTGGTTTCAGAATATGTTTGACCAGACTCTGGATCTCCATAGCCTTTCCACTGGAAGAAAACCTCTTCTGTGTCCAGTATGACTCCCAAAAACAACAACCGCGTCATTGGGACCAACTGCGGTTTTGGCAAGTTTAGGAGCCAACCATGTTGTTGAAGAACTGTCAGGGAGAGTGCAATGTTTTGCACCAACTGGTCCCTGGATCTCGCCTTTATCAGGAGATCATCCAAGTACGGGATAATTGTGACTCCTTGCTTGCGAAGGAGAACCATCATTTCCGCCATCATCCTGGTGAAAATCCTCGGAGCTGTGGACAGACCAAACGGCAACGTCTGAAATTGGTAATGACAATCCTGAATTGCAAACCTTAGGTAGCTTGATGCAGTGGCTAAATGGGAACATGTAAGTAGGCATCCTTTATGTCTACCAAAACCATGAAATCTCCTTCCTCCGGACTGGAGATCACTACCCTGAGAGATTCCATCTTGAAATTGAATTTCTTTAGGAAGAAATTGAGGGATTTCAGATTTAAGATTGGTCTGACTGAGCCGTCCGGCTTCGGGACCACGAAGAGGCTTGAATAAAAACCTTCTCCCTGCTGACTAAGGCCAATTTGAACAATCAGTGAGGGGGAACGTCTTGAAACCCCAGTTTGTACCCTTGGGACACTATTTGTAAAACCCACGAGTCCAGGTCCGAATGAATCCAGAACTGACTGAAGAGTTTTAGACGTGCCCCCACTGGTGTGGGCTCCTGCAAGAAAGCCCCAGCGTCATGCAGTGGATTTGTCAGAAGCAGAGGACAATCTCTGCTCCTGCGATCTTGAAGAGGCTATAGACCTCTTCTTTCTCCTTCCTCTACCTGCAAAGAAAAGGGAATCTTAACTTCTTGCATATCTATTGGGCCAAAATGACTGCGTTAGATAATGATGCGTCTTCATCCGTTGAGAGGGAACATAGGGCAAGAAGGTTGACTTACCTGCGGGAGCTGCCGAGATCAAATTAACTAGGCCGTCGCCAAACAAGGCTTCACCTTCATAGGGAAGAGACTCCCTTTCTTCTTGGAGTCAGCATCAGCATTCCCTTGGTGAATCCACAATGCCCTCCTATCCGAGACTGCCATGAAATTGGCCCGTGAACTCAATGTTTTTTTCCTGGGTCATATAGTGCTGGGGTGTGTGCTGGCATACTCTCTCTCTCTGTCTCTCCAAAGGGCCTTGTTGGGGAACTGTCCTCAGATAAGAGGATTCCCTGAGTGTATGGTGTGTCGGTACACGTGTGTCGACATGTCTGAGGTAGAAGGCTCTCCTAGAGAGGAGCAGGAGCAAATTAATGTGGTGTCTCCGTCGACAACGCCGACACCTGTCTGGATGGATATGTGGAATGTTTTAAGTGCTAATGTAAACTTATTGCACAAGAGATTAGACAAAGCTGAAGCTAGGGAACAGTCAGGGAGTCAACCCATGCCTGTCCCTATGTCGCAGGGACCTTCGGGGTCTCAAAAGCGCCCACTATCCCAAATAGTTGACACAGATACCGACACGGATTCTGACTCCAGTGTCGACTACGATGATGCAAAGTTACAGCCAAAATTGGCTAAATGTATTCGATATATGATTATTGCAATAAAAGATGTTTTGCACATCACAGAGGAACCCCCTGTCCCTGACACGAGGGTACACATGTATAAGGGAAAGAAACCTGAGATAACCTTTCCCCCCTCACATGAGTTGAACGAATTATGTGAAAAAGCTTGGGAATCTCCAGACAAAAAGCTGCAGATTCCCAAAAGGATTCTTATGGCGTATCCTTTCCTGCCAATGGACAGGATACGGTGGGAATCCTCCCCTAGGGTGGATAAATCATTGACACACTTATCCAAAAAGGTAGCGCTGCCATCCCAGGATACGGCTACCCTCAGGGACCCTGCTGACCGCAAGCAGGAGGTTACCCTAAAGTCCATTTACACACATTCTGGTACCTTACTCAGACCGGCAATTGCGTCGGCCGGGGTTGTAGCGCGGTAGCAGCATGAACAGATCCCTTATTAGCAGAGATTGAGACCCTAGATAAGGATGCTATGTTATTGACCATAGGGCATATAAAAGATGCTGTCCTATATATGAGAGATGCTCAAAGAGACATTAGTCTACTGGGTTCTAGAATAAACGCTATGTCGATTTCTGCTAGACGAGTCCTATGGACCCGGCAATGGACAGGTGATGCCGACTCAAAAAGGCATATGGAGGTTTTACCTTACAGGGGTGAGGAATTGTTTGGGGAAGGTCTCTCGGACCTAGTCTCCACAGCTACAGCTGGTAAATCAAATTTTTTGCCTTATATTCCCTCACAGCCTAAGACAGCACCACATTATCAAATGCAGTCCTTTCGATCACAGAGAAACAAGAAAGTACGAGGTGCGTCCTTTCTTGCCAGAGGTAAGGGCAGAGGGAAAAAGCTGCACAACACAGCTAGTTCCCAGGAACAGAAGTCCTCCCCGGCCTCTACAAAATCCACTGCATGACGCTGGTGCTCCGCTAAAGGAGTACGCCCCAGTGGGGGCACGTCTTCGAGTTTTCAGCCACATCTGGGTTCATTCGCAGGTGAATCCCTAGGCAATAGAAATTGTTTCTCAGGGTTACAAGCTGGAATTCGAAGAGGTGCCTCCTCGCCGGTTTTTCAAATCGGCCCTACCATCTTCTCCCCTGGAAAGGGAGATAGTGTTAAATGCAATTCACAAATTGTATCTTCAACAGGTGGCGGTCAAGGTTCCCCTGCTTCAACAAGGAAGGGGAAATTATTCGACCCTGTTTGTAGTCCCGAAACCGGACGGTTTGGTCAGACCCATATTAAATTTAAAATCCCTGAACCTATACTTGAAAAGGTTCAAGTTCAAGATGGAATCGCTAAGAGCGGTCATCGCCAGCCTAGAGGGGGGGGGGATTTTATGGTATCTCTGGACATAAAGGAGGCATACCTTCATGTACCCATTATCCACCTCATCAGGCGTACCTAAGATTTGTGGTACAGTATTGTCATTACCAATTTCAGACGTTGCCGTTTGGTCTCTCCAGAATTTTCCCCGAGAATTTTCACCAAGGTAATGGCGGAAATTATGGTGCTCCTGCAAAAGCAAGGTGTCACAATTATCCCGTACTTGAACGATCTCCTCATAAAAGCGAGATCAAGAGAGCAGTTGCTGAACAGCGTATAACTTTCACTGAAGGTGTTACAGCAACACAGCTGGATTCTCAATATCCCGAAGTCGCAGTTGGTTCCTACGACTCGTCTGACTTTGCTTGGGCATGATTCTGGATACGGACCAGAAAAAGGTTTATCTTCCGATAGAAAAGGCCCAGGAACTCATGACTCTGGTCAGGAACCTATTGAAACCAAAGGGTGTGGAGTGTAAGAGGGTGAGGGACTCACAAGCCCGAAGCTTTATTGAAAGACAGACACATATAAAGGGAGGATTAATAAATACAAAGATATCCTTTACTATAGAATGTAGTCCAATCCGGTCTTTCAACTCTTCCACAACTGAAAAACGGATAGTGTTCCCAAGCCTTCCATCCTGGAATATCTTCAGTCTCTCGCCAAAGAAGAAAACAATCCCTCCAGCAGACTCTTCAACCACGATACAAGATCACAGCCAAAAGGGCGAGAAGCAACTACACTTGCGTTTAACCAAAATGGCTAAAACTTAGTGGAGGAAAGTGCAGTGCACCAAAACATAAGCTGACACAATCATGGAGAATGCGCCAGCATATATGCTCTTCTAACAAGGGCCCTCATTCCGAGTTGTTCGCTCGGTAAAAATCTTCGCATCGCAGCGATTTTAAGCTTAATGCGCATGCGCAATGTCTGCACTGCGACTGCGCCAAGTAAATTTGCTATGCAGTTAGGAATTTTACTCTAGGCATTTTCATCGTTCTGGCGATCGTAATGTGATTGACAGGAAATGGGTGTTACTGGGCGGAAACAGGCCGTTTTATGGGCGTGTGGGAAAAAACGCTACCGTTTCCGGAAAAAACGCAGGAGTGGCCGGAGAAACGGAGGAGTGTCTGGGCGAACGCTGGGTGTGTTTGTGACGTCAAACCAGGAACGACAAGCACTGAACTGATCGCAGATGCCGAGTAAGTCTGAAGCTACTCAGAAACTGCTACGAGGTGTGTAATCGCAATATTGCGAATACATCGTTCGCAATTTTAAGATGCTAAGATTCACTCCCAGTAGGCGGCGGCTTAGCATGAGCAAATCTGCTAAAATCCGCTTGCGAGCGAACAACTCGGAATGAGGGCCTATATTTTGCAAACCTGCTCTTGTTCCCTCCAGCTGCTCCATGTAGATTTGACGTCTGGCAAGGTGCATAACCCACTGACAAGCAGGCACACTCCTGCATGAGTTTTCACTCTCACTAGCTGGATGATACACATTCATTTGCATGTGCTCCACCTCCGACACACCGCCCACCCATCCACCCAGTCACCAGAGCCACCCACAAGCCAACTGGCTCCGTGATTTAATTTGCACAGTGCAGTCATCCAGGCAGCATGTCCTTCTCAATGGAATAATCTCTGGTTCCATGGAATCTTCCGCATTGGAATGCTGCGGAACAAAAATGATTTAAACATTCAGCTTGCTAGCATTCAATGTACCTGCGGCTTGGCTCTAGCACATGGGTCTTCATCCTGTGGCCCTCCAGCTGCTGTGAAACTACACATCCCAGCATGCCCTGCCATAGTTTTGCTATTAAGGTATGCTAAAACTGAGGCAGGGCATGCTGGGATATGTAGTTCCACAGCAGCTGGAGGGTCGCAGGTTGAAGACCCATGTTCTAGCATGCCTGTTCTATGATGCATGTTCCGTGATGTCACAATCAGCTTGGAATGGGGTGTCTAGCATGCATTTACTGACAGCCACTTGAGGGAGACACACATCAGGAGATGCAGCATATCGGAGGTCTTCGATGCCTTTCCAGCAAATGCACACCACCAGCTGCTGGTCTGGACACAAAGCAATGCCCACAATTGAAGGCTCAAAATGCCCAACTACAGGATTAATGTAAGTAGTGAATTTAGGAATGAATTTAGAAGTAGGAAATTAAGTTAGTTCACAAGTACATTCAAATTCAGATCTAAAGTCTAGGTAGGCCTCACGTCCTGGCAGCCCCCAGCATTTAAAAATGCCTTGATTAGAGTTAGGGAATTAAATGTAGATAAGAAGTAGACACAAAATAAGACTCCACAGAGCAATTATCAGGTGTCTTTATCAATTGTTGCATTTAAAAAATCAAGCAATTAGGGAACACAATGTTGTGACAATGTAACCCTATTTGCAAAATAGTACTAAATAAGTTTGTCGATGTAATACATTTGCAAAGGCGCAAACAAAACACGCTGGAAAATGCAACTGAATCTGTTTTTGGAGGTTAGAATAGATGCAGGATCAAGTAGCTCAATGGGTAGGGTGTTTGATTAGAATTCAACAGGTTATAGGTTTGAATCCTGGGTATGGTAGTTTGAGATGTGTTATTTAATAAAGTATGTTTATATATTAGTCACACATGGCTTACTTGTATAAATGGCATGTCACCAGTTAGTGCTGACTGCTGATATGCCATTTGCACAAACACGCCATGTGTGACTGTATATGCATTTAAGGAGGGCAATACCACAAACCATTGAGTGTCAAGTATACTAGATATATCTTCATATCTCATGTGCTTTCTCTGAGACCAATCTTGTTATGCCCCTTCCCCACAAGGCATGCGCCTTTTGTCCATATTGCAAAAATGGGGAGGGGGGGGGGCATATAATTCTCTGTCACAGGGCACCAAAAAGTCTAGTTATGGCTCTGGTATGCATTATGTAATCTGGCAGACCATCTCTCCAACACTGTCTGGTTGGAATAGAAATCCGGTTATCTATGTGAGCAAATGACCATCAACGATTTACTCTCAAACACTTGAAAATGGACAAAAATGGTCCCCTAAACAAATTGGTTAAATTTTGGGTTTAACCAATTTGTGTAATGACCATTTTTGACCACTTTTCTAGTGTTTGGGAGCAAATGGTTAATTGACATTTGCTCCTATACATTACCAGATTTTCATGCCATCCATCCAGACTGGATAGATAGCCTGACAGATAATTGTGTAGTGTACGCCCAGGATAACTGTCAGATGTGCTTTCTTTTATGACGGCACATAAATGGGTGGGCAGATCTAGGGCAAGCACTGCCCACTCATGCATAGTTGTCAACTGATGTGAAGTTCCAGGGGGCAATCTCAGTTATAAAGAAAAGTATCTGGAAATTGTCCCTAGTTTAAAAAAAAAAAAAAAAGAAATTGATCAACTCCATTTATTTAGTATGCTATCCCAGGTGATAGGATGCCGGCAGTCAGAACAACATACTTTATTAAATAACACATCTCAAACTACCATACCCAGGATTCAAACCTATAACCTGTTGAATTCTAATCAAACACCCTACCCATTGAGCTATTTGATCCTGCATAAAAATTGTGAACATTATATGAAGCTATTGGTACTTTGCAAAAAAAAAGTATCAGCATTACAATGCAGCAGATCCATGCAGTTTGCAGCCACACACTACATGTACCTGCTCAGCCACAATGCTGATTATTTCTTCACAAAGTACAAGGTGAGCTCCAAACAAAATTCTTTAGCTTAGAATTATACCTTTCTATGCCAAACCTAGAAGTCCCCCAGAGGGAGGCCTGCACCGTCATGCGGCAGGCTTGTCCGTTTTGGAAGCAGGCTGATGGGCAGCCCAGGCTTGCTTCAGTCTGGGCTTGGCAGGTCTGGAAGCATGAGCTTGCATTGGGTATGCCTGACCTTGGGTACGCTTTACCTGGAGGATGAAAGGGCCAAGGGAAAGTACTTTTAGCCTTCTGCGTGGTAGGAGTCATACTAGGTAGGCAAGCTGTTTTAGCAGTAGCCAGATCAGCTACAATCTTATTGAGGTCTTCTCCAAAGAGAGTGTCTCCCTTGAAAGGAAGCACCTCCAGGGTTTTCTTGGAATCCATATCCACCGACCAGGATCTCAACCAGCTGTATAAAGTATTACCTTGGAACTGGCTCTCCACTCCCCATTATCTGGTTATCATGGCTTCCTCCGCCAGTGTCCAGACTCGCTTGCTGAAGCTCGGCCACTTCTTCCTAGCAGCAGGCTCCTGGATCACTGGGCAGCAGAGGTGCTTGGGAGCCGGAAGGGGGCGGAGCAATCAGGCAGGCAGTTGCAGTGCTGCCCAGCTATCTGTGGTGTGAGAAGAAGCAGGGGCACCCCACCGCTGGCAGTGCTGCAGCTAGAGGCTGCTGGGCTGGGTCTTGAAAAAGGTGGAAAGAAGGGTGTTACGGCATGGAATGTACAAACTGCGAGACCCTGCTGGTAGCGCCTTTGTCTATTTAGTAGGAAGGGCACGTAACAGCCGGGGGGCTATGGGGGAAGCCCCTTTAGGGCTGGAGCCCGGCGGCAACTGACTCCGTTGTCTCTGGCAGTTCCACCCCTGCACTAGAGGAATGGTCAAGAACATGGCAACATTTAATGCCAAAAAATGCAAAATCATACACGTCTCAAAAATGCAAAGGCTAACTATAAGATTAAGGGCATTATAATGGCAAGAGGAAAGCTATCTAAGTATTACTATTTCAGGTGAGCAATGTATCAAAGCAATAGGAAAGGCAAGTCAGATGCTTGTTTGCATAGGTTAAAGAACCAGTAGCAGAAAAAAGTAATACAGGTTGAGTATCCCATATCCAAATATTCCGAAATACGGAATATTCCGAAATACGGACTTTTTTGAGTGAGACTTTGTTTTTTGATGGCTCAGTGTACACAAACTTTGTTTAATACTCAAAGTTATTAAAAATATTGTATTAAATGAACTTCAGACTGTGTGTATAAGGTGTATATGAAACATAAATGAATTCTGTGAATGTACACACACTTTGTTTAATGCACAAAGTTATAAAAAATATTGGCTAAAATGACCTTCAGGCTGTGTGTATAAGGTGTATATGAAACATAAATGCATTCTGTGCTTAGATTTAGGTCCCATCACCATAATATCTCGTTATGGTATGCAATTATTCCAAAATACAGAAAAATCCGATATCCAAAATTCCTCTGGTCCCAAGCATTTTGGATAAGGGATACTCAACCTGTAATGCCACTGTATAGGTCCTTGGTACAGCCACATTTAGAATCCTGTGTTCAGTTCCAGAAGCCATATCTCCAGAAGGCTGTAATTACATTAGGGCAACTAAAATGGTGCATGGCCTACATCACAAAACTTACCTGGAAATACTAAAAGATATTGATGTGTATAGTTTGGAGAAGGGAAGAGGGAACATACAGTAATAGAAACATTTAAATATATAGGGAGGAATGTAATAGGGTGTGAGAATCAGAAAGTGAGAGATTTTGTGTTTTTTTCCTGTTGTTTTTTTGTTTTTGTTTGATTGTTTGTTTTTTAAAGTGGCAATCCTTTACATGGCAAAACCAGGTTGATTTTTGCCATGTAAAGGATTGCCACCATGGGCATGTGTAGAAGGGGCACTGCTACTGTTGGCATTATGTGTGTAAGCTGCACTGATATGGTGGTTATGTGTATAAAGGGCACTGCGACTGTGGGTATTATTATTATTATTATTACATGCGGTGTAATGACAATAAGATAGTGCTACTGTGTGGCGTATATTGATTTGGGGTGCTATTGTGTGGCCATGCCCCTTCCTTGTGATACCACACCTTCTTTTTTTAAGGCGCCTTTATTAAGTATTGGAGAGAGGGCTTAAATTAATAGTTTGCAGGGAGGCGCCAAACACCCTAGCACCGGCCCTTTGGTAGGGGACAGGATTTGCTTCTGCTTGTGCACATATGTTATGATTGCCAGCCAACAGCACTGGTTTTGCCTATAACACTAACTATAAATATTTTGAATTGGTCCTGGACCACCAATCCAAGGCACCCCTGCAAGGTGTCCTGAGGCACCCCAGGGTGCAGTTTGAGAACAACTGGTCTAGTGAGTACCCAGGATAATTATTGTAGCTGGTCTGCGGGTAACAGCTCTCAGATCCACTTCTAGAAAAAATGCAACAATGTAATTTGAGTGACAAACTGCAGAGATGAACCCTTTCTGTGACTGCTGCACAGGGATCACACAAACTCTATTCATAGGGCTGACTTCACTTAGGGGAGATGTTCTCGCCCGTATATACCGCACTTACGGTACCATTGGATTTACAGATATTTTCTTGCAATACACTATGGGGGTCATTCTGAGTTGATTGTTTGCTAGCAGTTTTTAGCAGCCTTAAAACGGTGGAGTTAACATATCTCACGTGGAAGGTGGTCATGTTATTAGCCTTGGCTTCGGCTAGGCGAGTGTCGGAATTAGCGGCTTTGTCACATAAAAGCCCATATTTGGTGTTCCATGTGGATAGAGCGGAATTGCGGACCCGTCCTCAATTCCTACCTAAAGTGGTCTCATCTTTTCATATGAACCAACCTATTGTGGTGCCTTTGGCTATGTGTGACTTGGAGGATTCCGAGTTACTTGATGTGGTCAGGGCTTTGAAAATTTACGTGGCCAGGACGGCTAGAGTCAGGAAAACTGAAGCGCTGTTTGTCCTGTATGCAACCAACAAGATTGGTGCCCCTGCTTCAAAGCAGGCTATTGCTCGCTGGATTTGTAACACGATTCAGCAAGCGCATTCTATGGCTGGATTGCAGTTACAGAAATCGGTCTAGGCCCATTCCACGAGGAAAGTGGGCTCTTCTTGGGCGGCTGCCCGAGGGGTCTCGGCACTACAGCTGTGTCGAGCTGCTACTTGGCCAGGTTCAAACACCTTTTCAAAATACTATAAGTTTGATACCCTGGCTGAGGAGGAACTCATGTTTGCTCAATCGGTGCTGCAGAGTCATCCGCACTCTCCCGCCCGTTTTGGAGCTTTGGTATAATCCCCATGGTCCTTACGGAGTCCCCAGCATCCTCTAGGACGTTAGAGAAAATAAGATTTTAAACCTACCGGTAAATCTTTTTCTCGTAGTCCGTAGAGGATGCTGGGCGCCCGTCCCAAGTGCGGACTACTTCTGCAATACTTGTATATAGTTATTGCTTCAATAAGGGTTATGTTATAGTTGCATCGGTCCTGCACTGATGCTACAGTATGTTGTTTTTTCGTACTCATAACTGGGTAGTTTATCACAAGTTATACGGTGTGATTGGTGTGGCTGGTATGAATCTTGCCCTGGATTAACAAAATCCTTTCCTCATACTGTCAGTCTCCTCTGGGCACAGTTACTCTAACTGTGGCATAGAGGGGCATAGAGGGAGGAGCCAGTGCACACCCAGAACTAAAGTCTTTCTTAAAGTGCCCATGTCTCCTGCGGAGCCCGTCTATCCCCATGGTCCTTACGGAGTCCCCAGCATCCTCTACGGACTACGAGAAAAAGATTTACCGGTAGGTTTAAAATCTTATTTTCTACTTTATTCTTTTCTATCCTAGTTTATTCAGACCAACTCTCATCCAAGGAGTTTGATATTCTACTACCTGCATGCAATTTAAATTGCTTAAATTGTTTATATGGTTGATTTGTCCTTCACAATCCATAATATGCAACTTGGATGTACTTGTGTCATTGAAAATCTTATAATAAAAATGTTTATATATTGAAAAAAAAAGTTATAAGACATATGCATTCAATATTTGAAGAAACAAAATAAAATAAAGCTATGTATTGGGTTTCACTAACAAGCACATTGGAAGACTTGACTACTGTTAAAAGACATGCATTACATGGTATAGAGCCACAAACCACAATGTAGTAAAATAAAAACAAACTTACATGTGTATCAAACCTATGTGAGGCTTACATTGATAGTGCAAGATCAACACTCTATCAACTGTGCAAACTAGACTGCACATAAATGCCATAAAATTTATCTGAGATTTTAGTAAATAAGGCCCGTTGCTGTCCGGGTCACACAGCCGTCACGGCCCGCCCCCATAAGGTCCGGTCATGTCTGCGTTGTCCTGACTGTGCCCCCAAAATGGCGGCACAACGCCGCTGGCCCGACTCCTCCTGCCCAGTGACCGCCTCTGCCTGTCAATCAGACAGAGGCGCTCACTGGGCAGAGATGCTGATCGCATCTCTGGCATGTGCCGGTGCACTGTGGCACCAGCACACACGCACTTCAGACCTGATCTCCTGTTGTGTGAATATGCACAGCAGGGATCAGGTCTTAATTAGGCCCTATATACAGCTGTCAGTAAAGCAGGGATGTGCTGCTGCCAGTGAGGCAGGGATGTTCTGCTGTCAGTGAAGCAGTGATGTGCTGCTGTCAGTGAAGCAGTGATGTGCTGCTGTCAGCGAGGCAGTGATGTGCTGCTGTCAGCGAGGCAGGGATGTGCTGCTATAAGTGAGGCAGGGATGTGCTGCCGTCAATGAGGCAGGGATGTGCTGCCGTCAATGTTGCATGGATGTGTTGCTGTCAACGTTGCAGGGATGTGCTGCTGTCAGTGAAGCAGGAATGTGCTGCTGCAGTGAGGCAGAGATATGCTGCCCACTATCTCCCTATCACCCCTGCCTGAGTCACACACTTTCCCTGTCACCCCTGCCTCAGTTACCCACTATCTCCCAGTCACCGCTGCCTCAGTCAATCACTATACCTGCGACCCCTGCCTCAGTCACCCACTATCCCTGTCACCCCTGCCTCAGTCACCCACTGTCACCCTATCACCCCTGCTTCAGTCACCCACTATCCCTGTCAACCCTGCCTCAGTCTCTTACTGTCCCTGTCACCCCTGCCACAGTCATCCACTATCTCCCTATCATCCCTGCCTTATTCATTTATTATCCCTGTCACCCACTTTCTTCCCATACTTACCCAACCCCTTCCTATCACCCCTCCCTCAGTAACCCACTATCTCCCTGTCACCCCTGCCTCAGTCACCCACTATCACTGTCACCCCTGCATCAGTCACCCACTATCTCCCAGTCACCCCGGCTTCAGTCACCCACTATCTCCCACTCATACATGCTTCAGTCACCCACTATCTCCCAGTCATCCCTGCCTCAGTCACCTACTGACACCAGTGCAGATATTTCTGCTGCAGCCTCTCCACTCTCCAGCGTGAACGTCCTGACGACTGAGGAAATCCGCTTTCCAGTTGAGGACTCCGGGAATGAACACTGCCGATATTGCTGGCAGATGACGTTCTACCCAACTGAGGATTTTTTTATACTTCCAGCTTTGCCATGCAGTTTCGAGTGCCGACTTGATGATTTGTGTACACTACCGTGGTGGCGTTGTCCGATTGTACTTGAACAGGCCTGTTCTGTACTAGAGGCAGGGCCAGTATCAATGAATTGAACACTGCCCGCAATTCCAGAATGTTTATCGGGAGGAGAGATTCCTCCCTGGTCCACCGATGGTGAAGGGTCGTCATCACGGCCATGACCTTGGTGAATTTCCGAGGTGCCGTGGCCAAACCAGAAGGCAGGACCTGAAATCCAAAAACTAACCAGGCACAACACTGCTTAGCTTCCAACATCAGATGAGATTGGACATATCCAGTGTGATGCGGCTGTAGATGATTTTTGCTGTTTCTAACTTCTACATCAATGAATAAGTTTCAAAATAGAATGCATCAAGAGAACGGTGTTGGTAGTATAAAACTACCTACAGCACCTGGTATTCCCAGGTGGTCTCACATCCAAGAACAAACCAGGCCTAAGATCAGGTGATATTGGGCATATACAGTGTGGTGTGGCTGTAGATGAACTTAGTGGTTTCTGTTAGAGTTCTTCTACTTCTAACTACTAGTACATAAATGAATAAGCGGCCGATTTATTAAACCTGGTGGAATGATAAAGTACCAGCCAATCAGCTCCTAATTGCCATGTCACAGGCTGGGTTTGAAAAATGACAGTTAGGAGCTGACTGGCTGGTACTTTATCACCTTGCACTTTATCAGTTCACCAGGCTTAATAGATCTGCCCCAATGTTTCAAAATGGAATGCATCAAGAGAACGGTGTTGGTATTGTAAAAATACACACAGCTCCTGGTATTTCCTGGTGGTCTCCCATCCAAGTACTAAAACCAGGACCAACACTGCTCAGCTTCCATGATCAGGAGAGATTGGGCAAATCCAGTGTGCTGTGGCTGTAGATGAGCTGGTGGTTTCTGCTAGAGCTCTTCTACTTCTAACTTCTGGTACATAAAAGAATACGTGTAAAAATTAAATGTACCAAGAAAAGGGTGTTGGTAGTTTAAAAACACCTAAAGAATCTGATAATACATGGATGGGAGACTGCTTGGTAGTAACAAAGTCCAATACTGCTTTGCTTCAAAGATCAAATGAGATTGGGCATATCCAGTGTGGTGTGGCTTTAGATAAGCTTTGTGGTTTCTGTTAGAGCTCTTCTACTTCTAACTACTGGTACATTAATGAATATGTATAAGGTTGTAGTTTATCCAATATGCCTTTACTACCTTACCTCCCCCCCCCCTCCCCTCCCCTCCTTATAGCTTCCTTTGTTCTCTCCTCCTCGTGTGTGCGTTATTTGTTTTCTCATACGTCCTAGAGGATGCAGGGATCACATTAAGAACCATGGGGTATAGACGGGATCCGCAGGAGACATGGGCACTTTAAGACTTTCAAAGGGTGTGAACTGTCTCCTCCCTCTATGCCCCTCCTCCAGACTCCAGTTTTAGAATTGTTCCCAGTGAGACTGGATGCACTACAGGGGAGCTCTACTGAGTTTCTCTGAAAAGACTTATGTTAGTTTTTCTTATTTTCAGGGAGGCTGCTGGCAACAGTCTCCCTGCTTCGTGGGACTTAGGGGAGAGAAGTATGACCAACTTCTAGTGAGTTCAATGGCTCTACTTCTGGCTGACAGGACACCATTAGCTCCTGAGGGTGCTGATCGCTGGGTACGCCTAGATGCCCACTTCCGTAGCCTGCCGTCACCCCCTTACAGAGCCAGAAGTCAGAAGACAGGCGAGTAGCAGAAGAACAGATGGCATTCTGAGGTACCACGCAGCGAGCGGAATGCTGTGCGCCATGCTCCCACACAAACACAGGCACTGCAGGGTGCAGGGCGTGGGGGGAGGGCACCCTGGGCAGCATAAATTCTAGAGATGAGCGCCGGAAATTTTTCGGGTTTTGTGTTTTGGTTTTGGGTTCGGTTCCGCGGCCGTGTTTTGGGTTCGACCGCGTTTTTGCAAAACCTCACCGAATTTTTTTTGTCGGATTCGGGTGTGTTTTGGATTCGGGTGTTTTTTTAAAAAAACCCTAAAAAACAGCTTAAATCATAGAATTTGGGGGTCATTTTGATCCCAAAGTATTATTAACCTCAAAAAACATAATTTACACTCATTTTCAGCCTATTCTGAACACATCACACCTCACAATATTATTTTTAGTCCTAAAATTTGCACCGAGGTCGCTGTGTGAGTAAGATAAGCGACCCTAGTGGCCGACACAAACACCGGGCCCATCTAGGAGTGGCACTGCAGTGTCACGCAGGATGGCCCTTCCAAAAAACCCTCCCCAAACAGCACATGACGCAAAGAAAAAAAGAGGCGCAATGAGGTAGCTGACTGTGTGAGTAAGATTAGCGACCCTAGTGGCCGACACAAACACCGGGCACATCTAGGAGTGGCACTGCAGTGTCACGCAGGATGTCCCTTCCAAAAAACCCTCCCCAAACAGCACATGACGCAAAGAAAAAAAGAGGCGCAATGAGGTAGCTGTGTGAGTAAGATTAGCGACCCTAGTGGCCGACACAAACACCGGGCCCATCTAGGAGTGGCACTGCAGTGTCACGCAGGATGTCCCTTCCAAAAAACCCTCCCCAATCAGCACATGATGCAAAGAAAAAGAAAAGAAAAAAGAGGTGCAAGATGGAATTATCCTTGGGCCCTCCCACCCACCCTTATGTTGTATAAACAAAACAGGACATGCACACTTTAACCAACCCATCATTTCAGTGACAGGGTCTGCCACACGACTGTGACTGATATGACGGGTTGGTTTGGACCCCCCCCAAAAAAGAAGCAATTAATCTCTCCTTGCACAAACTGGCTCTACAGAGGCAAGATGTCCACCTCATCTTCACCCTCCGATATATCACCGTGTACATCCCCCTCCTCACAGATTATCAATTCGTCCCCACTGGAATCCACCATCTCAGCTCCCTGTGTACTTTGTGGAGGCAATTGCTGCTGGTCAATGTCTCCGCGGAGGAATTGATTATAATTCATTTTAATGAACATCATCTTCTCCACATTTTCTGGATGTAACCTCGTACGCCGATTGCTGACAAGGTGAGCGGCGGCACTAAACACTCTTTCGGAGTTCACACTTGTGGGAGGGCAACTTAGGTAGAATAAAGCCAGTTTGTGCAAGGGCCTCCAAATTGCCTCTTTTTCCTGCCAGTATAAGTACGGACTGTGTGACGTGCCTACTTGGATGCGGTCACTCATATAATCCTCCACCATTCTATCAATGTTGAGAGAATCATATGCAGTGACAGTAGATGACATGTCCGTAATCGTTGTCAGGTCCTTCAGTCCGGACCAGATGTCAGCATCAGCAGTCGCTCCAGACTGCCCTGCATCACCGCCAGCGGGTGGGCTCGGAATTCTGAGCCTTTTCCTCGCACCCCCAGTTGCGGGAGAATGTGAAGGAGGAGATGTTGACAGGTCGCGTTCCGCTTGACTTGACAATTTTGTCACCAGCAGGTCTTTCAACCCCAGCAGACCTGTGTCTGCCGGAAAGAGAGATCCAAGGTAGGCTTTAAATCTAGGATCGAGCACGGTGGCCAAAATGTAGTGCTCTGATTTCAACAGATTGACCACCCGTGAATCCTTGTTAAGCGAATTAAGGGCTGCATCCACAAGTCCCACATGCCTAGCGGAATCGCTCCGTGTTAGCTCCTTCTTCAATGCCTCCAGCTTCTTCTGCAAAAGCCTGATGAGGGGAATGACCTGACTCAGGCTGGCAGTGTCTGAACTGACTTCACGTGTGGCAAGTTCAAAGGGCATCAGAACCTTGCACAACGTTGAAATCATTCTCCACTGCACTTGAGACAGGTGCATTCCATCTCCTATATCGTGCTCAATTGTATAGGCTTGAATGGCCTTTTGCTGCTCCTCCAACCTCTGAAGCATATAGAGGGTTGAATTCCACCTCGTTACCACTTCTTGCTTCAGATGATGGCAGGGCAGGTTCAGTAGTTTTTGGTGGTGCTCCAGTTTTCTGTACGTGGTGCCTGTACGCCGAAAGTGTCCCGCAATTTTTCTGGCCACCGACAGCATCTCTTGCACGCCCCTGTCGTTTTTTAAAAAATTCTGCACCACCAAATTCAAGGTATGTGCAAAACATGGGACGTGCTGGAATTTGCCCATATTTAATGCACACACAATATTGCTGGCGTTGTCCGATGCCACAAATCCACAGGAGAGTCCAATTGGGGTAAGCCATTCCGCGATGATCTTCCTCAGTTGCCGTAAGAGGTTTTCAGCTGTGTGCGTATTCTGGAAAGCGGTGATACAAAGCGTAGCCTGCCTAGGAAAGAGTTGGCGTTTGCGAGATGCTGCTACTGGTGCCGCCGCTGCTGTTCTTGCGGCGGGAGTCCATACATCTACCCAGTGGGCTGTCACAGTCATATAGTCCTGACCCTGCCCTGCTCCACTTGTCCACATGTCCGTGGTTAAGTGGACATTGGGTACAACTGCATTTTTTAGGACACTGGTGAGTCTTTTTCTGACGTCCGTGTACATTCTCGGTATCGCCTGCCTAGAGAAGTGGAACCTAGATGGTATTTGGTAACGGGGGCACACTGCCTCAATAAATTGTCTAGTTCCCTGTGAACTAACGGCGGATACCGGACGCACGTCTAACACCAACATAGTTGTCAAGGCCTCAGTTATCCGCTTTGCAGTAGGATGACTGCTGTGATATTTCATCTTCCTCGCAAAGGACTGTTGAACAGTCAATTGCTTACTGGAAGTAGTACAAGTGGGCTTACGACTTCCCCTCTGGGATGACCATCGACTCCCAGCGGCAACAACAGCAGCGCCAGCAGCAGTAGGCGTTACACGCAAGGATGCATCGGAGGAATCCCAGGCAGGAGAGGACTCGTCAGACTTGCCAGTGACATGGCCTGCAGGACTATTGGCATTCCTGGGGAAGGAGGAAATTGACACTGAGGGAGTTGGTGGGGTGGTTTGCGTGAGCTTGGTTACAAGAGGAAGGGATTTACTGGTCAGTGGACTGCTTCCGCTGTCACCCAAAGTTTTTGAACTTGTCACTGACTTATTATGAATGCGCTGCAGGTGACGTATAAGGGAGGATGTTCCGAGGTGGTTAACGTCCTTACCCCTACTTATTACAGCTTGACAAAGGGAACACACGGCTTGACACCTGTTGTCCGCATTTCTGGTGAAATACCTCCACACCGAAGAGCTGATTTTTTTGGTATTTTCACCTGGCATGTCAACGGCCATATTCCTCCCACGGACAACAGGTGTCTCCCCGGGTGCCTGACTTAAACAAACCACCTCACCATCAGAATCCTCCTGGTCAATTTCCTCCCCAGCGCCAGCAACACCCATATCCTCCTCATCCTGGTGTACTTCAACACTGACATCTTCAATCTGACTATCAGGAACTGGACTGCGGGTGCTCCTTCCAGCACTTGCAGGGGGCATGCAAATAGTGGAAGGCGCATGCTCTTCACGTCCAGTGTTGGGAAGGTCAGGCATCGCAAACGACACAATTGGACTCTCCTTGTGGATTTGGGATTTCAAAGAACGCACAGTTCTTTGCGGTGCTTTTGCCAGCTTGAGTCTTTTCAGTTTTCTAGCGAGAGGCTGAGTGCTTCCATCCTCATGTGAAGCTGAACCACTAGCCATGAACATAGGCCAGGGCCTCAGCCGTTCCTTGCCACTCCGTGTGGTAAATGGCATATTGGCAAGTTTACGCTTCTCCTCCGACAATTTTATTTTAGGTTTTGGAGTCCTTTTTTTTCTGATATTTGGTGTTTTGGATTTGACATGCTCTGTACTATGACATTGGGCATCGGCCTTGGCAGACGACGTTGCTGGCATTTCATCGTCTCGGCCATGACTAGTGGCAGCAGCTTCAGCACGAGGTGGAAGTGGATCTTGATCTTTCCCTAATTTCGGAACCTCAACTTTTTTGTTCTCCATATTTTATAGGCAGAACTAAAAGGCACCTCAGGTAAACAATGGAGATGGATGGATTGGATACTAGTATACAATTATGGACGGACTGCCACGGTTAGGTGGTATAAAAAAACCACGGTTAGGTGGTATATATTATAATAATAATACAATTATGGATGGACGGACTGCCTGCCGACTGCCGACACAGAGGTAGCCACAGCCGTGAACTACCGCACTGTACACTGGTTGATAAAGAGATAGTAGTATACTCGTAACAACTAGTATGACACTATGACGACGGTATAAAGAATGAAAAAAAAACCACGGTTAGGTGGTATATATTATAATAATAATACAATTATGGATGGACGGACTGCCTGCCGACTGCCGACACAGAGGTAGCCACAGCCGTGAACTACCGCACTGTACACTGGTTGATAAAGAGATAGTAGTATACTCGTAACAACTAGTATGACACTATGACGACGGTATAAAGAATGAAAAAAAAACCACGGTTAGGTGGTATATATTATAATAATAATACAATTATGGATGGACGGACTGCCTGCCGACTGCCGACACAGAGGTAGCCACAGCCGTGAACTACCGCACTGTACACTGGTTGATAAAGAGATAGTAGTATACTCGTAACAACTAGTATGACACTATGACGACGGTATAAAGAATGAAAAAAAAACCACGGTTAGGTGGTATATATTATAATAATAATACAATTATGGATGGACGGACTGCCTGCCGACTGCCGACACAGAGGTAGCCACAGCCGTGAACTACCGCACTGTACACTGGTTGATAAAGAGATAGTAGTATACTCGTAACAACTAGTATGACACTATGACGACGGTATAAAGAATGCAAAAAAATCCACGGTTAGGTGGTATATATTATAATAATAATACAATTATGGATGGACGGACTGCCTGCCGACTGCCGACACAGAGGTAGCCACAGCCGTGAACTACCGCACTGTACACTGGTTGATAAAGAGATAGTAGTATACTCGTAACAACTAGTATGACACTATGACGACGGTATAAAGAATGAAAAAAAAACCACGGTTAGGTGGTATATATTATAATAATAATACAATTATGGATGGACGGACTGCCTGCCGACTGCCGACACAGAGGTAGCCACAGCCGTGAACTACCGCACTGTACACTGGTTGATAAAGAGATAGTAGTATACTCGTAACAACTAGTATGACACTATGACGACGGTATAAAGAATGCAAAAAAAACCACGGTTAGGTGGTATATATTATAATAATAATACAATTATGGATGGACGGACTGCCTGCCGACTGCCGACACAGAGGTAGCCACAGCCGTGAACTACCGCACTGTACACTGGTTGATAAAGAGATAGTAGTATACTCGTAACAACTAGTATGACACTATGACGACGGTATAAAGAATGAAAAAAAAACCACGGTTAGGTGGTATATATTATAATAATAATACAATTATGGATGGACGGACTGCCTGCCGACTGCCGACACAGAGGTAGCCACAGCCGTGAACTACCGCACTGTACACTGGTTGATAAAGAGATAGTAGTATACTCGTAACAATTAGGATGACACTATGACGGTATAAAGAATGAAAAAAAAACCACGGTTAGGTGGTAGGTATATAATAATAAATAATACAATTCTGGTCGGACGGACTGCCTGCCGTGTGCCGACACAGAGGTAGCCACAGCCGTGAACTACCGCACTGTACACTGGTTGATAAAGAGATAGTAGTATACTCGTAACAATTAGGATGACACTATGACGGTATAAAGAATGAAAAAAAAACCACGGTTAGGTGGTAGGTATATAATAATAAATAATACAATTCTGGTCGGACGGACTGCCTGCCGTGTGCCGACACAGAGGTAGCCACAGCCGTGAACTACCGCACTGTACACTGGTTGATAAAGAGATAGTAGTATACTCGTAACAATTAGGATGACACTATGACGGTATAAAGAATGAAAAAAAAACCACGGTTAGGTGGTAGGTATATAATAATAAATAATACAATTCTGGTCGGACGGACTGCCTGCCGTGTGCCGACACAGAGGTAGCCACAGCCGTGAACTACCGCACTGTACACTGGCTGATAAAGAGATAGTAGTATACTCGTAACAATTAGGATGACACTATGACGGTATAAAGAATGAAAAAAAAACCACGGTTAGGTGGTAGGTATATAATAATAAATAATACAATTCTGGTCGGACGGACTGCCTGCCGTGTGCCGACACAGAGGTAGCCACAGCCGTGAACTACCGCACTGTACACTGGTTGATAAAGAGATAGTAGTATACTCGTAACAATTAGGATGACACTATGACGGTATAAAGAATGAAAAAAAAACCACGGTTAGGTGGTAGGTATATAATAATAAATAATACAATTCTGGTCGGACGGACTGCCTGCCGTGTGCCGACACAGAGGTAGCCACAGCCGTGAACTACCGCACTGTACACTGGTTGATAAAGAGATAGTAGTATACTCGTAACAACTAGTATGACACTATGACGGTATAAAGAATGAAAAAAAAACCACGGTTAGGTGGTATATATTATAATAATAATACAATTATGGATGGACGGACTGCCTGCCGACTGCCGACACAGAGGTAGCCACAGCCGTGAACTACCGCACTGTACACTGGTTGATAAAGAGATAGTAGTATACTCGTAACAATTAGGATGACACTATGACGGTATAAAGAATGAAAAAAAAACCACGGTTAGGTGGTAGGTATATAATAATAAATAATACAATTCTGGTCGGACGGACTGCCTGCCGTGTGCCGACACAGAGGTAGCCACAGCCGTGAACTACCGCACTGTACACTGGTTGATAAAGAGATAGTAGTATACTCGTAACAATTAGGATGACACTATGACGGTATAAAGAATGAAAAAAAAACCACGGTTAGGTGGTAGGTATATAATAATAAATAATACAATTCTGGTCGGACGGACTGCCTGCCGTGTGCCGACACAGAGGTAGCCACAGCCGTGAACTACCGCACTGTACACTGGTTGATAAAGAGATAGTAGTATACTCGTAACAATTAGGATGACACTATGACGGTATAAAGAATGAAAAAAAAACCACGGTTAGGTGGTAGGTATATAATAATAAATAATACAATTCTGGTCGGACGGACTGCCTGCCGTGTGCCGACACAGAGGTAGCCACAGCCGTGAACTACCGCACTGTACACTGGCTGATAAAGAGATAGTAGTATACTCGTAACAATTAGGATGACACTATGACGGTATAAAGAATGAAAAAAAAACCACGGTTAGGTGGTAGGTATATAATAATAAATAATACAATTCTGGTCGGACGGACTGCCTGCCGTGTGCCGACACAGAGGTAGCCACAGCCGTGAACTACCGCACTGTACACTGGTTGATAAAGAGATAGTAGTATACTCGTAACAATTAGGATGACACTATGACGGTATAAAGAATGAAAAAAAAACCACGGTTAGGTGGTAGGTATATAATAATAAATAATACAATTCTGGTCGGACGGACTGCCTGCCGTGTGCCGACACAGAGGTAGCCACAGCCGTGAACTACCGCACTGTACACTGGTTGATAAAGAGATAGTAGTATACTCGTAACAATTAGGATGACACTATGACGGTATAAAGAATGAAAAAAAAACCACGGTTAGGTGGTAGGTATATAATAATAAATAATACAATTCTGGTCGGACGGACTGCCTGCCGTGTGCCGACACAGAGGTAGCCACAGCCGTGAACTACCGCACTGTACACTGGCTGATAAAGAGATAGTAGTATACTCGTAACAATTAGGATGACACTATGACGGTATAAAGAATGAAAAAAAAACCACGGTTAGGTGGTAGGTATATAATAATAAATAATACAATTCTGGTCGGACGGACTGCCTGCCGTGTGCCGACACAGAGGTAGCCACTGCCGTGAACTACCGCACTGTACACTGGTTGATAAAGAGATAGTAGTATACTCGTAACAATTAGGATGACACTATGACGGTATAAAGAATGAAAAAAAAACCACGGTTAGGTGGTAGGTATATAATAATAAATAATACAATTCTGGTCGGACGGACTGCCTGCCGTGTGCCGACACAGAGGTAGCCACAGCCGTGAACTACCGCACTGTACTGTGTCTGCTGCTAATATAGACTGGTTGATATTTAAAGAGATATTAGTAGTATACAACAATACTATACTGGTGGTCAGGCACTGGTCACCACTCCTGCAGCAAAAGTGTGCACTGTTAATTAATATAATTGTACTCCTGGCTCCTGCTAACAACCTGCAGTGCTCCCCAGTCTCCCCCACAATTAATTATAAGCTTTTAATTTATACATTGATGACTGTGCAGCACACTGGGCTGAGCTGAGTGCACACAGACTGAGTCACACTGTGTGACTGACTGTGCTGTGTATCGTTTTTTTTTTCAGGCAGAGAACGGATATAGCAGAGAGAAGTGAACGGATATATTATATTAAATAAAAGTTAACTAGCAACTGCACTGGTCACTGACTGTGGTAAACTAACTCTGTCTGCGACTCTGCACAATCTCTCTCTATCTAATCTATCTATCTCTATTCTAATGGAGAGGACGCCAGACACGTCCTCTCCCTATCAATCTCAATGCACGAGTGAAAATGGCGGCGACGCGCGGCTCCTTATATAGAATCCGAGTCTCGCGATAGAATCCGAGCCTCGCGAGAATCCGACAGCGTCATGATGACGTTCGGGCGCGCTCGGGTTAACCGAGCAAGGCGGGAAGATCCGAGTCGCTCGGACCCGTGGAAAAAAAAGTGAAGTTCGTGCGGGTTCGGATTCAAAGAAACCGAACCCGCTCATCTCTAATAAATTCCTCACAAAAGGCTGGCAAAAGTGGACATTAGTGCCTGGGCACTGTCCTTACCCCACCAGCGTAATTAATTATTTGTTTCTGAGCGGGACAGTAGCGTGCCATTACAGCGGCGGGGCTTCTTCCTCACCTCACCAGCACATCTAAAGAGCGTTACAAGTCTATCACTATAGAGTTTATTATTTCCCAGACTGTGTACTTTTGACGCTGGGTTGTGAGCTGAAAAATCCCATCTGTCCCTCTGACATATTTACTGTAGGTCTATCCCCCATAAGCCGATGTGTCTGTGGGTACTTGGTACATGTGTGTCAACATGTCGGTGGCTGAATGTTTTTCCCAAGAGGAAACTATATTAGGAATGCAGACATATGATGGTGGCCCTGTTGGCCACCACCAATAACTGACTGGGTGAAAGTTTCAGTAATATCAGAGTGAGGTTGGATAAATCTGTGTCCCAGACACAGACGTAGAGAAAAGATGTGATGTTCATGGCTATGCTTCTTTTCCCTCAGGCCCCGCAAAAATGTTATTTTGCCCAGTTACTACACACTGATACTGACTCGGATACTGATTCCTATGTCGACCATAATATTTCCTGATTAGATCCAATATTGGCAAGGAGCATTCAGTACATGATTGTGGATATTAAGGACATATTAACATCACTGAGGACCCTGCTGTTCCTGACAAAGGGGTCTATTTGTATGTATATATAGATATATAATGAAAGCTGATGTAACGTTCCTTCATCTCTGTTTGAGAAAGTCTGGGCCAGCTCGACAAGATGGTTTCAAATCCCCAAAAGGTTTCCGGTTGTTTATTTATTTCCTGCCGCGGACAGAATAAAGTGGGAGTCACCCCCTGTTCTGCACGGGGCCCTGTCACAAATCCAGCGGATCGTATGCAGGAAGCTACATTATTTCTAGTTATGTAACCACGGGTACATTACTTAGACCTGCCATTACATGCGCATGGGTGAGTAGTAGTATTCAAGAATTGGTCGAATACCTTGTCATCCGATATAGATATCCTGGAGACATGGGATGCTCCTTACGTTGGATCATATCAAGGACACTGCAGCATACTTACGACTGCAAGGGATATAGGACTCTTGAGTTCACGGGCCAATTTCATGGCAGTCTCGGATAGGAGGGCATTGTGGATTCACCAAGGGAATGCTGATGCTGACTGCAAGAAGAAAGGGAGTCTCTTCCCTATGAAGGTGAAGCCTTGTTTGGCGACGGCCTAGTTAATTTGATCTCGGCAGCTCCCGCAGGTAAGTCAACCTTCTTGCCCTATGTTCCCTCTCAACGGATGAAGACGCATCATTATCTAACGCAGTCATTTTGGCCCAATAGATATGCAAGAAGTTAAGATTCCCATTTCTTTGCAGGTAGAGGAAGGAGAAGAGGGAAGAGGTCTGTAGCCTCTTCAAGATCGCAGGAGCAGAGATCGTCCTCTGCTTCTGCCAAATCCACTGCATGACGCTGGGGCTCTCTTGCAGGAGCCCACACCAGTGGGGGCACGTCTAAAACACTTCAGTCAGTACTGGATTAATTTGGACCTGGACTCGTGGGTTTTACAAATAGTGTCCCAAGGGTACAAACTGGGGTTTCAAGACGTTCCCCCTCACCGATTGTTCAAATCGGCATTAGTCAGCAGGGAGAAGGCTTTTATTCAAGCCTCTTCGTGGTCCCGAAGCCGGACGGCTCAGTCAGACCAATCTTAAATCTGAAATCCCTCAATTTCTACCTAAAGAAATTCAATTTCAAGATGGAATCTCTCAGGGTAGGGATCTCCGGTCCGGAGGAAGGAGATTTCATGGTTTTGGTAGACATAAGGATGCCTACTTACATGTTCCCGTTTAGCCACTGCATCAAGCTACCTGAGGTTTGCAATTCAGGATTGTCATTACCAATTTCAGACATTGCCGTTTGGTCTGTCCACGGCTCCGAGGATTTTCACCAGGGTGATGGCGGAAATGATGGTTCTCCTTCGCAAGCAAGGAGTCACAATTATCCCGTACTTGGATGATCTCTTGATAAAGGCGAGATCCAGGGACCAGTTGTTGCAAAACATTGCACTCTCCCTGACAGTTCTTCAACAACATGGTTGGCTCCTAAACTTGCCAAAATCGCAGTTGGTCCCAATGACACGGTTGTTGTTTTTGGGAGTGATACTGGACACAGAAGAGGTTTTCTTCCAGTGGAAAGGCTATGGAGATCCAGAGTCTGGTCAAACAAATTCTGAAACCAGCAAGAGTGTTAATCCATCAATGCATTCGGTTGCTGGGGAAGATGGTTGCGGCCTACGAGGCCATTCAGTTTGGCAGGTTCCATGCTAGAGTGTTCCAGTGGGACCTGTTGGACAAGTGGTCCGGATCCCACCTACACATGCACCGGAGGATAATCCTGTCTTCCAAGACCAGAATATCACTCCATTGGCGGCTGCACAGTTCTCACCTCCTAGAGGGGCGATGGTTCGGGATCCAGGACTGGATCCTAGGGACCACGGATGCAACCCTCCGAGGCTGGGAAGCAGTCACACAGGGTGAAAACATCCAAGGAAGATGGTCAAGTCGGGAAAGTTGTCTCCACATAAATGTTCTGGAGTTAAGGGCCATTTAATAACTGCAGACACAGTACGCACTGGGACGGGTGCCCAGCATCCTCTACGGACTAAGAGAAAAGGATTTACCGGTAGGTATTAAAATCCTATTTTCTCTAACGTCCTAGAGGATGCTGGGGACTCCGTAAGGACCATGGGGATAGACGGGCTCCGCAGGAGACATGGGCACTTTAAGAAAGACTTTAGTTCTGGGTGTGCAGTGGCTCCTCCCTCTATGCCCCTCCTCCATACCTCAGTTTGATACTGTGCCCAGTGGAAACTGGGTGCTTTTCAGGAGCTCTCCTGAGCTTTCTGACAGAAAGTATTTTGTTAGGTTTTTAATTTTCAGGGAGCACTGCTGGCAACAGACTCCCTGCATCGAGGGACTGAGGGGAGAGAAGCAGCCCTACTCTCTGAGTTGCAAGGCCCTGCTTCTTAGGCTACTGGACACCATTAGCTCCAGAGGGATTGGTACACAGGATCTCACCCTCGCCGTCCGTCCCAGAGCCGCGCCGCCGTCCCCCTCGCAGAGCCGGAAGATAGAAGCCGGGTGAGTATGAGAAGAAAAGAAAGACTTCAGCGGCGGAAGAAGACTTCATGATCTTCACTGAAGTAACGCACAGCACTGCAGCTGTGCGCCATTGCTCCCATACACCTCACATACTCTGGTCACTGTAAGGGTGCAGGGCGCAGGGGGGGCGCCCTGGGCAGCAATATAAACCTCTTTTTGCCAAAAATATAACACATATACAGCTGGGCACTGTATATATATATGAGCCCCCGCCAATTTTACAGTTTAAGCGGGACAGAAGCCCGCAGCTGAGGGGGCGGGGCTTCTCCCTCATCACTCACCAGCGCCATTTTTTCTCCACAGCACCGCTGAGGAAGCTCCCCAGACTCTCCCCTGCTGAAACCACGGTAGACAAGAGGGTTGAAAAGAGCGGGGGGGGCACATAATTCGGCGCAAATTACATACAGCAGCACTACTGGGCAAACATTAAGTTACTGTGTTATTCCTGGGTTATATAGCGCTGGGGTGTGTGCTGGCATACTCTCTCTCTCTCTGTCTCTCCAAAGGGCCTTGTGGGGAAACTGTCTTCAGAAAAAGCATTCCCTGTGTGTGTGGTGTGTCGGTACACGTGTGTCGACATGTCTGAGGAAGAAGGCTAAGAGCCCGGTGCTAGTTGTCTAAATACGGGGAACCCCTGTCCAATTTTCCCCCCAGTATTTAAATAACCAGGACCGGCTCAAAGAGCCCGAGGCTGGTTATACTAAGGAGGGGGGACCTCACGCATTTTTTTTAACCCATTCAGACCCTTCTCCTTTAAGTTAATGGAAGCCCTGGACAACAAAATTGCATTCATGTCCTCCTCCCTCACCCTTCCCAGTCCCAAACACTCATTTTTTTTTTCTTTAAAAATTTATAATATATAACGAGAACAATGAGCAGGCAGGCAGCGGGCATTGGCGGCATCGGACTGAGATAGAAATTAGTGGTGGAGGGCTGGGTCAGTTGATTGTGGGCGAGTTTGTAAGCCATTGGCGGTGGCAGCGGGTATCGGCTCAGAGGCAGTAGCGGGCATTGGCTAAGGGTCATCGGCAGGATTCGGCGGACATTATGGCTGCAGTGCCTCACTAGCCACTGACCTCACCGCACGCCACTGTGGGACAGATGTAACATGCAGAGAGAGGTAGATTTGGGAGGGGGAATGTCCTAGCATAACTGTTAATTGCAGTGTAATACTGTAATTCAGCTGTGCAGCATTTGTGGCTAAATGTCAAAGAAGCCAGTATTTACCCTGCATGCAAAACAATAAATGTATTTGAACATACCTCCCAACTATCCCAATTTTTGCAGGACAGTCACTTTTTTGGGGAATGTCCAGCTAACCCAAACAACCCCCCCCCCCCTTCCCATGGGGAAGGGGGGGGGGGTGGAAGGCTCCCTGTAGCTTGTTGCTCTGCAAATATGCACATTGTGGGTAATTCAGACCTGATCGCTAGGGTGTGTTTTTTGCATCCCTGTAATCAGGTAGTTGCCGCCTACAGCGGAAGGGAAAATTTGCTGTGCAGGTGTGTGATCACATGTGCACAAGAGCTGCACAGCTCAGCACTTACTCAGCCATTGAGGTGACGTCACAAATCCTCCCACAAAACGCCGGGTCCCTCCAGTGTTTTTCCGGACACTCCCTAGAAACATTCAGTTGCCACCCACACAAACACCCTCTTCTTGTCAATCTTCTTGTGATCTCCGGACCGTCGCACTTACGCATTGTGGCGCATACGCATGTGCAGTGCAGACCAGATTGCCCGCTGGGTGAAAATAAATTGAAGCGATCTGGTCTGAATAAGCCTCAATGTCTATTCACGGGAGACAGAGGGGCTGGGGCATGGCCAGCAGCTCACAGAGCACCTATAATGACAAAAATGGGAGACATGGCTCATGATCGCGATATACCTGCGAAGGTACGCCCTCTACTGATTGACAGGCAGAGGCATTCGCATTTTCTGCGGGGCACCCGGAGAAAATGTAGGCACACGCACAGGATGGACCCTGCGTATATGCCCCCATCCTCTTCATAGTTTTTGCGGTTGGAACGCGTATTACGATCCAAACTGAATTAGGCCCTATGTCTTATATACACGAGCAGTGTGAAAACATCAATCGATGGGGGTAATTCCAAGATGATTGCAGCAGGAATTTTGTTAGCAGTTGGGCAAAACCATGTGTACTGCAGGGGAGGCAGATATAACATGTGCAGAAAGAGTTAGATTTGGGTGAGTTATTTTGTTTCTGTGCAGGGTAAATACTGACTGCTTTATTTTTACACTGCAAATTAGATTGCAGATTGAACACACCACACCCAAATCTAACTCTCTCTGCACATGTTAAATCTGCCTTCCCTGCAGTGCACATAGGTGGTCATTCCGAGTTGTTCGCTCGGTAATTTTCTTCGCATCGCAGCGATTTTCCGCTTAATGCGCATGCGCAATGTTCACACTGCGACTGCGCCAAGTAAATTTGCTATGCAGTTAGGAATATTACTCACGGTTTTTTCATCGTTCTGGTGATCGTAATGTGATTGACAGGAAGTGGGTGTTTCTGGGCGGAAACAGGCCGCTTTAGGGGCGTGTGGGAAAAAATGCTACCGTTTCTGGGAAAAACGCGGGAGTGGCTGGAGAAACGGAGGAGTGTCTGGGCGAACGCTGGGTGTGTTTGTGACGTCAAACCAGGAACGACAAGCACTGAACTGATCGCACTGGCAGAGTAAGTCTCGAGCTACTCAGAAACTGCACAGAGATGTCTTATCGCAATATTGCAAATCTTTCGTTCGCAATTTTAAGATGCTAAGATTCACTCCCAGTAGGCGGCAGCTTAGCGTGTGCAATGCTGCTAAAAGCAGCTTGCGAGCGAACAACTCGGAATGAGGGCCATGGGGGGTAATTCTGAGTTGATCGCAGCAGGATTTTTGTTAGCAGTTGGGCAAAACCATGTGCACTGCATTTACGAACAGATGATTTTTTTATATAAATTTTAAAATGTTAGTAAATGTGTGTGTTTTTTTCAACCTGGAAGCCCAACATCGATTAAGATCGATCTTAAATAGACCCCTGGGTTTTAAGGATAACCATGGTTGAGTCCAATGGTTAATTCACATTGACCGAAGTTCTAATTAAGTCACCTGTGCTCAAGCATGATATCCTTAAAATCTGGATTGCAATGACAGCATTTTGGAACTATGCCTAAGGGTTTAATTTTTACATTTATCCACTGACAATAAATCGTCCTACAATATCCCTGTAACTGTTATGATTACAGTATTTCACTAAATAATTTAATTTGCTGAACCTTCTGTAAAAAGAAATATTAAGCTGCTGTAATTCCCAGATGCAGCAAATTTGTTAGCTAGTGGGCAAAACCATGTGCACTGCAGGGATGGGGGGGGGGGGGGGGCAGATATAACATTTGCAGAGAGATTTAGGTGGGTTATATTGTTTGTGTGCAGGGTAAATACTAGAGATGAGCGCCTGAAATTTTTCGGGTTTTGTGTTTTGGTTTTGGGTTCGGTTCCGCGGCCGTGTTTTGGGTTCGAACGCGTTTTGGCAAAACCTCACCGAATTTTTTTTGTCGGATTCGGGTGTGTTTTGGATTCGGGTGTTTTTTTCAAAAAACACTAAAAAACAGCTTAAATCATAGAATTTGGGGGTCATTTTGATCCCAAAGTATTATTAACCTCAAAAACCATAATTTACACTCATTTTCAGTCTATTCTGAATACCTCACACCTCACAATATTATTTTTAGTCCTAAAATTTGCACCGAGGTCGCTGTGTGAGTAAGATAAGCGACCCTAGTGGCCGACACAAACACCGGGCCCATCTAGGAGTGGCACTGCAGTGTCACGCAGGATGTCCCTTCCAAAAAACCCTCCCCAAACAGCACATGACGCAAAGAAAAAAAGAGGCGCAATGAGGTAGCTGTGTGAGTAAGATTAGCGACCCTAGTGGCCGACACAAACACCGGGCCCATCTAGGAGTGGCACTGCAGTGTCACGCAGGATGTCCCTTCCAAAAAACCCTCCCCAAACAGCACATGACGCAAAGAAAAAAAGAGGCGCAATGAGGTAGCTGTGTGAGTAAGATTAGCGACCCTAGTGGCCGACACAAACACCTGGCCCATCTAGGAGTGGCACTGCAGTGTCACGCAGGATGTCCCTTCCAAAAAACCCTCCCCAAACAGCACATGACGCAAAGAAAAAAAGAGGCGCAATGAGGTAGCTGACTGTGTGAGTAAGATTAGCGACCCTAGTGGCCGACACAAACACCGGGCCCATTTAGGAGTGGCACTGCAGTGTCACGCAGGATGTCCCTTCAAAAAAACCCTCCCCAATCAGCACATGATGCAAAGAAAAAGAAAAAAGAGGTGCAAGATGGAATTGTCCTTGGGCCCTCCCACCCACCCTTATGTTGTATAAACAAAACAGGACATGCACACTTTAACCAACCCATCATTTCAGTGACAGGGTCTGCCACACGACTGTGACTGATATGACGGGTTGGTTTGGACCCTCCCCCAAAAAAGAAGCAATTAATCTCTCCTTGCACAAACTGGCTCTACAGAGGCAAGATGTCCACCTCATCATCACCCTCCGATATATCACCGTGTACATCCCCCTCCTCACAGATTATCAATTCGTCCCCACTGGAATCCACCATCTCAGCTCCCTGTGTACTTTGTGGAGGCAATTGCTGCTGGTCAATGTCTCCGCGGAGGAATTGATTATAATTCATTTTAATGAACATCATCTTCTCCACATTTTCTGGATGTAACCTCGTACGCCGATTGCTGACAAGGTGAGCGGCGGCACTAAACACTCTTTCGGAGTACACACTTGTGGGAGGGCAACTTAGGTAGAATAAAGCCAGTTTGTGCAAGGGCCTCCAAATTGCCTCTTTTTCCTGCCAGTATAAGTACGGACTGTGTGACGTGCCTACTTGGATGCGGTCACTCATATAATCCTCCACCATTCTATCAATGTTGAGAGAATCATATGCAGTGACAGTAGACGACATGTCCGTAATCGTTGTCAGGTCCTTCAGTCCGGACCAGATGTCAGCATCAGCAGTCGCTCCAGACTGCCCTGCATCACCGCCAGCGGGTGGGCTCGGAATTCTGAGCCTTTTCCTCACACCCCCAGTTGCGGGAGAATGTGAAGGAGGAGATGTTGACAGGTCGCGTTCCGCTTGACTTGACAATTTTGTCACCAGCAGGTCTTTCAACCCCAGCAGACTTGTGTCTGCCGGAAAGAGAGATCCAAGGTAGGCTTTAAATCTAGGATCGAGCACGGTGGCAAAAATGTAGTGCTCTGATTTCAACAGATTGACCACCCGTGAATCCTTGTTAAGCGAATTAAGGGCTCCATCCACAAGTCCCACATGCCTAGCGGAATCGCTCTGTGTTAGCTCCTCCTTCAATGTCTCCAGCTTCTTCTGCAAAAGCCTGATGAGGGGAATGACCTGACTCAGGCTGGCAGTGTCTGAACTGACTTCACGTGTGGCAAGTTCAAAGGGCATCAGAACCTTGCACAACGTTGAAATCATTCTCCACTGCGCTTGAGACAGGTGCATTCCACCTACTATATCGTGCTCAATTGTATAGGCTTGAATGGCCTTTTGCTGCTCCTCCAACCTCTGAAGCATATAGAGGGTTGAATTCCACCTCGTTACCACTTCTTGCTTCAGATGATGGCAGGGCAGGTTCAGTAGTTTTTGGTGGTGCTCCAGTCTTCTGTACGTGGTGCCTGTACGCCGAAAGTGTCCCGCAATTCTTCTGGCCACCGACAGCATCTCTTGCACGCCCCTGTCGTTTTTTAAAAAATTCTGCACCACCAAATTCAAGGTATGTGCAAAACATGGGACGTGCTGGAATTTGCCCATATTTAATGCACACACAATATTGCTGGCGTTGTCCGATGCCACAAATCCACAGGAGAGTCCAATTGGGGTAAGCCATTCCGCGATGATCTTCCTCAGTTGCCGTAAGAGGTTTTCAGCTGTGTGCGTATTCTGGAAAGCGGTGATACAAAGCGTAGCCTGCCTAGGAAAGAGTTGGCGTTTGCGAGATGCTGCTACTGGTGCCGCTGCTGCTGTTCTTGCGGCGGGAGTCCATACATCTACCCAGTGGGCTGTCACAGTCATATAGTCCTGACCCTGCCCTGCTCCACTTGTCCACATGTCCGTGGTTAAGTGGACATTGGGTACAACTGCATTTTTTAGGACACTGGTGAGTCTTTTTCTGACGTCCGTGTACATTCTCGGTATCGCCTGCCTAGAGAAGTGGAACCTAGATGGTATTTAGTAACGGGGGCACACTGCCTCAATAAATTGTCTAGTTCCCTGTGAACTAACGGCGGATACCGGACGCACGTCTAACACCAACATAGTTGTCAAGGGCTCAGTTATCCGCTTTGCAGCAGGATGACTGCTGTGATATTTCATCTTCCTCGCAAAGGACTGTTGAACAGTCAATTGCTTACTGGAAGTAGTACAAGTGGGCTTACGACTTCCCCTCTGGGATGACCATCGACTCCCAGCAGCAACAACAGCAGCGCCAGCAGCAGTAGGCGTTACACGCAAGGATGCATCGGAGGAATCCCAGGCAGGAGAGGAATCGTCAGAATTGCCAGTGACATGGCCTGCAGGACTATTGGCATTCCTGGGGAAGGAGGAAATTGACACTGAGGGAGTTGGTGGGGTGGTTTGCGTGAGCTTGGTTACAAGAGGAAGGGATTTACTGGTCAGTGGACTGCTTCCGCTGTCACCCAAAGTTTTTGAACTTGTCACTGACTTATTATGAATGCGCTGCAGGTGACGTATAAGGGAGGATGTTCCGAGGTGGTTAACGTCCTTACCCCTACTTATTACAGCTTGACAAAGGGAACACACGGCTTGACACCTGTTGTCCGCATTTCTGGTGAAATACCTCCACACCGAAGAGCTGATTTTTTTGGTATTTTCACCTGGCATGTCAACGGCCATATTCCTCCCACGGACAACAGGTGTCTCCCCGGGTGCCTGACTTAAACAAACCACCTCACCATCAGAATCCTCCTGGTCAATTTCCTCCCCAGCGCCAGCAACACCCATATCCTCCTCATCCTGGTGTACTTCAACACTGACATCTTCAATCTGACTATCAGGAACTGGACTGCGGGTGCTCCTTCCAGCACTTGCAGGGGGCGTGCAAATGGTGGAAGGCGCATGCTCTTCACGTCCAGTGTTGGGAAGGTGAGGCATCGCAACCGACACAATTGGACTCTCCTTGTGGATTTGGGATTTCGAAGAATGCACAGTTCTTTGCTGTGCTGCTTTTGCCAGCTTGAGTCTTTTCATTTTTCTAGCGAGAGGCTGAGTGCTTCCATCCTCATGTGAAGCTGAACCACTAGCCATGAACATAGGCCAGGGCCTCAGCCGTTCCTTGCCACTCCGTGTCGTAAATGGCATATTGGCAAGTTTACGCTTCTCCTCCGACAATTTTATTTTAGGTTTTGGAGTCCTTTTTTTCTGATATTTGGTGTTTTGGATTTGACATGCTCTGTACTATGACATTGGGCATCGGCCTTGGCAGACGACGTTGCTGGCATTTCATCGTCTCGGCCATGACTAGTGGCAGCAGCTTCAGCACGAGGTGGAAGTGGATCTTGATCTTTCCCTAATTTTGGAACCTCAACATTTTTGTTCTCCATATTTTAATAGGCACAACTAAAAGGCACCTCAGGTAAACAATGGAGATGGATACTAGTATACAATTATGGACTGCCTGCCGAGTGCAGACACAGAGGTAGCCACAGCCGTGAACTACCGTACTGTACTGTGTCTGCTGCTAATATAGACTGGTTGATAAAGAGATGTCTATGTAACTATGTATGTATAAAGAAGAGAGAAAAAAAAACCACGGTTAGGTGGTATACAATTATGGACGGACTGCCTGCCGAGTGCAGACACAGAGGTAGCCACAGCCGTGAACTACCGTACTGTACTGTGTCTGCTGCTAATAATATAGACTGGTTGATAAAGAGATGTCGTAGTAGTATGTATGTATAAAGAAGAAAGAAAAAAAAACCACGGTTAGGTGGTATACAATTATGGACGGACTGCCTGCCGAGTGCAGACACAGAGGTAGCCACAGCCGTGAACTACCGTACTGTACTGTGTCTGCTGCTAATATAGACTGGTTGATAAAGAGATGTCTATGTAACTATGTATGTATAAAGAAGAAAGAAAAAAAAACCACGGTTAGGTGGTATACAATTATGGACGGACTGCCTGCCGAGTGCAGACACAGAGGTAGCCACAGCCGTGAACTACCGTACTGTACTGTGTCTGCTGCTAATATAGACTGGTTGATAAAGAGATGTCTATGTAACTATGTATGTATAAAGAAGAAAGAAAAAAAAACCACGGTTAGGTGGTATACAATTATGGACGGACTGCCTGCCGAGTGCAGACACAGAGGTAGCCACAGCCGTGAACTACCGTACTGTACTGTGTCTGCTGCTAATATAGACTGGTTGATAAAGAGATGTCTATGTAACTATGTATGTATAAAGAAGAAAGAAAAAAAAACCACGGTTAGGTGGTATACAATTATGGACGGACTGCCTGCCGAGTGCAGACACAGAGGTAGCCACAGCCGTGAACTACCGTACTGTACTGTGTCTGCTGCTAATATAGACTGGTTGATAAAGAGATGTCGTAGTAGTATGTATGTATAAAGAAGAAAAAAAAACCACGGTTAGGTGGTATACAATTATGGACGGACTGCCTGCCGAGTGCAGACACAGAGGTAGCCACAGCCGTGAACTACCGTACTGTGTCTGCTGCGACTGGATGATAAATGATATAAAAAATATATATATATCACTACTGCAGCCGGACAGGTATATATTATATATTATATAATGACGGACCTGCTGGACACTGTCTGTCAGCAGAATGAGTTTTATTTTTATAGAATAAAAAAAAAAACAACACACAAGTGAAGTCACACGACGAGTGTTTAACTTTTTCAGGCAATCACAATATAAGTATACTACTAACTATACTGGTGGTCAGTGTGGTCAGGTCACTGGTCAGTCACACTGGCAGTGGCACTACTGCAGCAAAAGTGTGCACTGTTTAATTTTAATATAATATTATGTACTCCTGGCTCCTGCTATAACCTATAACTGGCACTGCAGTGCTCCCCAGTCTCCCCCACAATTATAAGCTGTGTGAGCTGAGCAGTCAGACAGATATATAATATATATAGATGATGCAGCACACTGGGCTGAGCCTGAGCAGTGCACACAGATATGGTATGTGACTGAGTCACTGTGTGTATCGCTTTTTTCAGGCAGAGAACGGATATATTAAATAAACTGCACTGTCTGGTGGTCACTCACTATATAATATTATGTACTCCTGGCTCCTGCTATAACCTATAACTGGCACTGCAGTGCTCCCCAGTCTCCCCCACAATTATAAGCTGTGTGAGCTGAGCAGTCAGACAGATATATAATATATATAGATGATGCAGCACACTGGGCTGAGCCTGAGCAGTGCACACAGATATGGTATGTGACTGAGTCACTGTGTGTATCGCTTTTTTCAGGCAGAGAACGGATATATTAAATAAACTGCACTGTCTGGTGGTCACTCACTAGTAAACTCTCTGCACTCTCTACACTTCTACAGTACTCCTCCTAGTCCTAAGCTCCAGTAAATCTCTCTCTCTTATAATCTAAATGGAGAGGACGCCAGCCACGTCCTCTCACTATCAATCTCAATGCACGTGTGAAAATGGCGGCGACGCGCGGCTCCTTATATAGAATCCGAGTCTCGCGAGTATCCGACAGCGTCATGATGACGTTCGGGCGCGCTCGGGTTAACCGAGCAAGGCGGGAGGATCAGAGTCTGCTCGGACCCGTGAAAAAAACCATGAAGTTCGGGCGGGTTCGGATTCAGAGAAACCGAACCCGCTCATCTCTAGTAAATACTGGCTGTTTTGTTTTTACACTGCAATTTAGATTTCAGTTTGAACACACCGCACCAAAATCTAACTCTCTCTGCACATATTATACACCCCCCCCCCCTGCAGTGTACATGGTTTTAGCTAATAAATTTGCTGCTGTGATCAGATCTGAGTTAAGCCCTATGTATTTGGCACTGGCAAAGGGTTAGAGGCCTTGCTGTAGAGCTCACACCTTTCTTGTCATGCATTGTAATATTTCCTTTGTCCTGATGTTGTGCTCTCTGCTCCATCCAAGTAAACAGCAATGTAGCATGGCTATCAAAGAGCGTGAAGATTGCAGATTTCCTGGGATTAATGCTAAGGAATGCTATTCCAGAGGCTGCTGCTTTAATTCAAGTGTCACTGGGGTTAAATGGTGTTTTTACCTTAAAAACACAGGTAGAGTATATAGTACAGTGGTAAAGTGGGAGCATGTAGTGCTATTGATTACAGATTTGATGGAGCTTAAACATGGATAAGGTCCATGGCTCTAAGAGTTTATCTTGTGTATCCTTTATTCTTAGTCATGGTCAGATAAGATTAGAAAATACCATTTAAGTGGAAATTTCCTGTTAGCTGTTTTTCAGTTTGCTCAACTGTCTGATTAACTGGTCCTAAAAAAGGACCAAAGGAGCTAAATTGCCCTGTGATCTAGCTAAATTGCCCCAGTTAAAAAAAAAAAAAAAACTAAGCTGCTGTAATTCCTGGATGTTTCCTTACTGCATCAACAGGAAGTGACAAGAAACAATGTAATGTGGAACCATACAGCAGAAGGGATTGCGGCTACCCCACAATAAGTGCAGCGGAATGTAAGAAGAGGAATTGTTGCTTTGACTGCAGCATTCCCGGGGTTAACTGGTGTTTCTTCAAGTCACAAGGTATGGAGCTGCTGTATAGTTACTCGCAAGTCAGTAGTTGTATGATGCTCACACCTGTTAAGCTGGATACACACAGAATGCCCTACACAGGGGGTGAAATGAGTGCCCCCCCCCACCCCCCGTACGCTCAGCACACATCACGCTGTGCTGAGCGGGGGGAGAGATGTGTGCTGAGCAGTTCGCTCAGCACACATCTCTCCCCAAAATCGGGCCGTGAATACGGACCTTTAAACTGGATCCACACTTAGATTATCTGTCCAATTTTTTTTTCTAGTTGAAACAAAATTATGCTAATATGTGGCAGCAAATGACAATTGACCATTTGCTCACAAACACTGGAAAACATCCAAAAATGGTCATTTAGATAAATTGGTTAAATCCATTTCATTTAGCTAATTTATCCAAACTACCTTTATTGTATCTTGGTGGGTGAATGATGTGTGGGTCAGTGTTGAGGGTGGTGGAGGAGATGGGTAATAGGCACAGCAGGGTGTGGACAGTCAAATAGTGTGCTTAGAGGTTCAGAGTCATTGTATGAGACTCTGGCAACAGTGACTTGATGAGTCTGGTGTCCATAGGGTGGGACGCATTAACCTTTTTATGCTATTGAAATAGTTCTCCTCCTGACCGACGCAGTTCCTTGCTCCGAGGTTGGTGTATTGTCCTGTTGCAGCGCCTCTCCACTGTGGTCACAGTGAGCTGTGTGGTGTTGCTGGCGCATGCCAATCTCCCCCCAACCTCCCTCTTGCATTTCAGACCTACGTACGCATGATGGGATCTTGTATGATATGCGCGTGTGCTGTAGAGATGAAAGTGGGGGTGAGGAGGCAGATCGTGAGATGGGGAAACTTTGTGGACTGTTAGCGAAGGGGAGCACTGGGCAATCTGAGTTGCAAAGAGGGCAGCAGAAGAGGTTATTGCATGTGCACTGGTGACAGGTCCATCCTTGGTGGCCAGCCTCAGTGGTAAAGGGGTACATGAGCTAGTGTCCCTTGGCCAGCCATGTACCATGGCCACCTCCAGTTGCCGTCTCCGCCCATTGCTGTGACTTCCCCCAGAGTTAGCCACACAGAGTGACAGATCTGGGAAAATATATAGGAGATCATTACTTTCACTTGCAGCCTACCTTATTTTTTGCAGCCTAGCATGCTCCTGACCCCTTCTCTCACTAATACTTATACAACATTCATGAACTCATCTTAAGGTTTCTTTATTATTCAGTCACACTGTCTTGGATCCAAACCATTTCCTGTGGCATTGCAGTCAAACAATTGAGCTATTTACCCTTGCATAGAAAGGTATAATCTAAGCTAGAGAATTCTATTTGGAGCTCACCTTGTACTTTGTGAAGAAATATTCAGCTTTGTGGCTGAGCAGATATATGGAGTGTGTGGCTGCACACTGCATTGATCTGCTGAGTTGCAATGCTAATAATTTTTTTTTTTTGCAAAGTACCAATAGCTTCATTGTGAAGGTGGAAAGAAGGGTGTTACGGTATGGAATGTACAAACTGCGAGACCCTGCTGGTAGCGCCTTTGTCTATTTAGTAGGAAGGGCACGTAACAGCCGGGGGGCAATGGAGGAAGCCCCTTTAGGGCTGGAGCCCGGCGGCAACTGACTCCATTGTCTCTGGCAGTTCCGCCCCTGGACTAGAGGAATGGTCAAGAACATGGCAACATTTAATGCCAAAAAATGCAAAATCATACACGTCTCAAAAATGCAAAGGCTAACTATAATATTAAGGGCATTATAATGGCAAGAGGAAAGCTATCTAAGTATTACTATTTCAGGTAAGCAATGTAACAAAGCAATAGGAAAGGCAAGTCAGATGCTTGTTTGCATAGGTTAAAGAACCAGTAGCAGAAAAAAGTAATACAGGTTGAGTATCCCATATCCAAATATTCCGAAATACGGAATATTCCGAAATACGGACTTTTTTGAGTGAGACTGAGATAGTGAAACCTTTGTGTTTTGATGGCTCAGTGTACACAAACTTTGTTTAATACTCAAAGTTATTAAAAATATTGTATTAAATTAACTTCAGACTGTGTGTATAAGGTGTATATGAAACATAAATGAATTCTGTGAATGTACACACACTTTGTTTAATGCACAAAGTTATAAAAAATATTGGCTAAAATGACCTTCAGGCTGTGTGTATAAGGTGTATATGAAACATAAATGCCTTCTGTGCTTAGATTTAGGTCCCATCACCATTATATCTCGTTATGGTATGCAATTATTCCAAAATACAGAAAAATCCGATATCCAAAATTCCTCTGGTCCCAAGCATTTTGGATAAGGGATACTCAACCTGTAATGCCACTGTATAGGTCCTTGGTACAGCCACATTTAGAATCCTGTGTTCAGTTCCAGAAGCCATATCTCCAGAAGGCTGTAAATACATTAGGGCAACTAAAATTGTGCATGGCCTACATCACAAAACTTACCTGGAAATACTAAAAAATGTTGATGTGTATAGTTTGGAGAAGGGATGAGGGAACATACAGTAATAGAAACATTTAAATATATAGGGAGGAATGTAATAGGGTGTGAGAATCAGAAAGTGAGAGATTTTGTGTTGTTTTTTTTGTTTTTGTTTGATTGTTTGTTTTTAAAGTGGCAATCCTTTACATGGCAAAACCAGGTTGATATTTGCCATGTAAAGGATTGCCACCGTGGGCATGTGTAGAAGGGGCACTGCTACTGTTGGCATTATGTGTGTAAGCTGCACTGATATGGTGGTTATGTGTATAAAGGGCACTGCGACTGTGGGTATTATTATTATTACATGCGGTGTAATGACAATAAGATAGTGCTACTGTGTGGCGTATTTTGATTTGGGGTGCTATTGTGTGGCCATGCCCCTTCCTTGTGATACCACACCTTCTTTTTTTAAGGAGCGCACTGTCCCTTTATTAAGTATTGGAGAGAGGGCCCAAATTAATAGTTTGCAGGGAGGCGCCAAACACCCTAGCACTGGCCCTTTGGTAGGGGACAGGATTTGCTTCTGCTTGTGCACATATGTTATGATTGCCAGCCAACAGCACTGGTTTTGCCTATAACACTAACTATAAATATTTTGAATTGGTCCTGGACCACCAATCCAAGGCACCCCTGCAAGTGTCCTGAGGCACCCCAGGGTGCAGTTTGAGAACCACTGGTCTAGTGAGTACCCAGGATAATTATTGTAGCTGGTCTGCGGGTAACAGCTCTCAGATCCACTTCTAGAAAAAATGCAGCAATGTAATTTGAGTGACAAACTGCAGAGATGAACCCTTTCTGTGACTGCTGCACAGGGATCACACAAACTCTATTCATAGGGCTGACTTCACTTAGGGGAGATGTTCTCACCCCGCAAAGAAGTGCGAGTATATACCGCACTTACGGTACCATTGGATTTACAGATATTTTCTTGCAATACACTATGGGGGTCATTCTGAGTTGATTGCTCGCTAGCAGTTTTTAGCAGCCATGCAAACGTATTGTCGCTGCCCACTGGAGAGTGTATATTCACTTTGGAGAAGTGCGAACACTTGAGCAGCAGAGCGCCTGCAAAATCGTTTCAAAATAAGACCAGCACTGTAGTTACACTTCGTGTGCGTTGATTCTAACAACCGAGGGACGGCTTTTGATGTCACACACCCATCCAGCGAATGCCCAGCCACGTCTGCATTTCTTCTGCCACGCCTGCATTTTTCCAAGCACTCCCTGAAAACGGTCAGTTGACACCCAGAAACGCCCTCTTTCTGTCAATCTCCTTGTGGCCTGTTCTGTGATTGGAATAATCGCTAGAACTAGTGCAAAACCACAATGGACTTTGTACCCGTACGATGCGCATGCACATTACGGAGCATGCGCATGCACAGATTAGCCATTTTTTTTCAACTGATTGCTACGCAGCGAACAACGGCAGCATGCGATCAACTCGGAATGACCCCCTATATACATAGAAACATGGATTTTTACTGCAGGAATTATGGTTAGTTTAGGGGTATCGATTAGGGTCAACAGAGGTGTAGCTAGGGGTCCAAGCGCCCCTGGCAAAGTAAGGGACTGGCGCCCCCCCTTTCGATAAAGCATTGCAGTCCATTGGCGGTTACCATGTTGGAGCCACAGCAACTGACCCCCTCCCCCACACGCTGCCCTACATCATCGGCTGGGATTCACTGTTGGTGTGAAGCCACTGGGAACAGTCTGGTAGCATTAGCAGCAGTCTGTGTCATAGATAGGGAAGGCAGAAGGTTAACTAGCCAATAGCAGTCTGTTGGCAGCAGAGGCTGGGCGGGGGGCTGAGAATGAGCCAACGTTGATCAGTGTCCAGTCTGCTCAGACAAAAATATTTTGTGATCAGGGCTGGTTCTAGACCAAAGGAGCCAATGGCAAAAATTTCCTTTGGCACCCCCCCCCACACACACACACATACATACACACACACACACCAAAAAAGAACATGTCCCAGTTTAACATAACGCTATGTGGTGCAAGGTGTGGAGCTGGTCACTTGTATCAGACCTCTGACATTTGCCTTTTCACCCATATTGCATACTTTTTCTTGCAGGTTGTGTCTTAATTCAAGTAGTGTTCTAAGTACTTCAGCTTAGTATCTTTACTGACCCCTCTTTACCCCACACTACATAACTGACCCCTCTATACCCTACACTACATCACTGACCTTTCTATAACCATCACTGCATTACTGACCCCTCTATACAGTACACTGACCTCTATATACCTGCTAGTACATCCCTGATGCCTATATTCCCTAAGCTAAATCCCTGATGCCTCTATTCCCTACGCTACATCCCTGACGCCTCTATTCCCTATGCTACATCCCTGACGCCTCTATACCCTACGCTACATCCCTGATGCCTCTATTCCCTACGCTACATTCCTGATGCCTCTATAACCTACGCTACATCCCTGACGCCTCTATACCCTACGCTACATCCCTGACGCCTCTATACAGTACAATGCATTACTGATCCCTCTAGACCATACATCATTACATCAGAGAGATAGTGAAACACTGGAAAAAATAAGGATAAAGTGGACTACAGAAACTGATGCTCTAAACAAAGGAGAGAGAGAGAGAGAGAGAAAAGCACAAGGGAAAGTGGGCAATCGGAACACCATAGAGAGAGGAGAGATAGAAATGCCTGAAAAAGTAAAGGGGGTTGGGTATGGCATCCGGCGCTCGGGATTCCAGCAGTCACATGATACCTAATCCTAATCCTCTGGGGGGGTGGCGGATAGGGCTAACCCTCAGGGGGTGGCAGCTAGGACTAAACCCCCCCCCCCTCCTAGTGCCTTCCCTAACACCCGCTCCCCCGGTCCTAACCCTCCCTCCAATACTCGCCTTCGGGATGTTGGCTGTCTGTGTGCCGGCACCAGTCTCCCAAGTGGTGTCAGGATTCCAACATCGGTCAAATGACCGCCGGTATACCGTCTGCCGGGATGGTAAATGTATCCTGAGGACAGGTAGTGAGTGTGGAGGGATAGGTGGTTCAGTAAAATGTAACAGCTCAAACTGCGATCATTCACTGATAAATTGATTTATAGCTCTCCCTTTTTAACCATTGCAGTCATAAAAGCAATGTTTTTTAAACTTTTAAATAAAGCTTGTTAGCATCCCCAGCACACTGTATATGCTGGGAGATGTAGTTCTCAATATGAAAACATTTAATTACTGTATGAACTCTAATTCCCCAACTGAAACCTCTCACAAACACACACTCCTAAATCTAGTACACACACACACATTTCCCCAGTACTGACAACTCTCATCACTTCCACACACTGACAACTCCCTCCTGCTCCTCTCCCCACTGACACTGACAGCTCCCTCACAGTCACACACATCCTCCACCCCCCCACCCCCCCCCACACACACACTGATAGCACACATGCACAAATCCCCCCCTCCTCGACACTAACTGTCACGGACTGCTTGGGCAGCAGGGGGCAGGCTCTGACTTGAAGTGCTGAAATTCAACAGCTCTCTCGAACTTGCAAGGCATGGCTGTGCAGCTGTCTCCAGCCATCTCCTTGCCCACTGTGTAATTTGTGGCGTTCTCTGATGTTCCCCGCTCTGCCTCTACAACCGGCACATAATGTACAGCAGTGGTGACTCCTGAGTATGGGCCTGGAGAACTCCGCCTACCGGGGGGTAGGGATTAATAATTTCAAAGGGGCAGAGCTAGGAGTGAAGCAGTGGACAGCAGTTGAGGGGCGTTTCAAACTGTAACAGGGTTGGGACAATTTCAGTATCCTTCCCTCACCGTCTAATTGGTCAGTCCCACGCTGATTGCCATAGCGCCCTTTCGAGACTGCAGAACTCTATCCCTTAGCCACGGTTGGCACAGCTGGATGGTGCCCCTGGCAAGTGCCATCCTGGCCAAGGGGTAGATACGCCCCTGAGGGTCAGGGCCAGCAACAGAAATCTCGGGGCCCAGTACACTGATATCTCTGGGGCCCCCTCAACCCCCCCTTAACTTGGCAGAGGGATCTTTAAAAAAAATGGAGCCTTTGACTCGGACCGTCAGTGAGGCCGGCAGGTGGTTTTCATACTGGGCTATCCAGCTCTTCGGTGACGGTGGCAGGGACATTCAGAAAAGGGCCAGCACAGCAAAATGCATAATAATGGCAATACAGTATGGACCACAGGGACTGGACAAAGTGATGGGGTAAAAGGAGGGGGGAGGGTTTAGTTGGCCTGTTAATTGTTTTCCTGCTTAAATTGAGCAGTTGGTGGACACACTTTAAAAAGCAATATTGGCACTGTGGCCCCATTATTTCTGTTCTTAATACTTGGAGCCCTGAACAAGTGTCCCCTTTGTCCCCCCTGTCACCGGGCCTGTTCAGGCGTTACCTATGGAGAAGCTGCGACATGACATCCTAGGACACGATACTGCACCATGCATCACCATTATATTTCAGTGTGCCTTGTCAATATTTAAATCTTGTTCTGTGTGACGTGAGTTGTAAATGGTTGAAAATCTCTGTGCTACAGTATCGTCACCATGTAGTTATAACAACACCGCAAAACCACCAAAAGACGTGTTTTGGTAGAGGGACTGCTGGAGGGGCCCATTGGGGCCCCCAGTTTGCTACCCCACCCCAGTATACCTGTGCTGTAGCCAGTGGAAGGGGCACTATCTTCCCGGTGATCTCTTCGGGAAGATGGTGCCGCACATAGAAAGCAAAGACTCTGGCTGCACTCTCCTGCCCTCGCTCTAAGCAAGGTGATCGGGCCACAAAAGGACCCCTGTCGGACCTCGGCCTGTGGGCCACAAAAGGATGCATGGGGGCGGAATGCGGCCCATGGGTTTGACACCCCTGCCCTAGAGTATCAAAATTTGTTTCACGGCACCCCTAGGCCAAAGTTTTTTTTATTGAGAAATTCAGAAAAAAATATAAAATTAAGTAAATTGTGTTTATAGCATGTCATCCTCAGGTTCAGTTATGTTGTGAGGGAATGGTTTTGCCAATTTAATAAAGTATAAATAATTTTAATTGGTCCTGGACCACCAAACTATGCTACCAGTGCAAGAACCCCAGTTTGGAAACTACTGCCATAAAATAAACCTTTTTTGTTTTTTTTAAACTACATGTAATACACCTTAGATCTCAGTTCCTAAAAGGTTTTAAACCCTTGCATACAGTAAACTACACATATTTAAAAATCCTACACCGGGCACAAGTGCTCACGGGCCAATTTCATGGCAGTCTCGGATAGGAGGGCATTGTGGATTCACCAAGGGAATGCTGATGCTGACTCCAAGAAGAAAGGGAGTCTCTTCCCTATGAAGGTGAAGCCTTGTTTGGCGACGGCCTAGTTAATTTGATCTCGGCAGCTCCCGCAGGTAAGTCATCCTTCTTGCCCTATGTTCCCTCTCAACGGATGAAGACGCATCATTATCTGACGCAGTCATTTCGGCCCAATAGATATGCAAGAAGTTAAGATTCCCCTTTCTTTGCAGGTAGAGGAAGGAAAAGAGGGAAGAGGTCTGTAGCCTCTTCAAGATCGCAGGAGCAGAGATCGTCCTCTGCTTCTGCCAAATCCACTGCATGACGCTGGGGCTCTCTTGCAGGAGCCCGCACCAGTGGGGGGCACGTCTAAAACTCTTCAGTCAGTTCTAGATTCATTCGGACCTGGACTCGTGGGTTTTACAAATAGTGTCCCAAGGGTACAAACTGGGGTTTCAAGACGTTCCCCCTCACCGATTGTTCAAATCAGCCTTAGTCAGCAGGGAGAAGGTTTTTATTCAAGCCTCTTCGTGGTCCCGAAGCCGGACGGCTCAGTCAGACCAATCTTAAATCTGAAATCCCTTAATTTCTACCTAAAGAAATTCAATTTCAAGATGGAATCTCTCAGGGTAGTGATCTCCAGTCCGGGGGATAAAGGAGATTTCATGGTTTTGGTAGACATAAAGGATGCCTACTTATATGTTCCCATTTAGCCACTGCATCAAGCTACCTGAGGTTTGCAATTCAGGATTGTCATTACCAATTTCAGACGTTGCCGTTTGGTCTGTCCACGGCTCCGAGGATTTTCACCAGGGTGATGGCGGAAATGATGGTTCTCCTTCGCAAGCAAGGAGTCACAATTATCCCGTACTTGGATGATCTCCTGATAAAGGCGAGATCCAGGGACCAGTTGGTGCAAAACATCTACTCTCCCTGACAGTGCTTCAACAACATGGTTGGCTCCTAAACTTGCCAAAATCGCAGTTGGTCCCAATGACGCGGTTGTTGTTTTTGGGGGTGATACTGGACACAGAAGAGGTTTTCTTCTAGTGGAAAGGCTCTGGAGATCCAGAGTCTGGTCAAACAAATTCTGAAACCAGCAAGAGTGTTAATCCATCAATGCATTCAGTTGCTGGGGAAGATGGTTGCGGCCTACGAGGCCATTAAGTTTGGCAGGTTCCATGCCAGAGTGTTCCAGTGGGACCTGTTGGACAAGTGGTCCGGATCCCACCTACACATGCACCGGAGGATAATCCTGTCTTCCAAGACCAGAATCTCACTACATTGGTGGCTGCACAGTTCTCACCACCTAGAGGGGCGATGGTTCGGGATCCAGGACGGGATTCTAGGGACCACGGATGCAACCCTCCGAGGCTGGAGAGCAGTCACACAGGGGGAAAACATCCAAGGAAGATGGTCAAGTCTTCCTTGGATGTTTTCATCTCCACATAAATGTTCTGGAGTTAAGGGCCATTTAATAACTGCAGACACAGTACGCACTGGGACGGGTGCCCAGCATCCTCTACGTACTAAGAGAAAAGGATTTACCGGTAGGTATTAAAATCCTATTTTCTCTAACGTCCTAGAGGATGCTGGGGACTCCGTAAGGACCATGGGGATAGACGGGCTCCGCAGGAGACATGGGCACTTTAAGAAAGACTTTAGTTCTGGGTGTGCACTAGCTCCTCCCTCTATGCCCCTCCTCCAGACCTCAGTTTGATACTGTACCCAGTGGAGACTGGGTGCTTTTCAGGAGCTCTCCTGAGCTTTCTGACAGAAAGTATTTTGTTAGGTTTTTAATTTTCAGGGAGCACTGCTGGCAACAGACTCCCTCATCGAGGGACTGAGGGGAGAGAAGCAGCCCTACTCTCTGAGTTGCAAGGTCCTGCTTCTTAGGCTACTGGACACCATTAGCTCCAGTGGGATTGGTACGCAGGATCTCACCCTCGCCGTCCGTCCCAGAGCCGCGCCGCCGTCCCCCTCGCAGAGCCGGAAGATAGAAGCCGGGTGAGTATGAGAAGAAAAGAAGACTTCAGAGGCGGCAGAAGACTTCATGATCTTCACTGAGGTAACGCACAGCACTGCAGCTGTGCGCCTTTGCTCCCATACACCTCACATACTCCGGTCACTGTAAGGGTGCAGGGCGCAGGGGGGGCGCCCTGGGCAGCAATATAAACCTCTTTCGCAAAAATATAACATATATACAGCTGGGCACTTTATATATGTATAAGCCCCCACCAATTTTAGTTTAAGCGGGACAGAAGCCCGCCTCCGAGGGGGCGGGGCTTCTCCCTCAGCACTCACCAGCGCCATTTTTTCTCCACAGCACCGCTGAGAGGAAGCTCCCCGGACTCTACCCTGCTTATACCACGTTAGACAAGAGGGTTGAAAAGAGAGGGGGGGGCACATAATTCGCAAATTACATACAGCAGCACTACTGGGCAAACATTAAGTTACTGTTTTATTCCTGGGTTATATAGCGCTGGGGGGGGTGCTGGCATACTCTCTCTCTGTCTCTCCAAAGGGCCTTGTGGGGAAACTGTCTTCAGAAAAAGCATTCCCTGTGTGTGTAGTGTGTCGGTACACGTGTGTCGACATGTCTGAGGAAGAAGGCTATATTAGAGAGGAGCGGGAGCAAATGAATGTGGTGTCTCCGCCGACAGCTGATTGGATGGATATGTGGAATGTTTTAAATGCTAGTGTAAACTCATTGCACAAAAGATTAGACAAGGCAGAAGCTTTGGGACAGTCAGGGTTTAAACCCATGCCTGATCCTATGTTGCATGACTGTCAGGGTCTCATAAGCGCCCACTATCCCAGATTGTTGACACAGATACCGACACGGATTCTGACTCCAGTGTCGATTACGATGATGCAAAGTTACAGCCAAAATTGGCAAAATCCATTCGATTTATGATTATGGCAATAAAAGATGTTTTGCACATCACAGAGGAACCCCCTGTCGCTGACAAGAGGGTACATATGTACAAGGGTAAGAAGCCTGAGGTAACCTTTCCTCCCTCACACGAGCTGAACGAGTTATGTGAAAAAGCTTGTGAATCTCCAGATAAAAGACTGCAGATTTCCAAAAGGATTCTTATGGCGTATCCTTTCCCATCAACGGATAGGTTACGATGGGAATCCTCCCCTAGGGTGGACAAAGCATTAACACGCTTATCCAAGAAGGTAGCCCTCCCGTCCCAGGATACGGCTACCCTCAAAGAGTGTGCTGACCGCAAACAGGAGATTACCCTGAAGTCCATTTATACACATTCAGGTACCTTACTCAGACCGGCAATTGCGTCGGCCTGGGTGTGTAGTGCTGTAGCGGCATGGACAAATACCTTATCTGAGGGGATGGATAGCCTAGACAAGGATACTATTTTATTGACCCTGGGGCATATAAGAGATGCTGTCCTATATATGTGTGTATGCAAACTACAGGTGGTGCTGCAGGGCCCACACCCTTTTACTTGTCTTGTAGAGCAGCTCTGAAGCTGTTACAGTGCCCAGCTGCTGCAAGAAATCAGCTTGAATGCTTCAGGGGCTTGGGCATGGCCAACATGAGCCCCACACCGAAGGAGGGTGGGGGTGTTTAATGCAAACTTGGGGTTATCCAAGCGCCGCAAAAGGCCGCCATGCCCTGCATGCCCCTTTTCTCTTTTCATATACAGATGAGGGTTCCAGCCAACTTTGGCCCACTGCTTGGATGACATCACCGTATGCAAATCCGTCTGCTGCAGACCTTCCCCCAGGAATGCTTGCAATAGTTGTTGCATATGGTTTAATGTCTGAGGGTGCTTCAGTATTAGGCAGCCTTCCGCCCTCCCATGTTCATCTGAAAAGATGTGGTCTCCCTGCAGTTGTTGTCCCCAGACGAGAGTTCCCTTGTGCTTCCTCAGTTAAATCTCCTTAACTTGACGGGGGTGTGCCCAAGCAGCCGCCCTCCCCAGCCCTATCCCAACACATACTTATCTTGCATATGAGATCTCTTGATCATGAAGATAGTTCTCACAGGTTGAGGTTCATCCTGGCCCCGCTCCCCGCTGGAGATCGCTGATGGGGACAGCAGTGGGGCTTCAGCAGAAGGGTGAGTATGTGTGGCCAGAGACCTCCCTTCCCATGTGCAGGCCTGCAGAGTCTGCCGCGCAGGATGGGGCATGTGGCACTCTCCCTCCCAGGGGCTCTTCCAGATGTAGCTCCTCAGCAGTATTTTTCCCGGGCTGCGCGGCGCTCTCCCCGACTGGCATCCGCCCTGGAACACTGCCTTCCTCAACGCAACATCAGCAGGGGGCCCTGGCCTCATCACCATCCCAGGTCTTTCTCATGTATGTATCATGTATGTGTGTGTGATATATGTATGAATCATATATGTTTGTGATATATATATATATTCCATAGACAAAAAACCTTACGGTTTCACATGTCCCATTAAGGCTTCTTAGACATGATCGAAATTTCAGAAACCTGTTGTAACTCTTCCACTCAAACTCCAAAAAGCAATGAAATTCCGATCATTAAGGCTGACGCCTTAATGGACGTGTTCCTTGCGCAATACAGATATGGTATGCCATCACAGCCTGTGGGTAAGTGCAGATTCAGCACTCTCACAGAGTGAGATTGCTGTCACTCACACAATGGTGGAGCTGCTAATTCACAGATTTGTGTGCTCATTGGAATACACACATGCAGTCTATGCAACTGAAGGTCTGAGCAGTTTTGTGGTGCTCCCATCCCACACAGTGCCCACAACCATCCCATTCAGTCAACACAACAAAGCCACCTTGTTACAACATCCTTCTAACTCCATACATCCATCTCACTTAGTATACACATTTAGCTCCCTCAAACATCTTGGTTAATTGCTAAACTATAATACCCCATCTACGGTCTATGCATCTACACTTACTTCCCCTATACACCCCCATGCTGCCCGGTCTTTCCCAATCCCTACTGCTGTGTTCTCCCATCTGTGCTAGTCTGTACTAACTTATCTGTACCATCTGTCTTTCCCCACCTGTGCATTGTCTGTACCACCGTTTCCTTCTCTCTGTGCTGCTCAGTGTTTCCTTCTTCAACGTCACTCTGCCTCCTCCAGTACATGGCACACTGTCTTCTCTCCCATCTGCACCAGTTTTCTACCCATCCATGCCAGTGTTTTCAACCCATCTGCACCATTTCCCCCCATCTGCACAGCTCTGTCTCCCTTCCCATACTTGCTGCTTAATCTACCCCCTATCCACACCACTCTTACCCTATTCATGTAGCTGACATCCTGAAGGTAAATTTAGTGGATCCTGCGCTCTTGGCAGGGGGATAACCGCCACAGCCCACCCCCCCAGTGGTCCGGAAACGCCTCCGTTGTGCAGACCATGCCCTGCCAATGGCATTCTAACGCTGTTTGCACGCCCCCCTCCTTCCCCGCAACCACCTCTGCCTATCAATCAGGCAGGGTGATAGCATCTCACTGGGCTCCTGGGGTACGCACGCGCAGTGCGGCCATTGCACGTGCGCACCTCACAAACTAATTCAGACTGCAATCGCTGCTGCGGTCTGAATTACCCCCTGTGTTTCTCTGTCCCCCCCCATTAGTGCTGCTTAGTGTTCCCTCTATCCACACACTTCTGTTCCCCCATCCACACCGCTCTCCTCCCTCCAATCAACAACACTCTTACCTCATCTGAGCAGCTTTGTCTTCCGCTCAGACCTTCAGTTGCATAGACTGCATGTGTGTATTCCAATGAGCACACAAATCTGTGAATTAGCAGCTCCACCATTGTGTGAGTGACAGCAATCTCACTCTGTGAGAGTGCTGAATCTGCACTTACCCACAGGCTGTGATGGCATACCATATCTGTATTGCGCAAGGAACACGTCCATTAAGGCGTCAGCCTTAATGATCGGAATTTCATTGCTTTTTGGAGTTTGAGTGGAAGAGTTACAACAGGTTTCTGAAATTTCGATCATGTCTAAGAAGCCTTAATGGGACATGTGAAACCGTAAGGTTTTTTGTCTATGGAATTTCATCGCTTTTTTTAAATTTATTTTTTTTATTCAGAAATGTAAAATTTCACTGTAAGAATAAACATTTGATTTTTTAAATGTTTAATGAAAATGTTCGTATAACATCACTGTTCTGTGCAAAATTATTTTATTAACCAAACCAAATTGTTTAAGGTCCGTACACACTTAACGATTTAATGAGCGACGTCGCTCATTTTATCGTTAAGTGTGTATGCAGCCAGCGACAAACGATGCGCGGCCCCGCGGGTCGGCAACAATCTTCGCTGTCGGTAGGGCATGCAGGAAGGATGTGGACTGTCGTCCACGACCTTCATGCAGGGCTGGCGGGGGCGTGACGTCACTGAGCGATATGAGCGGTCATATCGCTCAGTGTGTACAGTCGGCCGCCGGCCGGCCCGGGAGGGGAAACATTAGACGATGTAGCTCACAGAGCGACATCATTTAATGTGTACGGGCCTTTAGACTTTGGTCAAAATATTTTGCTGCCTTTGCAGCTGATGCAGGGATGGGGGTAGGCGGCAGCAGCCTGTAACTGAGGCTGGAGGTAGGCGTGAAATGCATTGCTTGTACGTGTGAGTGCGTGGTGTCAGGTGCTGCGCGTGTATATGTGTGTGTGTGTCAGGTGCTGCCTGTGTATGTGTGTGTCAGCTCCTGTGTGTATGTGTGTGTCAGGTGCTGCGTGTATATATGAGTGTGTCTGATGGTGCGTGTGTATGCGTCAGCTGCCGCACGTGTGTGTGTGTGTGTCAGGTGTTGCGGGTGTATATGTGTGTGAGTATCAGGTGCTCCGCGTGTGTACAAGTGTATGTCTGGTGCTGTGCATGAATACGTATGTCTGTGTCAGGTGATGTGCGTGTACATGAGTGTGCGTCAGGTGCTGCGCGTGTACATGAGTGTGCATTAGGTGCTGCGCGTGTACATGAGTGTGCGTCAGGTGCTGCGTGTGTACATGTGTGTGCGTCAGGTGCTGCGCGTGTACATGTGTGTGCCTCAGGTGCTGCACGTGTCTATGTGTGTGTGAGTAAGGCACTTCGTGTGTATGTGTGTGTCTGATGGTGTGCGTGTATATGTATGTGTCAGGTGCTGCGTGTATATGCATGTGTCAGGTGCTGCGTGTATATGCATGTGTCAGGTGCTGCGTGTATATGCATGTGTCAGGTGCTGCGTGTATATGCATGTGTCAGGTGCTGCGTGTATATGCATGTGTCAGGTGCTGCATGTTTATTTTATTGTGTCTGATGGTACGTGTGTGTGTCAGGTGCCGCACGTGTATATGTGTGTGTGTCAGGTGTTGCGCGTGTATGTGTGGGTCAGGTGCTGCATGTTTATTTTATTGTGTCTGATGCTACGTGTGTGTGTGTGTGTGTCAGGTGCCGCACGTGTATGTGTGTGTGTCAGGTGTTGCGCGTGTATGTGTGGGTCAGGTGCTGCATGTTTATTTTATTGTGTCTGATGCTACGTGTGTGTGTGTCAGGTGCCGCACGTGTATGTGTGTGTGTCAGGTGTTGCGCGTGTATGTGTGTGTCAGGTGCCGCGCGTGTATGTGTGTGTCAGGTGCCGTTCCCCTTCTTCCCATCCCAGCTCTCTCTGTAGAATACAGCTCTGCACCCAGAGAGAGGGAAAGACTAGGGGGCTGATCACTGCACTGCTCACTTTTTGGTCATGAGTTCGGCCTCCTGTTTCTTCCAGTGCTGTGTTCCTGCAGCCTAGCCCTCCCTGTTGTGCCAGAGAATCAGCCCTTCCTTCCCCTGACAGAGAGAGAGAGCCCGAGGCAGAGACACTCTTCCCGTAGCTGGCCTACCCCCAGTACTTCAGCACTGGCCATGCGGCAGTCAACAAAGGAGACCAGCAGGGGGTTCTGGCAGCATCAGCTGTGGCCGCAGCTGGATCGGGGAGGCCTGCAGTGTCTGAGGTGGGCAACACTTCCTCCGCCGCTGTCACCTTCCCCTGCCGGAGAGAAAGCCAGAGACATACCCTTCCCGCAGCTGGGATACCCCTAGTACCTCAGCGCTGGACAGGCAGAAGTCTATGGAGGGGACCAGCAGGGGTTTCGGGCCGCAGCAGTAGCAGCGGCCGCAGTCAGATCAGGGAGGCCTGCAGGGTCAGAACTGGGCAGCACTTCCACCAACACTGTCACCTCTGTGCTGGGCATGTACACCAGTCCGTACGGACGGAGGTGTCCACAACAGGCAGCAGTATAATGAGTCAGACAAACTCATTACACGCTGCCCACTGCTGCGCCGCATGCCCTCGATGGAGGAAGCCTAGATGCGGTCCCCAGCGGCAGCGAGGGAGAAGGGTGATCACATCACCCTTCAACCCGGCACCTCACAATCAGCTGGGGATCTGCAGTAGCTTCATCTCTCTCTTCCTCTCCCTCTCTGACAGCACAGCAGCCCCTCTGGGTCCCATGTAGCTCTGCCCCCCTGCTCACAGTTCACTCGGCCTCTCCTGATTAAAAAGAAAATAAGAGCCTGACCTGCTGCTCAGATGCGAGGAGGGGACGGGCGGTAGGTCCTCTGTGAGTACACTACACAGTCAAAATTAACTCTGACTCCTCACAACAGTGTGGACAGCAGGCGACGTCAGATGCCAATTTGGGTGTGCTTGCCGCACTACCTGCCCATCAAGCCCAACGTGGCATTTTGTATTAGGAACCCTATAACAGCATTCCGACATCCCTCCCTATGACGCTGCCATCCATACACTGCCGCTCTCATACATCCGTACACCGCCACTCTCATACATCCGCACACTGCCGCTCTCACACAACTGTACACTGTTGCTCTCATACATCCATACACTGCCGCTCTCATACATCCGTACAACCCCGCTCTCATACATCCGTACAACCCCGCACTCTTACAGCCGCACTCTTACAGCCGTACTCTTACAGCCTTACTCTTACAGCCGCACACTGCCGCACTCTTACAGCAGCACACCGCCGCACGCATACAGCCGCACACCATCGCACTCATACAGCCGCACACCGACGCAGTTATACAGCCGTACATTGCCGCTCTCATACATCCGCACACTGCCGCTCTCATACATCCGCACACTGCCGCTCACATCTATACATACATAGCCTCCATACATCTACACATCCAATCCCCGCGCAAGGGAACACTGAAATCACTATCACTTTTCCCCGGGGTGTGACCACAGCCAGCCACTACTCCGGCCACCTTCTTGTGACACCAAAATGCATCTTACCTATCATCAGGGTGGTGCTGCTGCTGGGGGCAGGTTGCTGCCTCAGTCTCCTAGTTGGTGCTGCGATTGGAGGGGGTACTGCTTCCCTGTGCTGCCACTGTCTCCCGGATCATCGTGCCGCTGGCTGAATTGCAGCTTGACGCTACTGCTGCCGGGAGTAACAGCTTCCTGACTGTTGTTGCTGGTGGCTGCCTACTGCTCATTGCCGCCGGAACACTGACCGGCTCGGCAGTGATGCTGGCGGAGGAGTAGTGGCGGTGGGGTGGTGCCTGCTCCCTTCCCTCGAGCATGCCGCAGTGTAAAAAAATAAATAATAGAGAGCATACCAGGGTGAGAGTCTGTATGGATCACAGTGATTACACGGGGCACAGCATAAGGACACCTTGCTGTGAGGGGCTCTGCCCACACAGATTGCTGCACCCTCTCTGATGTCAGCCGCTGCCCTCTCGTTCTCTGGGCGGCCAGTTCCAGTGTGAGGTAGGAGAGGAAGAGAACACACAGGTGTTAGGCGCCGTGGTCCGCAATGTCCTCGCGGCCCGGCGCCTAGCAACTAGGGACGCCGAGCGTGCTAGCCGCCGGCTCCCTAGCAACGCTAGGACGCCGGGCGCGCTGAGCCGCCTGGACCCTAGCAACGGGGACGCCACGGACGGACTGCGCTCCCCTTGCAGGGTCAATCAAGTGAACTACACACACACACTTGTCTTCTGGTCGTGCAGCAAGGCAGCTGCACGGCATTGTGCTAATCAGGCTCTGAACTTCTGATTGAAGGACTCCCTGCTAAATACCTTCTCAGTGCTTCACACAGACGCCGGTAATAGCTTCCTGCATGCTGCTTTGGTTTGCTGACGTCTGTTCCAGTTCTGCTGTGTCCGGTCATTCCTGTCCTCAGAGTTCCTGAATCTTAGTGTTGTCATCTCTTCCCAAGGAGTCTTCCAGTCCTCATTTACCCGCAACAGTCGCTAGAGGATCTCGTGTGGTTTTCGTGAGTGGCGGCTCTGCCGCGTGCTGCGGCCTAGGCCGCTTTATTTTGTATTCTGTGTTGGTGCATTTGCGGAGGTTTACGCTCCCACACTCCTCTCCGGAACTCGCCGGTGCCGGGTAGAAGAGTGGACAAGTGGGTATTTTGGTTGTCCTTTTCCCTGGCGGTTTTCCGCACATACTCTAGTTTAAAGTTAGTTTTGAGCCCCTGGCTTTGTTGTTTAGTAGAGGGCCCCTTGTTATCACCCTGTCTCGGATTTTTCTTTGTCTCCCATTAAGACCTGAGGGGGCATCGGAGTTGGGCAGACGTAATCCGCCCTTCAAACGCGGCTGCCATGGGCCCAAGCAACCATAGTCTCGCAAGAGATTTCTGACAGCACGGGCGAGACAACGGAGATAGGGCGCCAGGGGCTATTCCCGTTCCCACTCCCTTTCCAAGCATTACGTTCCAGTACTCAGGTCCTTGCTATAAGATATCCCCAGACCAGAGTATTGGAATCATAACAACAGGAGAGCAGCCCTGATATATAACAGAGGTGGAAGTTCTATAGGCAGCAGAGACGGAGACCAGCCAGCCAGTCTCCCAGTGCCCTGATCACTACACGCCGCCAGCACAGCATTACAGGAGGGTCCTATAGTGCTGCCCTGAGCTAACAGGTGTGTGTACCAGTGTGCTGCGCCCTGGTGTCTCTGAGAGGGGTGAGGTCACCGTGCCGCTTTAGTATATGGCTTTTCCTTAGTACTGTAAGTTACAGCCCTGCACTAGTAGTGGCAACTCTGCCCTATGTGAACCTGTGAGGTTATTTTCCTATTTACAGAATAACCGGGGAGAAGGCGGCCATATTGCGGCTCTCAAGAGAAGGCACTCTAGTACACCCCCTGCTGGCGGCCACTGCGCAGGCGCAACAAATTGAAATGCCCGATCTCTATAATGGGGCATATTTCTCTTAATTAAAAAAAACCTGTAACTTTCTGAAAAACCACAACCCCAAAAGGCACTTCACAGGGACATGCTCTATCTAATAAAACAAACCCCAAGTCATATATATATATATATATATATATATATATATATATATAAAATAAGATTTTACTCACCGGTAAATCTATTTCTCGTAGTCCGTAGTGGATGCTGGGACTCCGTAAGGACCATGGGGAATAGCGGCTCCGCAGGAGACTTGGCACAACTAAAGAGAGCTTTAGGACTACCTGGTGTGCACTGGCTCCTCCCCCTATGACCCTCCTCCAGACCTCAGTTAGGATACTGTGCCCGGAAGAGCTGACACTAAGGAAGGATTTTGAATCCCGGGTAAGACTCATACCAGCCACACCAATCACACCGTACAACTCGTGATATTATACCCAGTTAACAGTATGACAACAACGGAGCCTCTGCACAGATGGCTCTCAACAATAACCCTTTTGTTAACAATAACTATGTACAAGTACTTGGGATGGGCGCCCAGCATCCACTATGGACTACGAGAAATAGATTTACCGGTGAGTAAAATCTTATTTTCTCTGACGTCCTAAGTGGATGCTGGGACTCCGTAAGGACCATGGGGATTATATCAAAGCTCCCAAACGGGAGGGAGAGTGCGGATGACTCTGCAGCACCGAATGAGCGAACTCCAGGTCCTCCTCAGCCAGGGTGTCAAACTTGTAAAATCTTGCAAATGTGTTTGACCCCGACCAAGTAGCAGCTCGGCAAAGTTGTAAAGCAGAGACCCCTCGGGCAGCCGCCCAAGAAGAGCCCACCTTCCTCGTGGAATGGGCTTTTACTGATCTAGAATGCGGCAGTCCCGCCGCAGAATGTGCAAGCTGAATTGTGCTACATATCCAGCGAGCAATAGTCTGCTTTGAAGCAGGAGCACCCATCTTGTTTGGTGCGTAGAGGATAAACAGCGAGTCAGTTTTCCTGACTCCAGCCATTCTGGAAACATAAATTTTCAGGGCCCTGACTACATCCAGCAACTTGGAATCCTTCAAGTTCCGAGTAGCCGCAGGCACCACAATAGGTTGGTTCAAATGAAACGCTGAAACCACCTTAGGCAGAAATTGGGGATGAGTCCTCAATTCCGCCCTATCCATATGGAAAATCACATAAGGGCTTTTACATGACAAAGCCGCCAACTCTGACACACGCCTGGCCGAAGCCAGGGCCAATAGCATGACCACTTTCGACGTGAGATATTTTAACTCCACGGTTTTAAGTGGCTCAAACCAATGTGATTTAAGGAAATCCAACACCACGTTGAGATCCCAAGGTGCCACTGGAGGCACAAAAGGAGGCTGAATATGCAGCACTCCTTTAACAAAAGTCTGAACTTCCGGCAGGGAAGCCAGTTCTTTTTGGAAGAAAATCGACAGAGCCGAAATCTGGACCTTAATGGACCCCAATTTGAGGCCCATATTCACCCCTGACTGTAGGAAGTGCAGGAATCGACCCAGTTGAAATTCCTCCGTTGGGGCCTTCCTGTCCTCACACCAAGCAACATATTTTCGCCATATGTGGTGATAATGTTTTGCGGTCACGTCCTTCCTGGCTTTGATCAGCGTAGGAATGACTTCCTCCGGAATGCCCTTTCCCTTCAGGATCCGGTGTTCAACAGCCATGCCGTCAAACGCAGCCATGGTAAGTCTTGGAACAGACAAGGCCCCTGCTGCAGCAGGTCTTGTCTGAGCGGTAGAGGCCATGGGTCCTCCGAGATCATTTCTTGAAGTTCTGGGTACCAAGCTCTTCTTGGCCAATCCGGAATAATGAGTATAGTTCTTACTCTTCTACTTCTTATTATCCTCAGCACCCTTGGTATGAGAGGAAGAGGAGGAAACACATAAACCGACCGGTACACCCACGGTGTCACTAGAGCGTCCAACGCTATCGCCTGAGGGTCCCTTGACCTGGCGCAATAGTTTTCTAGCTTTTTGTTGAGGCGGGACGCCATCATGTCCACCTGTGGCCATTCCCATCGGTTTGTAATCAGCCGGAAGACTTCTGGATGAAGTCCCCACTCTCCCGGGTGGAGGTCGTATCTGCTGAGGAAGTCTGCTTCCCAGTTGTCCACTCCCGGAATAAACACTGCCGACAGTGCTAACACGTGATTTTCCGCCCATCGGAGAATCTTCGTGGCTTCTGCCATCGCCATCCTGCTTCTCGTGCCGCCTTGTCGGTTTACATGGGCGACCGCCGTGATGTTGTCTGACTGAATCAGTACTGGCTGACTTTGAAGCAGGGGTCTTGCCTGACTTAGGGCATTGTAAATAGCTCTTAGTTCCAGAATATTTATGTGTAGGGACATTTCCTGGCTTGACCATAGTCCCTGGAAATTTCTTCCCTGTGTGACTGCTCCCCAGCCTCGAAGGCTGGCGTCCGTGGTTACCAGGACCCAGTCCTGTATGCCGAATCTGCGGCCCTCCAGAAGATGAGCACTCTGCAGCCACCACAGTAGAGACACCCTGGTCCTTGCAGACAGGGTTATCCTCTGATGCATCTGAAGATGCGATCCGGACCACTTGTCCAACAGATCCCACTGAAAGATCCGTGCATGGAACCTTCCGAACGGAATTGCTTCGTAAGAAGCTACCATCTTTCCCAGGACTCGCGTGCAGTGGTGCACCGACACCTGTTTTGGTCTTAGGAGGTCTCTGACTAGCGATGACAACTCCTTGTCCTTCTCCTCCGGGAGAAACACCCTTTTCTGTTCTGTGTCCAGAACCATCCCCAGGAACAATAGACGTGTTGCAGGAACCAGCTGCGACTTTGGAATATTCAGGATCCAGCCGTGCTGTTGTAGCTCCTGCCGAGCAAGTGCTACTCCGATCAACAACTGTTCCTTGGACCTCGCCTTTATCAGGAGATCGTCCAAGTAAGGGATAATTATAACTCCCTTTTTTCGCAGGAGTATCATCATCTCGGCCATTACCTTGGTAAACACCCTCGGTGCCGTGGACAGACCAAACGGCAGCGTCTGGAATTGGTAATGACAGTCCTGTACCACAAATCTGAGGTACTCCTGGTGAGGAGAGTAAATGGGGACATGCAGGTAAGCATCCTTGATGTCCAGTGATACCATGTAATCCCCTTCCTCCAGGCTTGAGATAACCGCCCTGAGCGATTCCATCTTGAACTTGAACCGTTTTATATACGTGTTCAAAGATTTAAAATTTAAAATGGGTCTCACCGAACCGTCCGGTTTCGGTACCACAAACATTGTGGAATAGTAACCCCTTCCTTGTTGAAGGAGGGGTACCTTGACTATCACCTGCTGCAAATACAGCTTGTGAATTTGCCTCTATCACAGCCTCCCTGTCCAAGGGAGATGTTGGCAAGGCAGATTTTAGGAAACGGCGAGGGGGAGACGTCTCGAATTCCAGCTTGAATCCCTGAGACACTACTTGTAGAATCCAGGGATCCACCTGTGAGCAAGCCCACTGATTGCTGAAGCACTTGAGACGGGCCCCCACCGCACCTGGCTCCACCAGTGGAGCCCCAGCGTCATGCTGTGGACTTAGCGGAAGCGGGGGAGGACTTTTGTTCCTGGGAACTGGCTGTATGTATATATATATATATATATATATATATATATATATATACACACACACTCATGTATATACATGTATACACAAATACACGTATGTACATGTTTATGTATGTATAATACACTGATAGAGTACATTATATTTATGAATTAATTGCTTCCCGATTCTGCAGCAGCATCATCAGCACCATCAGTGTTACTCACAGTCACTTCACACTGACTGCTGCACAACACATCACTTAATTTCCGGGCCGCCCGCCACCTGGTGAAGAGACATGGGAGATGAAGGACCAGCAGTGCCACGTTGAGCGGAAGTATTGTGAATTAGTTACCCACACACTCCTTGTGACACCTGCTCCCCGTCTGCCCTCCCACCCGCCGCCTGCCATCCGGAACCCGCACTGACAAGTAAGTCTCAGCAGAATGTGTCTGCCGGCGGCTCCCAGTCCCCCCTAGAGGAACACTGCCAGTGGTGTGGCAGCCGCGGCAAACTAGGACTGAGAGACCGCAGCGGGAGGAAAGCACGGGTGGGCGGGAGGAGAGCATAGGCGGACATCACCACGTCACATTGCAAGGTGACACCAGTCCCCCCAGTGAGGCTGCCGACGAATGCACTCAGCATAGTATTAGCAGCAGGCAGAGGGGGGGCGGGCGCAGCGGTGGTGGGAGGTACGGAAATGAGCTACAGGCTAGGCTCCACCGATCACACACTCAGCGATCACTGTGCCACAGCAAGCGTGGCGTGCAGCGATGCTGGACATTAGGGAGTGCCTGTGCGCACCAGGCACCCCCTGTACGCACGCCTATGCGCTACCACCCCCCATATGCCACACTACATCACTATGCTATAGCCCTCCCATATGCTGCACTTCATAGTTACACTATACCCCCCATACAACATACTACATCACCACACTACACTACTCACAATAAAATTAAAACATCCCAGTTCCTCATTCTTAATGAGCTCACGTGAGTTCTCTCCCCAACGGAGCTCCAGACCAAGTAACAATGAAGACACCAGCAGCGTGTAGGGGGCAGGCCTGGTCCACTTGTCAGGAGAGAGCAGTCACTGGAGGGTAAGAAGGGGGCGGGGCCTAGTCCTACAGACGGGAGAGAGCACAGACAGGAGAGAGCAAGGTACAGGGGTAGAAGGGGACGGCTGATGTGAAGAAGGGGGCGGGGCCTATTCTTGCATCCTTTCAAAATTCGACTTTTTAAAATTCGACATTTGACAAATTCGACTTTTCTGCAATGGTACAAATGCGGCAATTCAACAAAAGTATATTCAATTGAAGTTTGTAAATTCGACAACAGTGCTTTTAAACAGTAAATTCGTCATTTTCAATCCGCCACACTTTGCAGGCGGGATCTAATAAAAAAAATTTAAAACATGTTTTTTTGGGGGTAATAGCATATCTATTTATATTAGAAGGGATTAGGTACTTGGTTTGTCTTTTTTGGAGGCACAAGTATTATTTATATATTTTTTAAAAGATTATTATTATTATTATTTTTTTTTAAATGGAATGTGAAAAACCCGGAAAAGAAAAATTGCGTGGGGTCCCCTCTCCAAAGCATAACCAGCCTCGGGCTCTTCGAGCCGGTCCTGGTTCTAATCCGGGGGAAAAACGGACAGGGGATCCCCCGTATTTTTAAAACCAGCTCCGGGCTCTGCGCCTGGTGCTGGTGCAAAAAATACGGGGGACAAAAAGAGTAGGGGTCCCCCGTATTTTTTACACCAGCATCGGGCTCCACTAGCTGGACAGATAATGCCACAGCCGGGGGTCACTTTTATACAGTGCCCTGCAGCCGTGGCATTAAATATCCAACTAGTCACCCCTGGCCGGGGTACCCTGGGGGAGTGGGGACCCCTTCAATCAAGGGGTCCCCCCGCCAGCCACCCAAGGGCCAGGGGTGAAGCCCGAGGCTGTCCCCCCCATCCAAGGGCTGCGGATGGGAGGCTGATAGCCTTGAGAAAATTGAAAGAATATTGTTTTTTCCAGTAGTACTACAAGTCCCTGCAAGCCTCCCCCGCAATCTGGTACTTTGAGAACCACAAGTACCAGCATGCGGGAGAAAAACGGGCCCGCTGGTACCTGTAGTTCTACTGGGGAAAAAATACCCAAATAAAAACAGGACACAGACACCGTGAAAGTATAACTTTATTTCACACCTGCCGACACACACATACTTACCTATGTTGACACGAAGCAGTCGGTCCTCTTCTCCAAGTAGAATCCACGGGTACCTGAAAATAAAAGATAATTATACTCACCTGATCCAGGTTCCAGATTAAATCCACGTACTTGGCAAAACAACAAACCGAACACCCGGACCAGACGGACTGAAAGGGGTCCCATGTTTACACAAATGCACGAATGCAGACATCCGAATCTCGCGGGAATCCGACAGCGGGATGATGACGTTCGGGCGCGCTCGGGTTAGCCGAGCAAGGCATGAAGGTTCGAACCTGCCTCGGACCCATGTAAAATGGGTGAAGTTCGGGGGGTCCGGATTCCGACGAACCGAACCCACTCATCACTAGTATGTACGTGTGTGTCAGGTGCCGTGCGCGTACGTACGTGTGTGTGTGTGTCAGGTGTCGTGCGTGTACGTGTGTGTGTGTGTGTGTGTCAGGTGGCGCGTACCTACATGTGTGTATGTCAGGTGCTGTGCATGTGTGTACGTACACGCGTGTATGTATCAGGTGCCGCGCGTGTACGTGTGTACGTGTGTGTGTGTGTGTGTGCCAGGAGCCACACGTGTACATGTGTGAGGGTGTCAGGAGCCGCGCGTATACGTACATACGTGTAGGTTTCAGGTGCCACGCGTATACATACGTGTGTGTGTCAGGAGCCGAGCGTGTACGTACATGTGTGTGTGTCAGGAGCAACGCGCGTTTGTGTCAGGAGCCACACGTGTGCATACGTGTGTGTGTCAGGTGCCACACATGTACGTACGTACGTGTGTGTCAGGTGCCGCGCGTGTACGTGTGTGTGTCAAGTGCCGCGTGTGTACGTACGTATGTGTGTGCCTGGAGCCGCGCGTGTACATACATGTGTGTGTGTGTCTCAGGTGCTGCACGTGTATATGTGTGTATTTCAGGTGCTGCATTTGTATGCGTCAGCTGCCACGTGGGTGTCAGGTGTTGAGCGTGTATGTGTTTGTGTCAGCTGTCGCATCTGTATGTGTGTGACCGTCAGGTGCTGCGCGTGTATGTGTGTGTCAGGTGCTGTTCATGTATGTGGGAGTGGCAGGTGCTGCATGTGTATATATGTGTGAGTGGCAGGTGCTGCGTGTGTATACGAGTGTGTGTGAGGTGCTGCGAGTGTATGTGTGTGTTAGGTGCTCTGAGTGTATATGATTGTATGTCAGGTGCTGTGCGTGTGTGCGTTAAATGCCACATGTATATATGTGTGTCAGGTGCTGCGTGTGTGTGTGTGTATGTGTGTGTGTGTCAGGTGCTGCATGTTTGTATGTGTGTGTGTGTGTGTGTCAGGTGCTGCATGTCTGTATGTGTGTGTGTGTCAGGCGCTGCATGTCTGTGTGTGTGTGTGTGTCAGGTGCTGCATGTCTGTATATGTGTGTGGGTGTGTCAGGTGATGCATGTCTGTGTGTGTGGGTGTGTCAGGTGATGCATGTGTGTGTGTGTGGGTGTGTCAGGTGCTGCATGTCTGTGTGTGTGTGTGGGTGTGTGTGTCTGTCAGGTGCTGCATGTGTGTGTCAGGTGCTGCATGTCTGCGTGTGTGTGTGTCAGGCGCTGTATGTCTGCGTGTGTGTGTCAGGCGCTGCATATCTGTGTCAGGTGCTGTGTGTGTGTGTGTGTGTGTGTGCGTGTCTGTCAGGTGCTGCGTGTCTGCGTGTGTGTCAGGTGCTGCGTGTGTGTCAGGCGCTGCGTGTCTGCGTGTGTGTCAGGCGCTGCGTGTCTGCGTGTGTGTCAGGCGCTGCGTGTCTGCGTGTGTGTCAGGCGCTGCGTGTCTGTCAGGCGCTGCGTGTCTGCGTGTGTGTCAGGCGCTGCGTGTGTGTCAGGCGCTGCGTGTGTGTCAGGCGCTGCGTGTGTGTCAGGCGCTGCGTGTCTGCGTGTGTGTCAGGCGCTGCGTGTCTGCGTGTGTGTCAGGCGCTGCGTGTCTGCGTGTGTGTCAGGCGCTGCGTGTGTGTCAGGCGCTGCGTGTCTGCGTGTGTGTCAGGCGCTGCGTGTGTGTCAGGCGCTGCGTGTGTGTCAGGCGCTGCGTGTGTGTCTGGCGCTGCGTGTGTGTCAGGCGCTGCGTGTGTGTCAGGCGCTGCGTGTCTGCGTGTGTGTCAGGCGCTGCGTGTCTGCGTGTGTGTCAGGCGCTGCGTGTCTGCGTGTGTGTCAGGCGCTGCGTGTCTGCGTGTGTGTCAGGCGCTGCGTGTCTGTGTGTCAGGTGCTGCGTGTGTGTGTCAGGTGCTGCGTGTCTGCGTGTGTGTCAGGTGCTGCGTGTGAGTATGTCAGGTGCTGCGTGTGTCAGGAGCATGTGAGTGTCAGGTGCCTGTGTGTGTCAGGCGCTGCGTGTGTCAGGCGCTGCCTGTGCGTGTGCGTGTGTGTCAGGTGCTGCCTGTGCGTCAGGCGCTGCGTGTCTGTGTGTGTCAGGCGCTGCGTGTCTGTGTGTGTCAGGCGCTGCGTGTGTGTCAGGCGCTGCCTGTGCGTGTGTGCCAGGCGCTGCCTGTGCGTGTGTGCCAGGCGCTGCCTGTGCGTGTTTGTCAGGCGCCGCGTGTCTGTCAGGCGCCGCGTGTCTGTCAGGCGCCGCGTGTGCGTCAGGCGCCGCGTGTGCGTCAGGCGCCGCGTGTGCGTCAGGCGCCGCGTGTGCGTCAGGCGCCGCATGTCTATGTGCGTCAGGCGCCGCGTGTGAGTGTGTGCGTGTGTGTCAGGTCCGTGTGAGTGTCAGGTGCTGCGTCTGTGTGTGCGTGTGTCAGGTGCTGCGTGTGTGTCAGGTGCTGCGTGTGAGTGTGTGTGCGCGTGTGTCAGGTCCGTGTGAGTGTCCGGTGCTGTGTGTGTGTGTGTCAGGTGCTGTGTGTGTGTGTGTGTGTGTGTGTCAGGTGCTGTGTGTGTGCGTGTGTGTCAGGCGCTGCATATGCGTATGCGTGTCAGGCGTTGCATGTCTGTGTGTGTCAGGCGCTGCGTGTCTGGGGGGGGTGGCCGGACACACAGCAGAGAGGGGGGGGGGTGGATGGACACACAGCAGGGAGGGGAGGGTGACCGGACACACGGCAGGGAGGGGAGGGGGTAGGGGGTGGCCGAACACAGCGGGAAGAGGGGGGAGTTGCCGAACACACAGCAGGGGAGGGGAGGGATGGTGGCCAGACAAACAGCAGGAGAGGGGAGGGGGGGGGAGGGTAGGCCGGACACACAGCAGGTGAGGGGGGGGTGGCTGGACACACAGCAGGGAGGGGGGGTAGGCAGGACACACAGCAGGGGAGGGGAGGGTCGCCGGACACACAGCAGGGAGAGGGGGGGGTAGGCCGGACACACAGCAGGGGAGAGGGGGTGGCTGGACACACAGCAGGTGAGGGGGGGGCTGGACACACAGCAGGTGAGGGGGGGGCTGGACACACAGCAGGTGAGGGGGGGGCTGGACACACAGCAGGTGAGGGAGGGGGCTGGACACACAGCAGGTGAGGGGGGGGGGCTGGACACACAGCAGGTGAGGGGGGGGCTGGACACACAGCAGGTGAGGGGGGGGGCTTGACACACAACAGGTGAGGGGGGGGGGGGGCTGGACACGCAGCAGGTGAGGGGGGGGGGCTGAACACGCAGCAGGGGAGGGGGGGGGGTAGGCCGGACACACAGCAGGGGAGGGGAGGGTGGCCGGACACACAGCAGGGGAGGGTGGCCGGACACACAGCAGGGGAGGGGAGGGTGGCCGGACAAACAGCAGGGAGGGGGGGGGTAGGCCGGACACACAGCAGGGGAGGAGGGGGGGGCTGGACACACAGCAGGTGAGGGGGGGGGCTGGACACACAGCAGGTGAGGGGGGGGGTAGGCCGGACACACAGCAGGGAGGGGGGGGGGTAGGCCGCCGGACACACAGCAGGGGAGGGGAGGGTGGCCGGACAAACAGCAGGGAGGGGGGGTAGGCCGGACACACAGCAGGTGGGGGGGGGTGGCTGGACACACAGCAGGTGAGGGGGGGGGGTCTGGACACACAGCAGGGAGGGGGGGGGTAGGCCGCACAAACAGCAGGGAGGGGGGGGGTAGGCCGGACACACAGCAGGGAGGGGGGGGGGCTGGACTCACAGCAGGGGAGGGGGTAGGCCGGACACACAGCAGGTGAGGGGGGGGTGGCTGGACACACAGCAGGGAGGGGGGGGGGGGTAGGCCGGACACACAGCAGGTGTAAGGGACAGGCTGCAGTCTGTAAGGGACCGCAGGTGCACACACCCAGGAACCGCTCGCTCTCCTCCCGCCGCCAGCGGCTACTTTTATAACCTCAGCCTGCACGAGACCCCTTCCCTCACTCACTCTCGCTCTCCTGGCGGCCACTGCGCAGCCGCAACAAATTGAAAAGCCCTATCTCTATAATGGGGCATATTTCTCTTAATTAAAAAAACCCTATAACTTTCTGAAAAACCACAACCCCAAAAGGCACTACACTGGGGCATACTCTATCTAGTAAAACAAACCCCAAGTCTTAATTCGTCCTCTATCCGGAGTTATGCCTTCCCAAAAAATATCTAATTCACTCTATAGGAAAACGGTGTCAAAAAGCCACAAAGGAAGTCACAGAAAAAAACTGACAGTTGGAAATTTAGGTTACTCCCAATTCCTCATTTTTTATTATTTTGCCCTGAAATTTGGCATGCAGCACCGGGTGACGATTCTACACGCCCATGCCAAATTTCAGCTCAGTACGTCCAATCAGTTTTGAGGTGTAGCCCCTCAAACACCATGCCCCCATCTCAGAAGTTCCCTATGGGAGAATTCCGTTTGTTCGATTCAGCCTTAATATAAGGGCACGACCGTGCCCTTATAATATCTATCTATCTATCTATCTATCTATCTATCTATCTATCATATGTGTGTGTATATATACATCTATACATACATGCGCTAACACCTGGACATACACTGATGTACCCACACCTAATATCCATACATACACGCCCTGACACCTGGACATACACCAACATTCCCACACCTGCATCTATACATACACATGCTGACACCTGGACATACACCAACATACAAGCACCTGCATCTATATATACACGCGCTGACAAATGGACATACACCGACGTACCCACACTTGCATCTATACATACATGCACTGACATCTGGACATACAAGCACCTGCATCTATACATACACGCGCTGACACCTGAACCTACACTGACCTTCCCACACCTGCATCTATACATACACATTCTGACACCTGGACATACACAGACGTACCCACACCTGCATCTATACATACACGCGTTGACACCTGGACGTACACTGACGTACACACACCTACATCTATATATGCATGGATGCAAATGTGGGTACGTCTGTATACGTCCAGGTGTTAGCATGTGTATGTATAGATGTTAGGTGTGGGTACATCAGTGTATGTCCAGGTGTCAGCACATGTATGTATAGATTCACATGTGGGTAAGCCGGTGTACGTCCACGTGTCAGCATGTGTAGGTATAGATGCAGGTGTGGGTACGTTGGTGTACGTTTAGGGGTCAGCGTGTTAATGTATAGATGTTGGTGTGTGTATGTCAGTGTACGTACAGATATAGGTGTGTGTGTGTGTATGTATGTATGTATGTATGTATGTATATGTATAGAGGAAGGTGTGATACATACATATAACACATACATGATAGATACATACATATATCACACACACGATAGATAGATAGATAGATAGAACACATACATACAAGATAGATACATACATACATACATGATAGATACATATATATATACACACACATACGATAGATAGATAGATAGATACATACATATATATATTCCATAGACAAAAAACCTTACGGTTTCACATGTCCCATTAAGGCTTCTTAGACATGATCGAAATTTCAGAAACCTGTTGTAACTCTTCCACTCAAACTCCAAAAAGCAATGAAATTCCGATCATTAAGGCTGACGCCTTAATGGACGTGTCCCTTGCGCAATACAGATATGGTATGCCATCACAGCCTGTGGGTAAGTGCAGATTCAGCACTCTCACAGAGTGAGATTGCTGTCACTCACACAATGGTGGAGCTGCTAATTCACAGATTTGTGTGCTCATTGGAATACACACATGCAGTCTATGCAACTGAAGGTCTGAGCAGTTTTGTGGTGCTCCCATCCCACACAGTGCCCACAACCATCCCATTCGGTCACCACAACCATCCCACCTTGTTACAACATCCTTCTGACTCCATACATCCATCTCACATAGTATACACATTTAGCTCCCTCAAACATCTTGGTTAATTGCTAAAACTATAATACCCTATCTACGGTCTATGCATCTACACTTACTTCCCCTGTACACCCCCATGCTGCCCTGTCTTCCCCAATCCCTACTGCTGTGTTCTCCCATCTGTGCTAGTCTGTACTAACTTATCTGCACCATCTGTCTTTCCCCACCTGTGCCTTGTCTGTACCACCGTTTACTTCTCTCTGTGCTGCTCAGTGTTCAACGTCACTCTGCCTCCTTCAGTACATGGCACACTATCTTCTCTCCCATCTGCACCAGTTTTCTACCCATCCATGCCAGTGTTTTCAACCAATCTGCACCGCTCTGTCTCCCTTCCCATACTTGCTACTTAATCTACCCCCTATCCACACCACTCTTACCCCATTCATGTAGCTGACATCCTGAAGGTAAATTTTGTGGATCATGCGCTCTTGGCAGGGGGATAACCGCTACAGCCCACCCCCCAGTGGTCCGGAAACGCCTCCGTTGTGCAGACCATGCCCTGCCAATGGCATGCTAACGCTGTTTGCACGCCCCCCTCCTTCCCCGCAACCACCTCTGCCTATCAATCAGGCAGGGTGATCGCAGCCAGTGAGATGCTGATAGCATCTCTCTGGGCTCCTGGGGTACGCACGCGCAGTGCGGCCATTGCACGTGCGCACCTCACAAACTATTTCAGACTGCGATTGCTGCTGCTGCGGTCTGAATTACCCCCTGTATTTCTTTGACCCCCCCATCAGTGCTGCTTAGTGTTCAACTCTATCCACACACTTCTGTTCCCCCATCCACACCGCTCTCCTCCCTCCAATCAACAACACTCTTACCTCATCTGAGCAGCTTTGTCTTCCGCTCAGACCTTCAGTTGCATAGACTGCATGTGTGTATTCCAATGAGCACACAAATCTGTGAATTAGCAGCTCCACCATTGTGTGAGTGACAGCAATCTCACTCTGTGAGAGTGCTGAATCTGCACTTACCCACAGGCTGTGATGGCATACCATATCTGTATTGCGCAAGGGACACGTCCATTAAGGCGTCAGCCTTAATGATCGGAATTTCATTGCTTTTTGGAGTTTGAGTGGAAGAGTTACAACAGGTTTCTGAAATTTCGATCATGTCTAAGAAGCCTTAATGGGACATGTGAAACCGTAAGGTTTTTTGTCTATGGAATTTCATCGCTTTTTTTAAATTTATTTTTTTTATTCAGAAATTTAAAATTTCACTGTAAGAATAAACATTTGATTTTTTAAATGTTTAATGAAAATGTTCGTATAAAATTACTATTCTGTGCAAAATTATTTTATTAACCAAACCGAATTGTTTAAGGTCCATACACACTTAACGATTTAATGAGCAACGTCGCTCATTTTCCCCCTCCTTGAGTGACGTCGCTCGTTTTATCGTTAAGTGTGTATGCCGCCAGCGACGAACGATACGCGGCCCCGCGGGTCGGCAACAATCGTCGCTGTCGGTAGGTCATGCATGAAGGATGTGGACTGTCGTCCACGACCTTCATGCAGGGCTGGCGGGGGCGTGACGTCACTGAGCGATATGAGCGGTCATATCGCTCAGTGTGTACAGTCGGCCGCCGGCCGGCCCGGGAGGGGGAAACATTAGACGATGTCGCTCACAGAGCGACATCGTTTAATGTGTATGGGCCTTTAGACTTTGGTCAAAATATTTTGCTGCCTTTGCAGATGATGCAGGGAGGGGGGTAGGTGGCAGCAGCCTGTGACTGAGGCTGGAGGTAGGCGTGAAATGCATTGCTTGTACGTGTGAGTGCGTGGTGTCAGGTGCTGCGTGTGTATGTGTGTGTGTCAGGTGCTGCCTGTGTATCAGCTCCTGTGTATGTGTGTGTATGTGTGTGTCAGTTGCTGCGTGTATATACGAGTGTGTCTGATGGTGCGTGTGTATGCGTCAGCTGCCGCACGTATGTGTGTGTCAGGTGTTGCGGGTGTATATGTGTGTGAGTATCAGGTGCTCCGCGTGTGTACAAGGGTAGGTCTGGTGCTGTGCATGAATACGTATGTCTGTGTCAGGTGCTGCACGTGTACATGTGTGCATCAGGTGCTGCGCGTGTACATGAGTGTGCATTAGGTGCTGCGCGTGTACATGAGTGTGCGTCGGGTGCTGCGTGTGTACATGAGTGTGCATTAGGTGCTGCGCGTGTACATGAGTGTGCGTCAGGTGCTGCGTGTGTACATGAGTGTGCGTCAGGTGCTGCGCGTGTACATGTGTGTGCGTCAGGTGCTACACGTGTCTATGTGTGTGTGAGTAAGGTGCTGCATGTGTATGTGTGTGTCTGATGGTGTGCGTGTATATGTATGTGTCAGGTGCTGCGTGTATATGCATGTGTCAGGTGCTGCATGTTTATTTTATTGTGTCTGATGCTACGTGTGTGTGTCAGGTGCCGCACGTGTATATGTGTGTGTGTCAGGTGTTGCGCGTGTATGTGTGGGTCAGGTGCTGCATGTTTATTTTATTGTGTCTGATGCTACGTGTGTGTGTGTCAGGTGTTGCGCGTGTATGTGTATGTCAAGTGCCGTTCCCCTTCTTCCCATCCCAGCTCTCTCTGTAGAAAACAGCTCTGCACCCAGAGAGAGGGAAAGACTAGGGGGCTGATCACTGCACTGCTCACTTTTTGGTCATGAGTTCGGCCTCCTGTTTCTTCCAGTGCTGTGTTCCTGCAGCCCAGCCCTCCCTGTTGTGCCAGAGAATCAGCCCTTCCTTCCCCAGCCAGAGAGAGAGAGCCCGAGGCAGACACTCTTCCCGTAGCTGGCCTACCCCCAGTACTTCAGCACTGACCATGCGGCAGTCAACAAAGGAGACCAGCAGGGGGTTCTGGCAGCATCAGCTGTGGCCGCAGCTGGATCGGGGAGGCCTGTAGTGTCTGAGGTGGGCAGCACTTCATCCGCCGCTGTCACCTTCCCCTGCCGGAGAGAAAGCAAGAGACATACCCTTCCCGCAGCTGGGCTACCCCTAGCACCTCAGCGCTGGCCAGGCGGAAGTCTATGGAGGGGACCGGCAGGGGTTTCAGGCCACAGCAGCAGCGGCCGCAGCCAGATCAGGGAGACCTGCAGGGTCAGAGCTGGGCAGCACTTCTACCAACACTGTCACCTCTGTGCTGGGCATGTACACCAGTCCGTACGGACGGAGGTGTCCACAACAGGCAGCAGTATAATGAGTCAGACAAACTCATTACACGCTGCCCACTGCTGCGTGTAATGCTGCACTCGATGGAGGAAGCCTAGATGCGGTCACCAGCTGCAGCGAGGGAGAAGGGTGATCACATCACCCTTCAACCCGGCACCTCACAATCAGCTGGGGATCTGCAGTAGCTTCATCTCTCTCTTCCTCTCTGACAGCACAGCAGCCCCTCTGGGTCCCATGTAGCTCTGCCCCCCTGCTCACAGTTCACTCGGCCTCTCCTGATTAAAAAGAAAATAAGAGACTGACCTGCTGCTCAGATGCGAGGAGGGGACGGGCGGTAGGTCCTCTGTGAGTGCACTACACAGTCAAAATTAACTCTGACTCCTCACAACAGTGTGGACTGCGGGCAACGTCAGACGCCAATTTGGGTGTGCTTGCCGCACTACCTGCCCAGCAAGCCCAACGTGGTGCCATGGTGCCAGCCCCGCCCACTATACGGATTCCATTTTGTATTAGGAACCCTATAACAGCATTCCGACATCCCTCCCTATGACGCTGCCATCCATACACTGCCGCTCTCATACATCCACACACCGCCGCTCTCATACATCCGCACACCGCCGCTCTCATACATCCGCACACCGCCGCTCTCATACATCCGCACACCGCCGCTCTCATACATCCGCACACCGCCGCTCTCATACATCCGCACACCGCCGCTCTCATACATCCGCACACCATCGCACTTCCAGCCGCACACCATCGCACTCTTACAGCCGCACACCATCGCACTCATACAGCCGTACATTGCCGCTCTCATACATCCGCACACTGCCGCTCTCATACATCCGCACACTGCCGCTCACATCTATACAAACATAGCCTCCATACATCTACGCATCCAATCCCCGCGCAAGGGAACACTGAAATCACTATCACTTTTGCCCGGGGTGTGACCACAGCCAGCCACTACTCCGGCCACCTTCTTTTGACACCAAAAATGCATCTTACCTATCATCAGGGTGGTGCTGCTGCTGGGGGTGGGTTGCTGCCTCAGTCTCCAGGTTGGTGCTGCGATTGGAGGGGGTACTGCTTCCCAGTGCTGCCACTGTCTCCCTTATCATCGTGCCGCTGGCTGAATTGCAGCTTGACGCTACTGCTGCCGGGAGTAACAGCTTCCTGGCTGTTGTTGCTGGTGGCTGCCTACTGCTCATTGCCACCGGAACACTGACCGGCTCGGCAGTGATGCTGACGGAGGAGTAGTGGCGGTGGGGTGGGGGGGGGGGTGCCTGCTCCCTTCCCTCGAGCATGCTGCAGTGTACAAAAATAAATAATAAATAGAGAGCATACCAGGGTGAGAGTCTGTATCGATCACAGTGATTACATGGGGCACAGCATAAGGACACCTTGCTGTGAGGGGCTCTGCCCACATAGATTGCTGCACCCTCTCTGATGTCAGCCGCTGCCCTCTCGTTCTCTGGGCGGCCAGTTCCAGTGTGAGGTAGGAGAGGAAGAGAACACACAGGAGAGCAGCCCTGATATATAACGAGGTGGAAGTTCTATAGGCAGCAGAGACTGAGACCAGCCAGCCAGGAGCAGAGACTGAGACCAGCCAGCCAGTCTCCCAGTGCCCTGATCACTACACGCCGCCAGCACAGCATTACAGGAGGGTCCTATAGTGCTGCCCTGAGCTAACAGGTGTGTGTACCAAGTGTACCCCGTACAGTGTGCTGCGCCCTGGTGTCTCTGAGAGGGGTGAGGTCACCGTGCCGCTTTAGTATATGGCTTTTCCTTAGTACTGTACGTTACAGCCCTGCACTAGTGGTGGCAACTCTGCCCTATGTTAACCTGTGAGGTTATTTTCCTATTTACAGAATAACCGGGGATAAGGGGGCCATATTGCGGCTCTCAAGTGAAGGCACTCTAATACACCCCCTGCTGGCGGCCACTGTGTAGGCGCAACAATTTGAAATGCCCGATCTCTATAATGGGGCATATTTCTCTTTTTTTTTAAAAACCTGTAACTTTCTGGAAAACCACAACCCCAAAAGGCACTTCACTGGGACATGCTCTATCTAATAAAACAAACCCCAAGTCATATACATATATATCTATATATACACACACACACTAATGTATATACATGTATACACAAATACACGAATGTCCATGTTTATGTATGTATAATACATTGATAGAGTACATTATATTTATGAATTAATTGCTTCCCGATTCTGCAGCAGCATCATCAGCACCACCAGTGTTACTCACAGTCACTTCACACTGACTGCTGCACAACACATCACTTAATTTCCGGGCCGCCCGCCATCTGGTGAAGAGACATGGGAGATGAAGGACCAGCAGTGCCAAGTTGAGCGGAAGTATTGTAAATTAGTTACCCACACACTCCTTGTGACACCTGCTCCCCGTCTGCCCTCCCACCCGCCGCCTGCCGTCCGGAACCCGCACTGACAAGTAAGTCTCAGCAGAATGTGTCTGCCGGCGGCTCCCAGTCCCCAGTGGTGTGGCGGCCGCGGCACACTAGGACTGAGAGACCGCAGCGGGAGGAAAGCACAGGTGGGCGGGAGGAGAGCATGGGCGGACATCACCACGTCACATTGCAAGGTGACGCCAGTCCCCCCAGTGAGGCCGCCGACGAATGCACTCAGCATAGTATTAGCAGCAGGCAGAGGGGGGGCGGGTGCATCGGTGGTGGGAGGTATGGAAATGAGCTGCAGGCTAGGCTCCACCGATCACACACTCAGCGATCACTGTGCTACAGCAATCGTGGCGTGCAGCGGTGCTGGACATTAGGGAGTGCCTGTGCGCACCAGGCACCCCCTGTACGCACGCCTATGCGCTACCACCCCCCATATGCCACACTACATCACTATGCTATAGCCCTCCCATATGCTGCACTTCATAATTACACTATACCCCCCATACAACATACTACATCACCACACTACACTACTCACAATAAAATTAAAACATCCCAGTTCCTCATTCTTAATGAGCTCACGTGAGTTCTCTCCCCAACGGAGCTCCAGACCAAGTAACAATGAAGACACCAGCAGCGTGTAGGGGGCAGGCCTGGTCCACTTGTCAGGAGAGAGCAGTCACTGGAGGATAAGAAGGGGGCGGGGCCTAGTCCTACAGACGGGAGAGAGCACAGACAGGAGAGAGCAAGGTACAGGGGTAGAAGGTGGCGGGGCCTATTCTTACAGGCTTTCAAAATTCGATTTTTTTTATAAATTCGACATTTGACAAATTCGACTTTTCTGCAATGGTACAAATGCGGCAATTCGACAAAAGTATATTCAATTGAAGTTTGTAAATTCGACATCAGTGCTTTTAAACAGTAAATTCGTCATTTTCAATCCGCCACACTTTGCTGGCGGAATCTAATAAAAAAATTTAAAAACATGTTTTTTTTGCAGTTTTCTTTTTTGGTAATAGCATATCTATTTATATTAGAAGGGATTAGGTACTTGGTTTGTCTTTTTTGAGGCACAAGTATTATTTATATATTTTTTAAAAGATTATTATTATTTTTTAAATGGAATGTGAAAAACCCGGAAAAAAAATTGCGTGGGGTCCCCCCTTAAAGCATAACCAGCCTCGGGCTCTTCGAGCCGGTCCTGGTTCTAAAAATCCGGGGAAAAAACGGACAGGGGATCCCCCGTATTTTTAAAACCAGCACCGGGCTCTGCGCCTGGTGCAAAAAATATGGGGGACAAAAAGAGTAGGGGTCCTCCGTATTTTTTACACCAGCATCGGGCTCCACTAGCTGGACAGATAATGCCACAGCCGGGGGTCACTTTTATACAGTGCCCTGCGGCCGTGGCATTAAATGTCCAACTAGTCACACCTGGCCGGGGTACCCTGGGGGAGTGGGGACCCCTTCAATCAAGGGGTCCCCCCCCAGCCACCCAAGGGCCAGGGGTGAAGCCCGAGGCTGTCCCCCCCATCCAAGGGCTGCGTATGGGAGGCTGATAGCCTTGAGAAAATGGAAAGAATATTGGTTTTTCCAGTAGTACTACAAGTCCCAGCAAGCCTCCCCCGCAAGCTGGTACTTTGAGAACCACAAGTACCAGCATGCTGGAGAAAAACGGGCCCGCTGGTACCTGTAGTTCTACTGGAAAAAAAATACCCAAATAAAAACAGGACACAGACACCGTGAAAGTATAACTTTATTTCACACCTGCCGACACACACATACTTACCTATGTTGACACGAAGCAGTCGGTCCTCTTCTCCAAGTAGAATCCAGATAATTATACTCACCTGATCCAGGTTCCAGATTAAATCCACGTACTTGGCAAAACAACAAACCGAACACCCGGATCAGACGGACTGAAAGGGGTCCCATGTCCACGAATGCAGACATCCGAATCTCGCGAGAATCCGACAGCGGGATGACAATGTTCGGGCGCGCTCGGGTTAGCCGAGCAAGGCGAGAAGGTTCGAACCTGCCTCGGACCCGTGTAAAATGGGTGAAGTTTGGGGGGTTCGGATTCCAACGAACCGAACCCACTCATCACTAGTATGTACGTGTGCGTCAGGTGCCGTGCATGCATGTACGTGTGTGTGTCAGGTGCCGTGCGTGTACGTACGTGTGTCAGGTGTCATGCGTGTGTGTGTCAGGTGGCACGTACCTACATGTGTGTATGTCAGGTGCTGTGCATGTGTGTACGTACACGCGAGTATGTGTCAGGTGCCATACGTGTACGTGTGTGTGTGCCAGGAGCCGCGCATGTACATGTGTGTGGGTGTCAGGAGCCGCGCGTGTACGTACATACGTGTAGGTGTCAGGTGCCGCGCGTATACGTACATATATGTGTGTGTCAGGAGCCGCGCGTGTACGTACATGTGTGTATGTGTGTCAGGAGCCACGCGTGTGCATACGTGTGTGTGTGTGTCAGGTGCCGCGCGTGTACGTGTGTGTATCAAGTGCCACGTGTGTAAGTACGTACGTACGTATGTGTGTGCCTGGAGCCGCGCGTGTACATACATGTGTGTGTGTGTCTCAGGTGCTGCACGTGTATATGTGTGTATCTCAGGTGCTGCATTTGTATGCGTCAGCTGCCACGTGGGTGTCAGGTGTTGAGCGTGTATGTGTTTGTGTCAGGTGTCGCATCTGTATGTGTGCGACTGTCAGGTGCTGCGCGTGTATGTGTGTGTCAGGTGCTGCATGTATATATGTGTGTGTTAGGTGCTGTTCATGTATGTGGGAGTGGCAGGTGCTGCATGTGTATATATGTGTGAGTAGAAGGTGCTGCGTGTGTATATGATTGTGTGTCAGGTGCTGTGCTTGTGTGCGTTAAATGCCACATGTATATATGTCAGGTGCTGCCTGTGTGTGTGTGTGTCAGGTGCTGCATGTCTGTATGTGTGTGGGTGTGTCAGGTGCTGCATGTCTGTGTGTGTGGGTGTGTCAGGTGCTGCATGTCTGTGTGTGTGTGTCTGTCAGGTGCTGCATGTGTTTGTCAGGTGCTGCATGTCTGCGTGTGTGTGTCAGGTGCTGTGTGTGTGTGTCAGGTGCTAGGTGTCTTTGTGTGTGCGTGTGTCTGTCAGGTGCTGCATGTGTGTGTCAGGCGCTGAATGTCTGCGTGTGTGTGTCAGGCGCTGCATGTCTGTGTGTCAGGTGCTGTGTGTGTGTGTGTGTATGTGTGTCAGGTGCTGCGTGTGTGCGTGTGTGTCAGGTGCTGCGTGTGTGCGTGTGTCAGGTGCTGCATGTGTGCGTGTGTCAGGTGCTGCGTGTCTGCGTGTGTGTCAGGTGCTGCGTGTCTGCGTGTGTGTCAGGTGCTGTGTGTGTGTCAGGTGCTGCGTGTCTGCGTGTGTGTCAGGTGCTGCGTGTCTGCGTGTGTGTCAGGTGCTGCGTGTCTGCGTGTGTGTCAGGTGCTGCGTGTGTGTCAGGTGCTGCGTGTGTGTCAGGTGCTGCGTGTGTGCGTGTGTGTCAGGTGTTGCGTGTCTGCGTGTGTGTCAGGTGCTGCGTGTCTGCGTGTGTGTCAGGTGCAGCGTGTGTGTGTGTCAGGTGCTGTGTGTGTGTGTCAGGTACTGCGTGTGTGTCAGGTGCTGCGTGTCATGTGCTGCGTGTGATTATGTCAGGTGCTGCGTGTGTCAGGTACTGCGTGTGAGTGTCAGGTGCGTGTGAGTGTCAGGTGCATGTGAGTGCATCAGGTGCATGTGAGTGCATCAGGTGCTGCGTGTGTGTCAGGTCCGTGTGAGTGTCAGGTGCTGTGTCTGTGTGTGTGTGTGTCAGGTGCTGCGTGTGTGTCAGGCGCTGCATGTCTGGGGGGGTGGCCGGAAACACAGCAGGGAGGGGGGGTGGCCGGACACACAGCAGGGAGGGGGGGGGTGGCCGGACACACAGCAGGGAGGGGGGGTGGCCGGACACACAACAGGGAGGGGGGGGTGGCCGGACACACAACAGGGAGGAGGGGGTGGCCGGACACACAACAGGGAGGGGTGGCCGGACACACAACAGGGAGGGAAGGGGGGGGGGGCGGCTGGACACACAGCAGGGAGGGGAGGGTGACCGGACACACAGCAGGGAGGGGAGGGGGTAGGGAGTGTCCAGACACAGCGGGAAGAGGGGGGGTGGCCGAACACACAGCAGGGGAGGGGAGGGTGGCTGGACAAACAGCAGGGGAGGGTGGCCGGACAAACAGCAGGGAGGGAGGGTGGCCTAACACACAGCAGGGGAGGGGAGGGTGGCCGGACACACAGCAGGGGTGGTGGCCGGACACACAGCAGGGGAGGTGGCCGGACACACAGCAGGGGAGGTGGCCGGACACACAGCAGGGGAGGTGGCCGGACACAGAGCAGGGGAGGAGAGGGTGGCCGGACACACAGCAGGGAGGGGAGGGGCGGACATAGCGGGAGGAGTGGGGCTGGGCGAATACACAGCAGGGGAGGGGAGGGTGACCGGACACACAGCAGGGAGGAGGGGGGTAGGCCGGACACACGGCAGGGAGGGGAGGGTGGCCGGACACACGGCAGGGAGGGGAGGGTGGCTGGACACACGGCAGGGAGGGGAGGGTGGCCGGACACACGGCAGGGAGGGGAGGGTGGCCGGACACACGGCAGGGAGGGGAGGGTGGCCGGACACACGGCAGGGAGGGGAGGGTGGCCGGACACACGGCAGGGAGGGGGGTGGCCGGCTGCAGGCTAGGCTCCACCGATCACACACTCAGCGATCACTGTGCTACAGCAAGCGTGGCGTGCAGCGGTGCTGGACATTAGGGAGTGCCTGTGCGCACCAGGCACCCCCTGTACGCACGCCTATGCGCTACCACCCCCCATATGCCACACTACATCACTATGCTATAGCCCTCCCATATGCTGCACTTCATAATTACACTATACCCCCCATACAACATACTACATCACCACACTACTCACAATAAAATTAAAACATCCCAGTTCCTCATTCTTAATGAGCTCACGTGAGTTCTCTCCCCAACGGAGCTCCAGACCAAGTAACAATGAAGACACCAGCAGCGTGTAGGGGGCAGGCCTGGTCCACTTGTCAGGAGAGAGCAGTCACTGGAGGGTAAGAAGGGGGCGGGGCCTAGTCCTACAGACGGGAGAGAACACAGACAGGAGAGAGCAAGGTACAGGGGTAGAAGGGGACGGCTGATGTGAAGAAAGGGACGGGGCCTATTCTTACAGGCTTTCAAAATTCGACTTTTTAAAATTCGACATTTGACAAATTCGACTTTTCTGCAATGGTACAAATGCAGCAATTCGACAAAAGTATATTCAATTGAAGTTTGTAAATTCGACAACAGTGCTTTTAAACAGTAAATTCGTCATTTTCAATCCGCCACACTTTGCAGGCGGAATCTAATAAATAAAAGTTGTTGTTTTTTTTTGTAATAGCATATCTATATTAGAAGGGATTAGGTACTTGGTTTGTCTTTTTTGGAGGCACAAGTATTATTTATATATTTTTTAAAAGATTTTTTTTTTAAATGGAATGTAAAAAACCCGGAAAAAAAATTGCGTGGGGTCCCCCCTCCAAAGCATTACCAGCCTCGGGCTCTTCGAGCCGGTCCTGGTTCTAAAAATCCGGGGGAAAAACGGACAGGGGATCCCCCGTATTTTTAAAACCAGCACCGGGCTCTGCGCCTGGTGCTGGTGCAAAAAATACGGGGGACAAAAAGAGTAGGGGTCCCCCGTATTTTTTACACCAGCATCGGGCTCCACTAGCTGGACAGATAATGCCACAGCCGGGGGTCACTTTTATACAGTGCCCTGCAGCCGTGGCATTAAATATCCAACTAGTCACCCCTGGCCGGGGTACCCTGGGGGAGTGGGGACCCCTTCAATCAAGGGGTCCCCCCGCCAGCCACCCAAGGGCCAGGGGTGAAGCCCGAGGCTGTCCCCCCCATCCAAGGGCTGCGGATGGGAGGCTGATAGCCTTGAGAAAATTGAAATAATATAGTTTTTTCCAGTAGTACTACAAGTCCCAGCAAGCCTCCCCCGCAAGCTGGTACTTTGAGAACCAGAAGTACCAGCATGCGGGAGAAAAACGGGCCCGCTGGTACCTGTAGTTCTACTGGAAAAAAAATACCCAAATAAAAACAGGACACAGACACCGTGAAAGTATAACTTTATTTCACACCTGCCGACACACACATACTTACCTATGTTGACACGAAGCAGTCGGTCCTCTTCTCCAAGTAGAATCCACGGGTACCTGAAAATAAAAGATAATTATACTCACCTGATCCAGGTTCCAGATTAAATCCACGTACTTGGCAAAACAACAAACCGAACACCCGGACCAGACGGACTGAAAGGGGTCCCATGTTTACACATGGGACCCCTTTCCACGAATGCAGACATCCGAATCTCGTGAGAATCCGACAGCGGGATGATGACGTTCGGGCGCGCTTGGGTTAGCCGAGCAAGACGGGAAGGTTCGAGCCTGCCTCGTGTAAAATGGGTGAAGTTCGGGGGGTCCGGATTCCGACGAACCGAACCCACTCATCACTAGTATGTGCGTGTGCGTGTCAGGCGCTGCGTGTGAGTGTGTGTGCGTGTCAGGCGCTGCGTGTGAGTGTGTGTGCGTGTCAGGCGCTGCCTGTGAGTGCGCGTGTGTGTCAGGCGCTGCCTGTGAGTGCGCGTGTCTGTCAGGCGCTGCGTGTGAGTGCGTGTGCCTGTCAGGTGCTGCGTGTGAGTGCGTGCGCGCGTGTCTGTCAGGCGCTGCGTGTGAGTGCGCGTGTCTGTCAGGTGCTGCGTGTGTCAGGCGCTGCGTGTCTGTGTCTGTGTGTCAGGCGCTGCACGTCTGTGTGTGTGTGTCAGGCGCTGCGCGTCTGTGTGTGTGTGTCAGGTGCTGCGCGTCTGTGTGTGTGTGTGTCAGGTGCTGCGCGTCTGTGTGTGTGTGTCAGGTGCTGCGTGCCTGTGTGTGTGTGTCATGCGCTGCGCGTCTGTGTTTGTCAGGCGCTGTGCGTCTGTGTGTGTGTGTCAGGTGCTGCGTGTGAGTGTGTGCGTGTGTCAGGTCCGTGTGAGTGTCATGTGCTGCGTCTGTGTGTGTGTGTCAGGTGCTGCCTGTGTGTGTGTGTTTGTCAGGTGCTGCATGTCTGTATGTGTGTGGGTGTGTCAAGTGCTGCATATTTGTGTGTGTATGTGTGTGTGTGTGTGTGTCAGGTGCTGCATGTCTGTGTGTGTGTCTGTCAGGTGCTGCATGTCAGGCGCTGCATGTCTGCGTGTGTGTGTGTGTCAGGCGCTGCATGTCTGAATGTCAGGTGCTGTGTGTGTGTGTGTGTGTCAAGTGCTGCGTGTGTGTGTGTGTCAGGTGCTGCATGTCAAGTGCTGCGTGTCTGCGTGTGTCAGGTGCTGCGTGTCTGCGTGTGTCAGGTGCTGCGTGTGTCAGGTGCTGCGTGTGTCAGGTGCTGCATGTGTGTGTGTGTGTCAGGTGCTGCGTGTCTGCGTCAGGTGCTGCGTGTCTGCGTGTGTGTCAGGTGCTGCGTGTATGTGTATCAGGTGCTGCGTGTGTGTGTCAGGTGCTGCGTGTGTGTGTGTGTCAGGTGCTGCGTCTGTGTGTGTCAGGCGCTGCGCGTCTGTGTGTGTCAGGCGCTGCGCGTCTGTGTGTGTCAGGCGCTGCGCGTCTGTGTGTGTCAGGCGCTGCGCGTCTGTGTGTGTCAGGCGCTGCGCGTCTGTGTGTGTCAGGCGCTGCGCGTCTGTGTGTGTCAGGCGCTGCGCGTCTGTGTGTTTCAGGCGCTGCGCGACTGTGTGTGTCAGGCGCTGCGCGACTGTGTGTGTCAGGCGCTGCGCGACTGTGTGTGTCAGGCGCTGCATGTGAATGTGTGCGTGTGTGTCAGGTCCGTGTGAGTGTCAGGTGCTGCATCTGGGGACGGCGGGGAGGGATGGACGGACACAGCAGGGAGGGCGGGGGGGATGGACGGACACAGCAGGGAGGGCAGGGGGGATGGACGGACACAGCAGGGAGGGCGGGGGGTATGGACGGACACAGCAGGGAGGGCGGGGGGGATGGACGGACACAGCAGGGAGGGCGGGGGGGATGGACGGACACAGCAGGGAGGGCGGGGGGGGGATGGACGGACACAGCAGGGAGGGCGGGGGGATGGACGGACACAGCAGGGAGGGCGGGGGGGATGGACGGACACAGCAGGGAGGGCGGGGGGGGATGGACGGACACAGCAGGGAGGGCGGGGGGGGATGGACGGACACAGCAGGGAGGGCGGGGGGGGGTGGACGTACACAGCAGGGAGGGCGGGGGGGAATGGGCGTACACAGCAGGGAGGGCGGGGGGGGGAATGGGCGTACACAGCAGGGAGGGCGGGGGGGGGCATACACAGCAGGGAGGGCGGGGTGATGGGCGTACACAGCAGGGAGGGCGGGGGGGGGCGTACACAGCAGGGAGGGCGGGGGGGATGGGCGTACACAGCAGGGAGGGCGGGGGGGTGGGCGTACACAGCAGGGAGGGCGGGGGGGTGGGCGTACACAGCAGGGAGGGCGGGGGGGATGGGCGTGCACAGCAGGGAGAGCAGGGGGGATGGGCGTACACAGCAGGGAGGGATGGGCGTACACAGCAAGGAGGGTGGGGGGATGGGCGTACACAGCAGGGAGGGTGGGGGGGATGGGCGTACACAGCAGGGAGGGCGGAGGACGGACACAGCAGGACGGGCGGGCGGAGGACGGACACAGCATCGGAGGACGGACACAGCAGGCCGGGCGGACACGGCCGGGCGGACACAGCAGGGAGGGTGGGGGGGGAATGGACGGACACAGCAGGGAGGGCGGGGGGGGATGGACGGACACAGCAGGGAGGGCGGGGGGGGGGGATGGACGGACACAGCAGGGAGGGCGGGGGGGGATGGACGGACACAGCAGGGAGGGCAGGGGGGGGGTGGACGGACACAGCAGGGATGGCGGGGGGGGAATGGACGGAACAGCAGGGAGGGCGGGGGGGGATGGACGGACACAGCAGGGAGGGCGGGGGGGGGATGGACGTACACAGCAGGGAGGGCGGGGGGGGAATGGGCGTACACAGCAGGGAGGGCGGGGGGATGGGCGTACACAGCAGGGTGGGGGGGTGGGCGTACACAGCAGGGTGGGGGGCGTACACAGCAGGGTGGGGGGGGGGCGTACACAGCAGGGAGGGCGGGGGGGATGGGCGTACACAGCAGGGAGGGCGGGGGGGATGGGCGTACACAGCAGGGAGGGCGGGGGGGATGGGCGTACACAGCAGGGAGGGTGGGGGGGGATGGACGGACACAGCAGGGAGGGTGGGGGGGATGGACGGACACAGCAGGGAGGGCGGGGGGGGATGGACGGACACAGCAGGGAGGGCGGGGGGGGGGTGGACGGACACAGCAGGGAGGGCGGGGGGGGATGGACGGACACAGCAGGGAGGGCGGGGGGGGGGGATGGACGGACACAGCAGGGAGGGCGGGGGGGGGGATGGACGGACACAGCAGGGATGGCGGGGGGGGAATGGGCGTACACAGCAGGGAGGGCGGGGGGGATGGGCGTACACAGCAGGGAGGGCGGGGGGGGATGGGCGTACACAGCAGGGAGGGCGGGGGGGGATGGGCGTACACAGCAGGGAGGGCGGGGGGGATGGGCGTACACAGCAGGGAGGGCGGGGGGGGATGGGCGTACACAGCAGGGAGGGCGGGGGGGATGGGCGTACACAGCAGGGAGGGCGGGGGGGATGGGCGTACACAGCAGGGAGGGCGGGGGGGATGGGCGTACACAGCAGGGAGGGTGGGGGGGATGGGCGTACACAGCAGGGAGGGTGGGGGGGGATGGGCGTACACAGCAGGGAGGGTGGGGGGGGATGGGCATACACAGCAGGGAGGGTGGGGGGATGGGCATACACAGCAGGGAGGGTGGGGGGGATGGGCATACATAGCAGGGAGGGTGGGGGGGGATGGGCATACACAGCAGGGAGGGTGGGGGGGGATGGGCATACACAGCAGGGAGGGTGGGGGGGATGGGCATACACAGCAGGGAGGGTGGGGGGGATGGGCATACACAGCAGGGAGGGTGGGGGGGATGGGCGGACACAGCAGGGAGGGCGGACACAGCAGGGCGGGCGGGCACAGCATCGGAGGACGGACACAGCATCGGAGGACGGACACAGCAGGCCGGGCGGACACGGCCGGGCGGACACAGCAGGGCGGGCGGGGGGCGGACACAGCAGGGCGGGCGGGGGGCGGACACAGCAGGCCGGGCGGACACGGCCGGGCGGACACAGCAGGGCGGCCGGGCGGACACAGCAGGGCGGCCGGGCGGACACAGCAGGGCGGGCGGGAGAAGTATAAGAAAAATGAGAAAGGATGGCATACATCCTGCCGACGCTGCCGCTGAGTTAAGTGGGCCCGGCTTCCTCCGAGCTGCGGCTATCTCCTCCCGCTGACAATCCTGAAGGGGACCCGGCTCTCTCCGTGTGACTGCTCCGTCGTTCTCCTCTCCCAGTAAGGCTCCCTCCGTCGCTCACGTCCCGCGATCTCCTCCGGGTCTTGTAGAGGCTCCCTCCTTCTCGTCCTCCCGCCGCCTGCAGCTGTCCTCGTCATGCACGAGACACTGCTTCCCGCGCTCTCCTCATGCACAACTTGACAAGCTCATCTATGTTCACCCCCTGCTGGCGGCCACTGCGCAGGCGCAACAAATTGAAAAGCCCTATCTTTAAAATGGGGCATATTTTACTTAATTAAAAAAAAACTATAACTTTTTGAAAAACCACAACCCCAAAAGGCACTACACTGGGACATACTCTATCTAATAAAACAAACCCCAGGTCTTAATTTGTCCTCTATCCTGAGTTATGCCTTCCCAAAAAAATCTTCATTCACTCTATAGGAAAACGGTGTCAAAAAGCCACTGAGGGAGTGGCAGAAAAAAACTGACAGTTGGAATTTTAGCTTACTCTCAATTCCTCATTTTTTATTATTTTGCCCTGAAATTTGGCATGCAGCACCGGGTGACGATTCTACACGCCCATGCCAAATTTCAGCTCGGTACGTCCAATCAGTTTTGAGGTGTAGCCCCTCAAACACCATGCCCCCATCTCAGAAGTTCCCTATGGGAGAATTCCGTTTGTTCGATTCAGCCTTAATATAAGGGCACGACCGTGCCCTTATAATATATATATCACAAACATATATGATTCATACATATATCACACACACATACATGATACATACATGAGAAAGACCTGGGATGGTGATGAGGCCAGGGCCCCCTGCTGATGTTGCGTTGAGGAAGGCAGTGTTCCAGGGCGGATGCCAGTCGGGGAGAGCGCCGCGCAGCCCGGGAAAAATACTGCTGAGGAGCTACATCTGGAAGAGCCCCTGGGAGGGAGAGTGCCACATGCCCCATCCTGCACGGCAGACTCTGCAGGCCTGCACATGGGAAGGGAGGTCTCTGGCCACACGTACTCACCCTTCTGCTGAAGCCCCGCTGCTGTCCCCATCAGCGCTCTCCAGCGGGGAGCGGGGCCAGGATGAACCTCAACCTGTGAGAACTATCTTCATGATCAAGAGATCTCATATGCAAGATAAGTATGTGTTGGGATAGGGCTGGGGAGGGTGGCTGCTCGGGCACACCCCCGTCAAGTTAAGGAGATTTAACTGAGGAAGCACAAGGGAACTCTCGTCTGGGGACAACAACTGCAGGGAGACCACATCTTTTCAGATGAACATGGGAGGGCGGAAGGCTGCCTAATACTGAAGCACCCTCAGACATTAAACCATATGCAACAACTATTGCAAGCATTCCTGGGGGAAGGTCTGCAGCAGACGGGTTTGCATACGGTGATGTCATCCAAGCAGTGGGCCAAAGTTGGCTGGAACCCTCATCTGTATATGAAAAGAGAAAAGGGGCATGCAGGGCATGGCGGCCTTTTGCGGCGCTTGGATAACCCCAAGTTTGCATTAAACACCCCCACCCTCCTTCGGTGTGGGGCTCATGTTGGCCATGCCCAAGCCCCTGAAGCATTCAAGCTGATTTCTTGCAGCAGCTGGGCACTGTAACAGCTTCAGAGCTGCTCTACAAGACAAGTAAAAGGGTGTGGGCCCTGCAGCACCACCTGTAGTTTGCATACACACATATATAGGACAGCATCTCTTATATGCCCCAGGGTCAATAAAATAGTATCCTTGTCTAGGCTATCCATCCCCTCAGATAAGGTATTTGTCCATGCCGCTACAGCACTACACACCCAGGCCGACGCAATTGCCGGTCTGAGTAAGGTACCTGAATGTGTATAAATGGACTTCAGGGTAATCTCCTGTTTGCGGTCAGCACACTCTTTGAGGGTAGCCGTATCCTGGGACGGGAGGGCTACCTTCTTGGATAAGCGTGTTAATGCTTTGTCCACCCTAGGGGAGGATTCCCATCGTAACCTATCCGTTGATGGGAAAGGATACGCCATAAGAATCCTTTTGGAAATCTGCAGTCTTTTATCTGGAGATTCCCAAGCTTTTTCACATAACTCGTTCAGCTCGTGTGAGGGGGGAAAGGTTACCTCAGGCTTCTTTCCCTTGTACATATGTACCCTCTTGTCAGCGACAGGGGGTTCCTCTGTGATGTGCAAAACATCTTTTATTGCCATAATCATAAATCGAATGGATTTTGCCAATTTTGGCTGTAACTTTGCATCATCGTAATCGACACTGGAGTCAGAATCCGTGTCGGTATCTGTGTCAACAATCTGGGATAGTGGGCGCTTATGAGACCCTGACAGTCCCTGCAACATAGGATCAGGCATGGGTTGAAACCCTGACTGTCCCAAAGCTTCTGCCTTGTCTAATCTTTTGTGCAATGAGTTTACACTAGCATTTAAAACATTCCACATATCCATCCAATCAGCTGTCGGCGGAGACACCACATTCATTTGCTCCCGCTCCTCTCTAATATAGCCTTCTTCCTCAGACATGTCGACACACGTGTACCGACACACTTCACACACAGGGAATGCTTTTTCTGAAGACAGTTTCCCCACAAGGCCCTTTGGAGAGACAGAGAGAGAGTATGCCAGCACACCCCCCAGCGCTATATAACCCAGGAATAAAACAGTAACTTAATGTTTGCCCAGTAGTGCTGCTGTATGTAATTTGCGAATTATGTGCCCCCCCCCCCCTTTTCAACCCTCTTGTCTAACGTGGTATAAGCAGGGTAGAGTCCGGGGAGCTTCCTCTCAGCGGTGCTGTGGAGAAAAAATGGCGCTGGTGAGTGCTGAGGGAGAAGCCCCGCCCCCTCGGAGGCGGGCTTCTGTCCCGCTTAAACTGTAAAATTGGTGGGGGCTTATACATATATAAAGTGCCCAGCTGTATATATGTTATATTTTTGCGAAAGAGGTTTATATTGCTGCCCAGGGCGCCCCCCCTGCGCCCTGCACCCTTACAGTGACCGGAGTATGTGAGGTGTATGGGAGCAAAGGCGCACAGCTGCAGTGCTGTGCGTTACCTCAGTGAAGATCATGAAGTCTTCTGCCGCCTCTGAAGTCTTCTTTTCTTCTCATACTCACCCGGCTTCTATCTTCCGGCTCTGCGAGGGGGACGGCGGCGCGGCTCTGGGACGGACGGCGAGATCCTGCGTACCAATCCCACTGGAGCTAATGGTGTCCAGTAGCCTAAGAAGCAGGACCTTGCAACTCAGAGAGTAGGGCTGCTTCTCTCCCCTCAGTCCCTCGATGAGGGAGTCTGTTGCCAGCAGTGCTCCCTGAAAATGAAAAACCTAACAAAATACTTTCTGTCAGAAAGCTCAGGAGAGCTCCTGAAAAGCACCCAGTCTCCACTGGGTACAGTATCAAACTGAGGTCTGGAGGAGGGGCATAGAGGGAGGAGCCAGTGCACACCCAGAACTAAAGTCTTTCTTAAAGTGCCCATGTCTCCTGCGGAGCCAGTCTATCCCTATGGTCCTTACGGAGTCCCCAGCATCCTCTAGGACGTTAGAGAAAATAGGATTTTAATACCTACCGGTAAATCCTTTTCTCTTAGTCCGTAGAGGATGCTGGGCACCCGTCCCAGTGCGTACTGTGTCTGCAGTTATTAAATGGCCCTTAACTCCAGAACATTTATGTGGAGATGAAAACATCCAAGGAAGACTTGACCATCTTCCTTGGATGTTTTCCCCCTGTGTGACTGCTCTCCAGCCTCAGAGGGTTGCATCCATGGTCCCTAGGATCCCGTCCTGGATCTCGAACCATCGCCCCTCTAGGTGGTGAGAACTGTGCAGCCACCAATGGAGTGAGATTCTGGTCTTGGAAGACAGGATTATCCTCCGGTGCATGTGTAGGTGGGATCCGGACCACTTGTCCAACAGGTCCCACTGGAACACTCTGGCATGGAACCTGCCAAACTGAATGGCCTCGTAGGCCGCAACCATCTTCCCCAGCAACTGAATGCAATGATGGATTAACACTCTTGCTGGTTTCAGAATTTGTTTGACCAGACTCTGGATCTCCAGAGCCTTTCCACTAGAAGAAAACCTCTTCTGTGTCCAGTATCACTCCCAAAAACAACAACCGCATCATTGGGACCAACTGCGATTTTGGCAAGTTTAGGAGCCAACCATGGGGTACATTTACTAACATTCGTAATTTCCGAAAATAGGTCAAAGTTCAATCACGAATGACATCGACAGTGTAAAACTGCAACTTTTTGAATTTATTACGATGGATTTACTAAGCTGTCGTATTCGGGTTTTTCTTTTCTTCCGATGTCGATGTCATTCGTTTTTTTTTACCTAATTTTACGGCAGTGATTAGCAAAACACTGCCGTTTTTTTTAACAATCAATCTCGGCCGGATCTGTGTGATCCGTGCTGGGGTTCTTTTTTTTTTTTTTTTTTAATTAAACAATGTAAAATCCCAAAAAAAAATGCGTGGGGTCCCCCCTCCTAAGCATAACCAGCCTCGGGCTCTTTGAGCCGATCCTGGTTGCAGAAATATGGTAAAAAAAATGACAGGGGTTCCCCCATATTTAAGCAACCAGCATCGGGCTCTGCGCCTGGTCCTGGTCCCAAAAATACGGGGGACAAAAAGAGTAGGGGTCCCCCGTATTTTTAAAACCAGCACCGGGCTCCACTAGCTGGACAGATAATGCCACAGCCGGGGGTCACTTTTATACAGCGCCCTGCGGCCGTGGCATCAAAAATCCAACTAGTCACCCCTGGCCGGGGTACCCTGGGGGAGTGGGAACCCCTTCAATCAAGGGGTCCCCCCCCCCCAGCCACCCAAGGGCCAGGGGTGAAGCCCGAGGCTGTCCCCCCCCATCCAATGGGCTGCGGATGGGAGGGCTGATAGCCTTTGTTGTAAAATAAAAGATATTGTTTTTAGTAGCAGTACTACAAGTCCCAGCAAGCCTCCCCCGCATGCTGGTACTTGGAGAACCACAAGTACCAGCATGCGGCGGAAAAACGGGCCCGCTGGTACCTGTAGTACTACCACTAAAAAAATACCCAAAAAAACACAAGACACACACACCGTGAAAGTATAATTTTATTACATACATACACACATACATACATACATACTTACCTTATGTTCCCACGCAGGTCGGTCCTCTTCTCCAGTAGAATCCAAGGGGTACCTGTTGAAGAAATTCTACTCACCAGATCCAGTGGTCCAGGCTCCTCGGCAAATCCAGGGTTAATCCACGTACTTGAATAAAACAAAAAAACGGTTGCCCGACCACGAACTGAAAGGTGACCCATGTTTGCACATGGGTCACCTTCCCACGAATGCCAGAAACCCACTTTGCCTTCTGGCTAAGTGGGTTTCTTCAGCCAATCAGGGAGTGCCACGTTGTAGCACTCTCCTGATCAGCTGTGTGCTCCTGTCTTCACTGACAGGCAGCACGCGGCAGTGTTACAATGTAGCGCCTATGCGCTACATTGTAACCAATGATGGGAACTTTCTGCTCAGCGGTGACGTCACTTTAGGTCAACCGCAGGGCACAAAGTTCACATCATTGGTTACAATGTAGCGCATAGGCGCTACATTGTAACACTGCCGTGTGCCGCCTGTCAGTGAGGACAGGAGCACACAGCTGATCAGTAGAGTGCTACAACGTGGCACTCCCTGATTGGCTGAAGAAACCCACTTAGCCAGAAGGCAAAGTGGGTTTCTGGCATTCGTGGGAAGGTGACCCATGTGCAAACATGGGTCACCTTTCAGTTCGTGGTCGGGCAACCGTTTTTTTGTTTTATTCAAGTACGTGGATTAACCCTGGATTTGCCGAGGAGCCTGGACCACTGGATCTGGTGAGTATAATTTCTTCAACAGGTACCCCTTGGATTCTACTGGAGAAGAGGACCGACCTGCGTGGGAACATAAGGTAAGTATGTATGTATGTATGTGTGTATGTATGTAATAAAATTATACTTTCACGGTGTGTGTGTCTTGTGTTTTTTTGGGTATTTTTTTAGTGGTAGTACTACAGGTACCAGCGGGCCCGTTTTTCCGCCGCATGCTGGTACTTGTGGTTCTCCAAGTACCAGCATGCGGGGGAGGCTTGCTGGGACTTGTAGTACTGCTACTAAAAACAATATCTTTTATTTTACAACAAAGGCTATCAGCCCTCCCATCCGCAGCCCATTGGATGGGGGGGGACAGCCTCGGGCTTCACCCCTGGCCCTTGGGTGGCTGGGGGGGGGGGACCCCTTGATTGAAGGGGTTCCCACTCCCCCAGGGTACCCCGGCCAGGGGTGACTAGTTGGATTTTTGATGCCACGGCCGCAGGGCGCTGTATAAAAGTGACCCCCGGCTGTGGCATTATCTGTCCAGCTAGTGGAGCCCGGTGCTGGTTTTAAAAATATGGGGGACCCCTACTCTTTTTGTCCCCCGTATTTTTGGGACCAGGACCAGGCGCAGAGCCCGATGCTGGTTGCTTAAATATGGGGGAACCCCTGTCATTTTTTTCACCATATTTCTGCAACCAGGATCGGCTCAAAGAGCCCGAGGCTGGTTATGCTTAGGAGGGGGGACCCCACGCAATTTTTTTTGAAAAAATAAGCACTTTCCCACCCCTTCCCACTGATATACATGCACGGATCTCATGGATCCGTGCATGCCTATCCAATCACGAATAAAAAAAAAAGGTCTGTTTTTTTTTAGCACTTTTTTACGAGTTGTAATTTTTCACGGCAGTGTTTGTTCTTTTTTGGCTTTGCACTTCTTAGTAAATGACCGAGATTCATACTTAAACAGCCGCGTTTTGACCGATGGTGTATTCATTCGTAATTTTTTACCTGAACTTGCAAAAAATTACGAATGCCCTCATCACTGCCGTGATTAGTGTTTAGTAAATGACCGAGATTAACCGAGATGACACTTTGAAGAAAAAACGGCATCTCGGTCAAAATCGGGAGCTTAGTAAATATACCCCCATGTTGTTGAAGAACTGTCAGGGAGAGTAGATGTTTTGCACCAACTGGTCCCTGGATCTCGCCTTTATCAGGAGATCATCCAAGTACGGGATAATTGTGACTCCTTGCTTGCGAAGGAGAACCATCATTTCCGCCATCACCCTGGTGAAAATCCTCGGAGCCGTGGACAGACCAAACGGCAACGTCTGAAATTGGTAATGACAATCCTGAATTGCAAACCTCAGGTAGCTTGATGCAGTGGCTAAATGGGAACATATAAGTAGGCATCCTTTATGTCTACCAAAACCATGAAATCTCCTTTATCCCCCGGACTGGAGATCACTACCCTGAGAGATTCCATCTTGAAATTGAATTTCTTTAGGTAGAAATTAAGGGATTTCAGATTTAAGATTGGTCTGACTGAGCCGTCCGGCTTCGGGACCACGAAGAGGCTTGAATAAAAACCTTCTCCCTGCTGACTAAGGCTGATTTGAACAATCGGTGAGGGGGAACGTCTTGAAACCCCAGTTTGTACCCTTGGGACACTATTTGTAAAACCCACGAGTCCAGGTCCGAATGAATCCAGAACTGACTGAAGAGTTTTAGACGTGCCCCCCACTGGTGCGGGCTCCTGCAAGAGAGCCCCAGCGTCATGCAGTGGATTTGGCAAAAGCAGAGGACGATCTCTGCTCCTGCGATCTTGAAGAGGCTACAGACCTCTTCCCTCTTTTCCTTCCTCTACCTGCAAAGAAAGGGGAATCTTAACTTCTTGCATATCTATTGGGCCGAAATGACTGCGTCAGATAATGATGCGTCTTCATCCGTTGAGAGGGAACATAGGGCAAGAAGGATGACTTACCTGCGGGAGCTGCCGAGATCAAATTAACTAGGCCGTCGCCAAACAAGGCTTCACCTTCATAGGGAAGAGACTCCCTTTCTTCTTGGAGTCAGCATCAGCATTCCCTTGGTGAATCCACAATGCCCTCCTATCCGAGACTGCCATGAAATTGGCCCGTGAGCACTTGTGCCCGGTGTAGGATTTTTAAATATGTGTAGTTTACTGTATGCAAAGGTTTAAAACCTTTTAGGAACTGAGATCTAAGGTGTATTACATGTAGTTTAAAAAAAACAAAAAAGGTTTATTTTATGGCAGTAGTTTCCAAACTGGGGTTCTTGCACTGGTAGCATAGTTTGGTGGTCCAGGACCAATTAAAATTATTTATACTTTATTAAATTGGCAAAACCATTCCCTCACAACATAACTGAACCTGAGGATGACATGCTATAAACACAATTTACTTAATTTTATATTTTTTTCTGAATTTCTCAATAAAAAAAACTTTGGCCTAGGGGTGCCGCGAAACAAATTTTGATACTCTAGGGCAGGGGTGTCAAACCCATGGGCCGCATGCCGCCCCCAATGCATCCTTTTGTGGCCCACAGGCCGGGGTCCGACAGGGGTCCTTTTGTGGCCCGATCACCTTGCTTAGAGCGAGGGCAGGAGAGTGCAGCCAGAGTCTTTGCTTTCTATGTGCGGCACCATCTTCCCGAAGAGATCACCGGGAAGATAGTGCCCCTTCCACTGGCTACAGCACAGGTATACTGGGGTGGGGTAGCAAACTGGGGGCCCCAATGGGCCCCTCCAGCAGTCCCTCTACCAAAACACGTCTTTTGGTGGTTTTGCGGTGTTGTTATAACTACATGGTGACGATACTGTAGCACAGAGATTTTCAACCATTTACAACTCACGTCACACAGAACAAGATTTAAATATTGACAAGGCACACTGAAATATAATGGTGATGCATGGTGCAGTATCGTGTCCTAGGATGTCATGTCGCAGCTTCTCCATAGGTAACGCCTGAACAGGCCCGGTGACAGGGGGGACAAAGGGGACACTTGTTCAGGGCTCCAAGTATTAAGAACAGAAATAATGGGGCCACAGTGCCAATATTGCTTTTTAAAGTGTATCCACCAACTGCTCAATTTAAGCAGGAAAACAATTAACAGGCCAACTAAACCCTCCCCCCTCCTTTTACCCCATCACTTTGTCCAGTCCCTGTGGTCCATACTGTATTGCCATGATTATGCATGTTGCTGTGCTGGCCCTTTTCTGAATGTCCCTGCCACCGCCACCGAAGAGCTGGATAGCCCAGTATGAAAACCACCTGCCGGCCTCACTGACGGTCCGAGTCAAAGGCTCCATTTTTCTTTAAAGATCCCTCTGCCAAGTTAAGGGGGGGTTGAGGGGGCCCCAGAGATATCAGTGTACTGGGCCCCGAGATTTCTGTTGCTGGCCCTGACCCTCAGGGGCGTATCTACCCCTTGGCCAGGATGGCACTTGCCAGGGGCACCATCCAGCTGTGCCAACCGTGGCTAAGGGATAGAGTTCTGCAGTCTCGGCGTGGGACTGACCAATTAGACGGTGAGGGAAGGATACTGAAATTGTCCCAACCCTGTTACAGTTTGAAACGCCCCTCAACTGCTGTCCACTGCTTCACTCCTAGCTCTGCCCCTTTGAAATTATTAATCCCTACCCCCCGATAGGCGGAGTACTCCAGGCCCATACTCAGGAGTTACCACTGCTGTACATTATGTGCCGGTTGTAGAGGCAGAGCGGGGAACATCAGAGAACGCCACAAATTACACAGTGGGCAAGGAGATGGCTGGAGACAGCTGCACAGCCATGCCTTGCAAGTTCGAGAGAGCTGTTGAATTTCAGCACTTCAAGTCAGAGCCTGCCCCCTGCTGCCCAAGCAGTCCGTGACAGTTAGTGTCGAGGAGGGGGGGATTTGTGCATGTGTGCTATCAGTGTGTGTGTGGGGGGGTGGAGGATGTGTGTGACTGTGAGGGAGCTGTCAGTGTCAGTGGGGAGAGGAGCAGGATGGAGTTGTCAGTGTGTGGAAGTGATGAGAGTTGTCAGTACTGGGGAAATGTGTGTGTGTGTGTACTAGATTTAGGAGTGTGTGTTTGTGAAAGGTTTCAGTTGGGGAATTAGAGTTCATACAGTAATTAAATGTTTTCATATTGAGAACTACATCTCCCAGCATATACAGTGTGCTGGGGATGCTAACAAGCTTTATTTAAAAGTTTAAAAAACATTGCTTTTATGACTGCAATGGTTAAAAAGGGAGAGCTATAAATCAATTTATCAGTGAATGATCGCAGTTTGAGCTGTTACATTTTACTGAACCACCTATCCCTCCACACTCACTACCTGTCCTCAGGATACATTTACCATCCCGGCAGACGGTATACCGGCGGTCATTTGACCGATGTTGGAATCCTGACACCACTTGGGAGACTGGTGCCGGCACACAGACAGCCAACATCCCGAAGGCGAGTATTGGAGGGAGGGTTAGGACCGGGGGAGGGGGTGTTAGGGAAGGCACTAGGAGGGGGGGGGGGGTTAGTCCTAGCTGCCACCCCCTGAGGGTTAGCCCTATCTGCCACCCCCCCAGAGGGTTAGGATTAGGTATCATGTGACTGCTGGAATCCCGAGCGCCGGATGCCATACCCAACCCCCTTTACTTTTTCAGGCATTTCTATCTCTCCTCTCTCTGTGGTGTTCCGATTGCCCACTTTCCCTTGTGCTTTTCTCTCTCTCTCTCTCTCTCCTTTGTTTAGAGCATCAGTTTCTGTAGTCCACTTTATCCTTATTTTTTCCAGTGTTTCACTATCTCTCTGATGTAATGAGGATGTATGGTCTAGAGGGATCAGTAATGCATTGTACTGTATAGAGGCGTCAGGGATGTAGCGTAGGGTATAGAGGCGTCAGGGATGTAGCGTAGGTTATAGAGGCATCAGGAATGTAGCGTAGGGAATAGAGGCATCAGGGATGTAGCGTAGGGTATAGAGGCGTCAGGGATGTAGCATAGGGAATAGAGGCGTCAGGGATGTAGCGTAGGGAATAGAGGCGTCAGGGATTTAGCTTAGGGAATATAGGCATCAGGGATGTACTAGCAGGTATATAGAGGTCAGTGTACTGTATAGAGGGTAGAGATGAGCGGGTTCGGTTCCTCGGAATCCGAACCCGCCCGAACTTCAGGTTTTTTTACACGGGGCCGAGCGACTCGGATCTTCCCGCCTTGCTCGGTTAACCCGAGCGCGCCCGAACGTCATCATCCCGCTGTCGGATTCTCGCGATGCTCGTATTCTATCGCGAGACTCGGATTCTATATAAGGAGCCGCGCGTCGCCGCCATTTTCACACGTGCATTGAGATTGATAGGGAGAGGACGTGGCTGGCGTCCTCTCCGTTTAGACTAGAGTACTAGAGAGAGACACAAATTTTGGGGAGCATATTATTAGGAGGAGTACTACTTGCTGCTGATAGTGTGACCAGTGACCACCAGTTTAATTAATCCGTTCTCTGCCTGAAAAAAAACGATACACAGTGTGACTCAGTCACATACCATATCTGTGCTCAGCCCAGTGTGCTGCATTATATGTAATACTGTATATCATTATCTGACTGTGCTGAGTGCTCACTGCTCACACAGCTTAATTGTGGGGGAGACTGGGGAGCAGTTATAGCAGGAGTACATATTTTAAGTACAGTGCACACTTTTGCTGCCACTGCCAGTGTGACTGACCAGTGACCACTGACCACCAGTATTGTGATTGTCTGCTGACCACCAGTATATTGTGATTGTCTGCCTGAAAAAGTTAAACACTCGTCGTGTGGTGTTTTTATAAACGCATTCTGCAGACAGTGTCCAGCAGGTCCGTCATTACATAATATATACCTGTCCGGCTGCAGTACTAGTGTGATATATATATATATTTTAATTTTATCTCATTATCATCCAGTCTATATTAGCAGCAGACACAGTACGGTAGTCCACGGCTGTAGCTACCTCTGTGTCGGCAGTCGCTCGTCCATCCATAATTGTATACCACCTACCCGTGGTTTTTTTTTTTCTATCTTCTTGATACTAGTAGCTTACTTTAGGAGTCTGCAGTGCTGAGTCTGACAGACAGTGTCCAGCAGGTCCGTCATTACATAATATATACCTGTCCGGCTGCAGTACTAGTGTGATATATAATATATATATATTTTAATTTTATCTCATTATCATCCAGTCTATATTAGCAGCAGACACAGTACGGTAGTCCACGGCTGTAGCTACCTCTGTGTCGGCAGTCGCTCGTCCATCCATAATTGTATACCACCTACCCGTGGGTTTTTTTTTCTATCTTCTTGATACTAGTAGCTTACTTTAGGAGTCTGCAGTGCTGACAGACAGTGTCCAGCAGGTCCGTCATTACATAATATATACCTGTCCGGCTGCAGTACTAGTGTGATATATATATATATATTTTAATTTTATCTCATTATCATCCAGTCTATATTAGCAGCAGACACAGTACGGTAGTCCACGGCTGTAGCTACCTCTGTGTCGGCAGTCGCTCGTCCATCCATAATTGTATACCACCTACCCGTGGTTTTTTTTTTTTTCTATCTTCTTGATACTAGTAGCTTACTTTAGGAGTCTGCAGTGCTGACAGACAGTGTCCAGCAGGTCCGTCATTACATAATATATACCTGTCCGGCTGCAGTACTAGTGTGATATATATAGATATATATATTTTAATTTTATCTCATTATCATCCAGTCTATATTAGCAGCAGACACAGTACGGTAGTCCACGGCTGTAGCTACCTCTGTGTCGGCAGTCGCTCGTCCATCCATAATTGTATACCACCTACCCGTGGTTTTTTTTTTTTTCTATCTTCTTGATACTAGTAGCTTACTTTAGGAGTCTGCAGTGCTGACAGACAGTGTCCAGCAGGTCCGTCATTACATAATATATACCTGTCCGGCTGCAGTACTAGTGTGATATATATATATATTTTAATTTTATCTCATTATCATCCAGTCTATATTAGCAGCAGACACAGTACGGTAGTCCACGGCTGTAGCTACCTCTGTGTCGGCAGTCGCTCGTCCATCCATAATTGTATACCACCTACCCGTGGTTTTTTTTTTCTATCTTCTTGATATTAGTAGCTTACTTTAGGAGTCTGCAGTGCTGAGTCAGACAGACAGTGTCCAGCAGGTCCGTCATTACATAATATATACCTGTCCGGCTGCAGTACTAGTGTGATATATAATATATATATATTTTAATTTTATCTCATTATCATCCAGTCTATATTAGCAGCAGACACAGTACGGTAGTCCACGGCTGTAGCTACCTCTGTGTCGGCAGTCGCTCGTCCATCCATAATTGTATACCACCTACCCGTGGTTTTTTTTTTTTTTCTATCTTCTTGATACTAGTAGCTTACTTTAGGAGTCTGCAGTGCTGACAGACAGTGTCCAGCAGGTCCGTCATTACATAATATATACCTGTCCGGCTGCAGTACTAGTGTGATATATATATATTTTAATTTTATCTCATTATCATCCAGTCTATATTAGCAGCAGACACAGTACGGTAGTCCACGGCTGTAGCTACCTCTGTGTCGGCAGTCGCTCGTCCATCCATAATTGTATACCACCTACCCGTGGTTTTTTTTTTTCTATCTTCTTGATACTAGTAGCTTACTTTAGGAGTCTGCAGTGCTGACAGACAGTGTCCAGCAGGTCCGTCATTACATAATATATACCTGTCCGGCTGCAGTACTAGTGTTATATATATATATATATTTTATTTTTATCTCATTATCATCCAGTCTATATTAGCAGCAGACACAGTACGGTAGTCCACGGCTGTAGCTACCTCTGTGTCGGCAGTCGCTCGTCCATCCATAATTGTATACCACCTACCCGTGTTTTTTTTTCTTTCTATCTTCTTGATACTAGTAGCTTACTTTAGGAGTCTGCAGTGCTGACAGACAGTGTCCAGCAGGTCCGTCATTACATAATATATACCTGTCCCGCTGCAGTACTAGTGTGATATATATATATATATTTTAATTTTATCTCATTATCATCCAGTCTATATTAGCAGCAGACACAGTACGGTAGTCCACGGCTGTAGCTACCTCTGTGTCGGCAGTCGCTCGTCCATCCATAATTGTATACCACCTACCCGTGGTTTTTTTTTTCTATCTTCTTGATACTAGTAGCTTACTTTAGGAGTCTGCAGTGCTGACAGACAGTGTCCAGCAGGTCCGTCATTACATAATATATACCTGTCCGGCTGCAGTACTAGTGTGATATATATATATATATATTTTAATTTTATCTCATTATCATCCAGTCTATATTAGCAGCAGACACAGTACGGTAGTCCACGGCTGTAGCTACCTCTGTGTCGGCAGTCGCTCGTCCATCCATAATTGTATACCACCTACCCGTGGTTTTTTTTTTCTATCTTCTTGATACTAGTAGCTTACTTTAGGAGTCTACAGTGCTGACAGACAGTGTCCAGCAGGTCCGTCATTACATAATATATACCTGTCCGGCTGCAGTACTAGTGTGATATATATATATATATATATATATTTTAATTTTATCTCATTATCATCCAGTCTATATTAGCAGCAGACACAGTACGGTAGTCCACGGCTGTAGCTACCTCTGTGTCGGCAGTCGCTCGTCCATCCATAATTGTATACCACCTACCCGTGGTTTTTTTTTTTTCTATCTTCTTGATACTAGTAGCTTACTTTAGGAGTCTGCAGTGCTGACAGACAGTGTCCAGCAGGTCCGTCATTACATAATATATACCTGTCCGGCTGCAGTACTAGTGTGATATATATATATATTTTAATTTTATCTCATTATCATCCAGTCTATATTAGCAGCAGACACAGTACGGTAGTCCACGGCTGTAGTTACCTCTGTGTCGGCAGTCGCTCGTCCATCCATAATTGTATACCACCTACCCGTGTTTTTTTTTTTTTTCTATCTTCTTGATACTAGTAGCTTACTTTAGGAGTCTGCAGTGCTGACAGACAGTGTCCAGCAGGTCCGTCATTACATAATATATACCTGTCCGGCTGCAGTACTAGTGTGATATATATATATATATATATATATATATTTTAATTTTATCTCATTATCATCCAGTCTATATTAGCAGCAGACACAGTACGGTAGTCCACGGCTGTAGCTACCTCTGTGTCGGCAGTCGCTCGTCCATCCATAATTGTATACCACCTACCCGTGGTTTTTTTTTTTTCTATCTTCTTGATACTAGTAGCTTACTTTAGGAGTCTGCAGTGCTGACAGACAGTGTCCAGCAGGTCCGTCATTACATAATATATACCTGTCCGGCTGCAGTACTAGTGTGATATATATATATATATATTTTAATTTTATCTCATTATCATCCAGTCTATATTAGCAGCAGACACAGTACGGTAGTCCACGGCTGTAGCTACCTCTGTGTCGGCAGTCGCTCGTCCATCCATAATTGTATACCACCTACCCGTGTTTTTTTTTTTTTTCTATCTTCTTGATACTAGTAGCTTACTTTAGGAGTCTGCAGTGCTGACAGACAGTGTCCAGCAGGTCCGTCATTACATAATATATACCTGTCCGGCTGCAGTACTAGTGTGATATATATATATATTTTAATTTTATCTCATTATCATCCAGTCTATATTAGCAGCAGACACAGTACGGTAGTCCACGGCTGTAGTTACCTCTGTGTCGGCAGTCGCTCGTCCATCCATAATTGTATACCACCTACCCGTGGTTTTTTTTTCTTTCTATCTTCTTGATACTAGTAGCTTACTTTAGGAGTCTGCAGTGCTGACAGACAGTGTCCAGCAGGTCCGTCATTACATAATATATACCTGTCCGGCTGCAGTACTAGTGTGATATATATATATATATTTTAATTTTATCTCATTATCATCCAGTCTATATTAGCAGCAGACACAGTATGGTAGTCCACGGCTGTAGCTACCTCTGTGTCGGCAGTCGCTCGTCATCCATAAGCATACTAGTATCCATCCATCTCCATTGTTTACCTGAGGTGCCTTTTAGTTGTGCCTATTAAAATATGGAGAACAAAAATGTTGAGGTTCCAAAAATAGGGAAAGATCAAGATCGACTTCCACCTCGTGCTGAAGCTGCTGCCACTAGTCATGGCCGAGACGATGAAATGCCAGCAACGTTGTCTGCCAAGGCCGATGCCCAATGTCATAGTACAGAGCATGTAAAATCCAAAACACCAAATATCAGTAAAAAAAAAGGACTCAAAAATCTAAAATAAAATTGTCGGAGGAGAAGCGTAAACTTGCCAATATGCCATTTACCACACGGAGTGGCAAGGAACGGCTGAGGCCCTGGCCTATGTTCATGGCTAGTGGTTCAGCTTCACATGAGGATGGAAGCACTCAGCCTCTCGCTAGAAAAATGAAAAGACTCAAGCTGGCAAAAGCACAGCAAAGAACTGTGCGTTCTTCGAAATCCCAAATCCACAAGGAGAGTCCAATTGTGTCGGTTGCGATGCCTGACCTTCCCAACACTGGACGTGAAGAGCATGCGCCTTCCACCATTTGCACGCCCCCTGCAAGTGCTGGAAGGAGCACCCGCAGTCCAGTTCCTGATAGTCAGATTGAAGATGTCAGTGTTGAAGTACACCAGGATGAGGAGGATATGGGTGTTGCTGGCGCTGGGGAGGAAATTGACCAGGAGGATTCTGATGGTGAGGTGGTTTGTTTAAGTCAGGCACCCGGGGAGACACCTTTTGTCCGTGGGAGGAATATGGCCATTGACATGCCTGGTGAAAATACCAAAAAAATCAGCTCTTCGGTGTGGAAGTACTTCAACAGAAATGCGGACAACAGGTGTCAAGCCGTGTGTTGCCTTTGTCAAGCTGTAATAAGTAGGGGTAAGGACGTTAACCACCTCGGAACATCCTCCCTTATACGTCACCTGCAGCGCATTCATAATAAGTCAGTGACAAGTTCAAAAACTTTGGGCGACAGCGGAAGCAGTCCACTGACCAGTAAATCCCTTCCTCTTGTAACCAAGCTCACGCAAACCACCCCACCAACTCCCTCAGTGTCAATTTCCTCCTTCCCCAGGAATGCCAATAGTCCTGCAGGCCATGTCACTGGCAATTCTGACGAGTCCTCTCCTGCCTGGGATTCCTCCGATGCATCCTTGCGTGTAACGCCTACTGCTGCTGGCGCTGCTGTTGTTGCTGCTGGGAGTCGATGGTCATCCCAGAGGGGAAGTCGTAAGCCCACTTTTACTACTTCCACCAAGCAATTGACTGTCCAACAGTCCTTTGCGAGGAAGATGAAATATCACAGCAGTCATCCTGTTGCAAAGCGGATAACTGAGGCCTTGACAACTATGTTGGTGTTAGACGTGCGTCCGGTATCCGCCGTTAGTTCACAGGGAACTAGACAATTTCTTGAGGTAGTGTGCCCCCGTTACCAAATACCATCTAGGTTCCACTTCTCTAGGCAGGCGATACCGAGAATGTACACGGACGTCCGAAAAAGACTCACCAGTGTCCTAAAAAATGCAGTTGTACCCAATGTCCACTTAACCACGGACATGTGGACAAGTGGAGCAGGGCAGGGTCAGGACTATATGACTGTGACAGCCCACTGGGTAGATGTATGGACTCCCGCCGCAAGAACAGCAGCGGCGGCACCAGTAGCAGCATCTCGCAAACGCCAACTCTTTCCTAGGCAGGCTACGCTTTGTATCACCGGTTTCCAGAATACGCACACAGCTGAAAACCTCTTACGGCAACTGAGGAAGATCATCGCGGAAGGGCTTACCCCAATTGGACTCTCCTGTGGATTTGTGGCATCGGACAACGCCAGCAATATTGTGTGTGCATTAAATATGGGCAAATTCCAGCACGTCCCATGTTTTGCACATACCTTGAATTTGGTGGTGCAGAATTATTTAAAAAACGAGAGGGGCGTGCAAGAGATGCTGTCGGTGGCCAGAAGAATTGCGGGACACTTTCGGCGTACAGGCACCACGTACAGAAAACTGGAGCACCACCAAAAACTACTGAACCTGCCCTGCCATCATCTGAAGCAAGAAGTGGTAACGAGGTGGAATTCAACCCTATATATGCTTCAGAGGTTGGAGGAGCAGCAAAAGGCCATTCAAGCCTATACAATTGAGCACGATATAGGAGGTGGAATGCACCTGTCTCAAGCGCAGTGGAGAATGATTTCAACGTTGTGCAAGGTTCTGCTGCCCTTTGAACTTGCCACACGTGAAGTCAGTTCAGACACTGCCAGCCTGAGTCAGGTCATTCCCCTCATCAGGCTTTTGCAGAAGAAGCTGGAGACATTGAAGGAGGAGCTAACACAGCGATTCCGCTAGGCATGTGGGACTTGTGGATGGAGCCCTTAATTCGCTTAACAAGGATTCACGGGTGGTCAATCCGTTGAAATCAGAGCACTACATTTTGGCCACCGTGCTCGATCCTAGATTTAAAACCTACCTTGGATCTCTCTTTCCGGCACACACAAGTCTGCTGGGGTTCAAAGACCTGCTGGTGAGAAAATTGTCAAGTCAAGCGGAACGCGACCTGTCAACATCTCCTCCTTCACATTCTCCCGCAACTGGGGGTGCGAGGAAAAGGCTCAGAATACCGAGCCCACCCGCTGGCGGTGATGCAGGGCAGTCTGGAGCGACTGCTGATGCTGACATCTGGTCCGGACTGAAGGACCTGACAACGATTACGGAGTCGGACATGTCGTCTACTGGCACTGCATATGATTCTCTCCCCATTGAAAGAATGGTATGAGTGACTGCATCCAAGTAGGCACGTCAGACAGTCCGTACTTATACTGGCAGGAAAAAGAGGCAATTTGGAGGCCCTTGCACAAACTGGCTTTATTCTACCTAAGTTGCCCTCCCACAAGTGTGTACTCCGAAAGAGTGTTTAGTGCCGTCGCTCACCTTGTCAGCAATCGGCGTACGAGGTTACTTCCAGAAAATGTGGAGAAGATGATGTTCATTAAAATGAATTATAATCAATTCCTCCGTGGAGACATTGACCAGCAGCAATTGCCTCCACAAAGTACACAGGGAGCTGAGATGGTGGATTCCAGTGGGGACGAATTGATAATCTGTGAGGAGGGGGATGTACACGGTGATATATCGGAGGATGATGATGAGGTGGACATCTTGCCTCTGTAGAGCCAGTTTGTGCAAGGAGAGATTAATTGCTTCTTTTTTGGTGGGGGTCCAAACCAACCCGTCATTTCAGTCACAGTCGTGTGGCAGACCCTGTCACTGAAATGATGGGTTGGTTAAAGTGTGCATGTCCTGTTTATACAACATAAGGGTGGGTGGGAGGGCCCAAGTACAATTCCATCTTGCACCTCTTTTTTTCTTTCATTTTTCTTTGCGTCATGTGCTGTTTGGGGAGTATTTTTTTGAAGGGCCATCCTGCGTGACACTGCAGTGCCACTCCTAGATGGGCCAGGTGTTTGTGTCGGCCACTAGGGTCGCTTATCTTACTCACACAGCTACCTCATTGCGCCTCTTTTTTTCTTTGCGTCATGTGCTGTTTGGGGAGTGTTTTTTGGAAGGGCCATCCTGCGTGACACTGCAGTGACACTCCTAGATGGGCCAGGTGTTTGTGTCGGCCGCTAGGGTCGCTTAGCTTACTCACACAGCTACCTCATTGCGCCTCTTTTTTTCTTTGCGTCATGTGCTGTTTGGGGAGTGTTTTTTGGAAGGGCCATCCTGCGTGACACTGCAGTGCCACTCCTAGATGGGCCAGGTGTTTGTGTCGGCCACTAGGGTCGCTTAGCTTAGTCATCCAGCGACCTCGGTGCAAATTTTAGGACTAAAAATAATATTGTGAGGTGTGAGGCGTTCAGAATAGACTGAAAATGAGTGGAAATTATGGTTTTTGAGGTTAATAATACTTTGGGATCAAAATGACCCCCAAATTCTATGATTTAAGCTGTTTTTTAGTGTTTTTTGAAAAAAACACCCGAATCCAAAACACACCCGAATCCGACAAAAAAAATTCGGTGAGGTTTTGCCAAAACGCTGTCGAACCCAAAACACGGCCGCGGAACCGAACCCAAAACCAAAACACAAAACCTGAAAAATTTCAAGTGCACATCTCTAATAGAGGGGTCAGTAATGCAGTGATGGTTATAGAAAGGTCAGTGATGTAGTGTAGGGTATAGAGGGGTCAGTTATGTAGTGTGGGGTAAAGAGGGGTCAGTAAAGATACTAAGCTGAAGTACTTAGAACACTTCTTGAATTAAGACACAACCTGCAAGAAAAAGTATGCAATATGGGTGAAAAGGCAAATGTCAGAGGTCTGATACAAGTGACCAGCTCCACACCTTGCACCACATAGCGTTATGTTAAACTGGGATATGTTCTTTTTTGGTGTGTGTGTGTGTGTGTGTGTGTGTGTGTGTATGTGTGTGTGTGTGTGGGGGGGGGGGGGTGCCAAAGGAAATTTTTGCCATTGGCTCCTTTGGTCTAGAACCAGCCCTGATCACAAAATATTTTTGTCTGAGCAGACTGGACACTGATCAGCGTTGGCTCATTCTCAGCCCCCCGCCCAGCCTCTGCTGCCAACAGACTGCTATTAGCTAGTTAACCTTCTGCCTTCCCTATCTATGACACAGACTGCTGCTAATGCTACCAGAATGTTCCCAGTGGCTTCACACCAACAGTGAATCCCAGCCGATGATGTAGGGCAGCGTGTGGGGGAGGGGGTCAGTTGCTGTGGCTCCAACATGGTAACCGCCAATGGACTGCAATGCTTTATCGAAAGGGGGGGCGCCAGTCCCTTACTTTGCCAGGGGCGCTTGGACCCCTAGCTACACCACTGTTGACCCTAACCGATACCCCTAAACTAACCATAATTCCTGCAGTAAAAATCCATGTTTCTATGTATATAGGGGGTCATTCCGAGTTGATCGCTTGCTGCCGTTGTTCGCTGCGTAGCAATCAGTTGAAAAAAAATGGCTAATCTGTGCATGCGCATGCTCCGTAATGTGCATGCGCATCGTACGGGTACAAAGTCCATTGTGGTTTTGCACTAGTTCTAGCGATTATTCCAATCACAGAACAGGCCACAAGGAGATTGACAGAAAGAGGGCGTTTCTGGGTGTCAACTGACCGTTTTCAGGGAGTGCTTGGAAAAATGCAGGCGTGGCAGAAGAAATGCAGACGTGGCTGGGCATTCGCTGGATGGGTGTGTGACATCAAAAGCCGTCCCTCGGTTGTTAGAATCAACGCACACGAAGTGTAACTACAGTGCTGGTCTTATTTTGAAACGATTTTGCAGGCGCTCTGCTACTCAAGTATTCGCACTTCTCCAAAGTGAATATACACTCTCCAGTGGGCAGCGACAATGCGTTTGCATGGCTGCTAAAAACTGCTAGCGAGCAATCAACTCAGAATGACCCCCATAGTGTATTGCAAGAAAATATCTGTAAATCCAATGGTACCGTAAGTGCGGTATATACTCGCACTTCTTTGCGGGGTGAGAACATCTCCCCTAAGTGAAGTCAGCCCTATGAATAGAGTTTGTGTGATCCCTGTGCAGCAGTCACAGAAAGGGTTCATCTCTGCAGTTTGTCACTCAAATTACATTGCTGCATTTTTTCTAGAAGTGGATCTGAGAGCTGTTACCCGCAGACCAGCTACAATAATTATCCTGGGTACTCACTAGACCAGTGGTTCTCAAACTGCACCCTGGGGTGCCTCAGGACACTTGCAGGGGTGCCTTGGATTGGTGGTCCAGGACCAATTCAAAATATTTATAGTTAGTGTTATAGGCAAAACCAGTGCTGTTGGCTGGCAATCATAACATATGTGCACAAGCAGAAGCAAATCCTGTCCCCTACCAAAGGGCCAGTGCTAGGGTGTTTGGCGCCTCCCTGCAAACTATTAATTTGGGCCCTCTCTCCAATACTTAATAAAGGGACAGTGCGCTCCTTAAAAAAAGAAGGTGTGGTATCACAAGGAAGGGGCATGGCCACACAATAGCACCCCAAATCAAAATACGCCACACAGTAGCACTATCTTATTGTCATTACACCGCATGTAATAATAATAATAATAATAATAATAATACTACCCACAGTCGCAGTGCCCTTTATACACATAACCACCATATCAGTGCAGCTTACACACATAATGCCAACAGTAGCAGTGCCCCTTCTACACATGCCCACGGTGGCAATCCTTTACATGGCAAATATCAACCTGGTTTTGCCATGTAAAGGATTGCCACTTTAAAAACAAACAATCAATCAAAAAAAAAAAAAAAACAACAGGAAAAAACACAAAATCTCTCACTTTCTGATTCTCACACCCTATTACATTCCTCCCTATATATTTAAATGTTTCTATTACTGTATGTTCCCTCTTCCCTTCTCCAAACTATACACATCAACATTTTTTAGTATTTCCAGGTAAGTTTTGTGATGTAGGCCATGCACAATTTTAGTTGCCCTAATGTATTTACAGCCTTCTGCAGATATGGCTTCTGGAACTGAACACAGGATTCTAAATGTGGCTGTACCAAGGACCTATACAGTGGCATTACAGGTTGAGTATCCCTTATCCAAAATGCTTGGGACCAGAGGAATTTTGGATATCGGATTTTTCTGTATTTTGGAATAATTGCATACCATAACGAGATATTATGGTGATGGGACCTAAATCTAAGCACAGAAGGCATTTATGTTTCATATACACCTTATACACACAGCCTGAAGGTCATTTTAGCCAATATTTTTTATAACTTTGTGCATTAAACAAAGTGTGTGTACATTCACAGAATTCATTTATGTTTCATATACACCTTATACACACAGTCTGAAGTTCATTTAATACAATATTTTTAATAACTTTGAGTATTAAACAAAGTTTGTGTACACTGAGCCATCAAAACACAAAGGTTTCACTATCTCAGTCTCACTCAAAAAAGTCCGTATTTCGGAATATTCCGTATTTCGGAATATTTGGATATGGGTTACTCAACCTGTATTACTTTTTTCTGCTACTGGTTCTTTAACCTATGCAAACAAGCATCTGACTTGCCTTTCCTATTGCTTTGTTACATTGCTCACCTGAAATAGTAATACTTAGATAGCTTTCCTCTTGCCATTATAATGCCCTTAATATTATAGTTAGCCTTTGCATTTTTGAGACGTGTATGATTTTGCATTTTTTGGCATTAAATGTTGCCATGTTCTTGACCATTCCTCTAGTCCAGGGGCGGAACTGCCAGAGACAACGGAGTCAGTTGCCGCCGGGCTCCAGCCCTAAAGGGGCTTCCTCCATTGACCCCCGGCTGTTACGTGCCCTTCCTACTAAATAGACAAAGGCGCTACCAGCAGGGTCTCGCAGTTTGTACATTCCATGCCGTAACACCCTTCTTTCCACCTTCACAATGAAGCTATTGGTACTTTGCAAAAAAAAAATTATTAGCATTGCAACTCAGCAGATCAATGCAGTGTGCAGCCACACACTCCATATATCTGCTCAGCCACAAAGCTGATTATTTCTTCACAAAGTACAAGGTGAGCTCCAAATAGAATTCTCTAGCTTAGATTATACCTTTCTATGCAAGGGTAAATAGCTCAATTGTTTGACTGCAATGCCACAGGAAATGGTTTGGATCCAAGACAGTGTGACTGAATAATAAAGAAACCTTAAGATGAGTTCATGAATGTTGTATAAGTATTAGTGAGAGAAGGGGTCAGGAGCATGCTAGGCTGCAAAAAATAAGGTAGGCTGCAAGTGAAAGTAATGATCTCCTATATATTTTCCCAGATCTGTCACTCTGTGTGGCTAACTCGGGGGGAAGTCACAGCAATGGGCGGAGACGGCATCTGCAAGACGATACACCAGTGCCAGCAGCAGACCGTAACAAAGTGACAGATCAGGGAGAATATATAGGAGGTAGGGAGGTGGCCATGGTACATGGCTGGCCAAGGGACACTAGCTCATGTACCCCTTTACCACTGAGGCTGGCCACCAAGGATGGACCTGTCACCAGTGCACATGCAATAACCTCTTCTGCTGCCCTCTTTGCAACTCAGATTGCCCAGTGCTCCCCTTCGCTAACAGTCCACAAAGTTTCCCCATCTCACGATCTGCCTCCTCACCCCCACTTTCATCTCTACAGCACACGCGCATATCATACAAGATCCCATCATGCGTACGTAGGTCTGAAATGCAAGAGGGAGGTTGGGGGGAGATTGGCATGCGCCAGCAACACCACACAGCTCACTGTGACCACAGTGGAGAGGCGCTGCAACAGGACAATACACCAACCTCGGAGCAAGGAACTGCGTCGGTCAGGAGGAGAACTATTTCAATAGCATAAAAAGGTTAATGCGTCCCACCCTATGGACACCAGACTCATCAAGTCACTGTTGCCAGAGTCTCATACAATGACTCTGAACCTCTAAGCACACTATTTGACTGTCCACACCCTGCTGTGCCTATTACCCATCTCCTCCATTACCCTCAACACTGACACTGACCCACACATCATTCACCCACAAAGATACAATAAAGGTAGTTTGGATAAATTAGCTAAATGAAATGGATTTAACCAATTTATCTAAATGACCATTTTTGGATGTTTTCCAGTGTTTGTGAGCAAATGGTCAATTGTCCTTTGCTGCCACATATTAGCATAATTTTGTTTCAACTAGAAAAAAAAAATTGGACAGATAATCTAAGTGTGGATCCAGTTTAAAGGTCAGTATTCACGGCCCGATTTTGGGGAGAGATGTGTGCTGAGCGAACTGCTCAGCACACATCTCTGCCCCCGCTCAGCACAGCGTGATGTGTGCTGAGCGTACGGGGGGTGGGGGGGGGGCGCTCATTTCACCCCCTGTGTAGGGCATTCTGTGTGTATCCAGTTTAACAGGTGTGAGCATCATACAACTACTGACTTGCGAGTAACTATACAGCAGCTCCATACCTTGTGACTTGAAGAAACACCAGTTAACCCCGGGAATGCTGCAGTCAAAGCAACAATTCCTCTTCTTACATTCCGCTGCACTTATTGTGGGGTAGCCGCAATCCCTTCTGCTGTACGGTTCCACATTACATTGTTTCTTGTCACTTCCTGTTGATGCAGTAAGGAAACATCCAGGAATTACAGCAGCTTAGTTTTTTTTTTTTTTTTAACTGGGGCAATTTAGCTAGATCACAGGGCAATTTAGCTCCTTTGGTCCTTTTTTAGGACCAGTTAATCAGACAGTTGAGCAAACTGAAAAACAGCTAACAGGAAATTTCCACTTAAATGGTATTTTCTAATCTTATCTGACCATGACTAAGAATAAAGGATACACAAGATAAACTCTTAGAGCCATGGACCTTATCCATGTTTAAGCTCCATCAAATCTGTAATCAATAGCACTACATGCTCCCAATTTACCACTGTACTATATACTCTACCTGTGTTTTTAAGGTAAAAACACCATTTAACCCCAGTGACACTTGAATTAAAGCAGCAGCCTCTGGAATAGCATTCCTTAGCATTAATCCCAGGAAATCTGCAATCTTCACGCTCTTTGATAGCCATGCTACATTGCTGTTTACTTGGATGGAGCAGAGAGCACAACATCAGGACATAGGAAATATTACAATGCATGATAAGAAAGGTGTGAGCTCTACAGCAAGGCCTCTAACCCTTTGCCAGTGCCAAATACATAGGGCTTAACTCAGATCTGATCACAGCAGCAAATTTATTAGCTAAAACCATGTACACTGCAGGGGGGGGGGGTGTATAATATGTGCAGAGAGAGTTAGATTTTGGTGCGGTGTGTTCAAACTGAAATCTAAATTGCAGTGTAAAAACAAAACAGCCAGTATTTACCCTGCACACAAACAATATAACCCACCTAAATCTCTCTGCAAATGTTATATCTGCCCCCCCCCCCCCCCCAACCCTGCAGTGCACATGGTTTTGCCCACTAGCTAACAAATTTGCTGCATCTGGGAATTACAGCAGCTTAATATTTCTTTTTACAGAAGGTTCAGCAAATTAAATTATTTAGTGAAATACTGTAATCATAACAGTTACAGGGATATTGTAGGTAGATTTATTGTCAGTGGATAAATGTAAAAATTAAACCCTTAGGCATAGTTCCAAAATGCTGTCATTGCAATCCAGATTTTAAGGATATCATGCTTGAGCACAGGTGACTTAATTAGAACTTCGGTCAATGTGAATTAACCATTGGACTCAACCATGGTTATCCTTAAAACCCAGGGGTCTATTTAAGATCGATCTTAATCGATGTTGGGCTTCCAGGTTGAAAAAAAAAACACATTTACTAACATTTTAAAATTTATATAAAAAATCATCTGTTCGTAAATGCAGTGCACATGGTTTTGCCCAACTGCTAACAAAAATCCTGCTGCGATCAACTCAGAATTACCCCCCATGGCCCTCATTCCGAGTTGTTCGCTCGCAAGCTGCTTTTAGCAGCATTGCACACGCTAAGCTGCCGCCTACTGGGAGTGAATCTTAGCATCTTAAAATTGCGAACGAAAGATTTGCAATATTGCGATAAGACATCTCTGTGCAGTTTCTGAGTAGCTCGAGACTTACTCTGCCAGTGCGATCAGTTCAGTGCTTGTCGTTCCTGGTTTGACGTCACAAACACACCCAGCGTTCGCCCAGACACTCCTCCGTTTCTCCAGCCACTACCGCGTTTTTCCCAGAAACGGTAGCATTTTTTCCCACACGCCCCTAAAACGGCCTGTTTCCGCCCAGAAACACCCACTTCCTGTCAATCACATTACGATCACCAGAACGATGAAAAAACCGTGAGTAATATTCCTAACTGCATAGCAAATTTACTTGGCGCAGTCGCAGTGTGAACATTGCGCATGCGCATTAAGCGGAAAATCGCTGCGATGCGAAGAAAATTACCGAGCGAACAACTCGGAATGACCACCTATGTGCACTGCAGGGAAGGCAGATTTAACATGTGCAGAGAGAGTTAGATTTGGGTGTGGTGTGTTCAATCTGCAATCTAATTTGCAGTGTAAAAATAAAGCAGTCAGTATTTACCCTGCACAGAAACAAAATAACTCACCCAAATCTAACTCTTTCTGCACATGTTATATCTGCCTCCCCTGCAGTACACATGGTTTTGCCCAACTGCTAACAAAATTCCTGCTGCGATCAACTTGGAATTACCCCCATCGATTGATGTTTTCACACTGCTCGTGTATATAAGACATAGGGCCTAATTCAGTTTGGATCGTAATACGCGTTCCAACCGCAAAAACTATGAAGAGGATGGGGGCATATACGCAAGGTCCATCCTGTGCGTGTGCCTACATTTTCTCCGGGTGCCCCGCAGAAAATGCGAATGCCTCTGCCTGTCAATCAGTAGAGGGCGTACCTTCGCAGGTATATCGCGATCATGAGCCATGTCTCCCATTTTTGTCATTATAGGTGCTCTGTGAGCTGCTGGCCATGCCCCAGCCCCTCTGTCTCCCGTGAATAGAGATTGAGGCTTATTCAGACCAGATCGCTTCAATTTATTTTCACCCAGCGGGCAATCTGGTTTGCACTGCACATGCGTATGCGCCACAATGCGTAAGTGCGACGGTCCGGAGATCACAAGAAGATTGACAAGAAGAGGGTGTTTGTGTGGGTGGCAACTGAATGTTTCTAGGGAGTGTCCGGAAAAACACTGGAGGGACCCGGCGTTTTGTGGGAGGATTTGTGACGTCACCTCAATGGCTGAGTAAGTGCTGAGCTGTGCAGCTCTTGTGCACATGTGATCACACACCTGCACAGCAAATTTTCCCTTCCGCTGTAGGCGACAACTACCTGATTACAGGGATGCAAAAAACACACCCTAGCGATCAGGTCTGAATTACCCACAATGTGCATATTTGCAGAGCAACAAGCTACAGGGAGCCTTCCACCCCCCCCCCCCTTTCCCATGGGAAGGGGGGGGGGGTTGTTTGGGTTAGCTGGACATTCCCCAAAAAAGTGACTGTCCTGCAAAAATTGGGATAGTTGGGAGGTATGTTCAAATACATTTATTGTTTTGCATGCAGGGTAAATACTGGCTTCTTTGACATTTAGCCACAAATGCTGCACAGCTGAATTACAGTATTACACTGCAATTAACAGTTATGCTAGGACATTCCCCCTCCCAAATCTACCTCTCTCTGCATGTTACATCTGTCCCACAGTGGCGTGCGGTGAGGTCAGTGGCTAGTGAGGCACTACAGCCATAATGTCCGCCGAATCCTGCCGATGACCCTTAGCCAATGCCCGCTACTGCCTCTGAGCCGATACCCGCTGCCACCGCCAATGGCTTACAAACTCGCCCACAATCAACTGACCCAGCCCTCCACCACTAATTTCTATCTCAGTCCGATGCCGCCAATGCCCGCTGCCTGCCTGCTCATTGTTCTCGTTATATATTATAAATTTTTAAAGAAAAAAAAAATGGAGTGAATGGAGTGTTTGGGACTGGGAAGGGTGAGGGAGGAGGACATGAATGCAATTTTGTTGTCCAGGGCTTCCATTAACTTAAAGGAGAAGGGTCTGAATGGGTTAAAAAAAATGCGTGAGGTCCCCCCTTCTTAGTATAACCAGCCTCGGGCTCTTTGAGCCGGTCCTGGTTATTTAAATACTGGGGGAAAAATTGGACAGGGGTTCCCCGTATTTAGACAACCAGCACCGGGCTCTTAGACCGGTCCAGGTTCCAAAAATACGTGGGACAATAGATGTAGGGGTACCCCATATTTTTAAAACCAGCACCGGGCTCCACTAGCCAGAGAGATAATGCCACAGCCGGGGGACACTTTTATGTAGGTCCCTGCGGCCCTGGCATTACCCCTCCAACTAGTCACCCCTGGCCGGGGTTCCCTGGAGGAGTGGGGACCCCTTAAATCAAGAGGTTCCTCCCCTCGAGGCACCCAAGGGCCAGGGGTGAAGCCCGAGGCTGTCCCCAGCACCCCTGGGTGGTGGGTGCCGGGCTGATAGCCATGTGTGTAAAAAAAGAATATTGTTTTTTCGTTGTGGAACTACAAGACCTATAAAAGTGATGGATTGGGTGACTATTACAATACCCACTGTTGCTGTCTGAAAAATGATGGATTTATAGATTGCTCTGCCGAGACATGTTTTTTTCTAAAATGCACCACAGGTATGGATGGATAGTATACTTGACGACACAGAGGTAGGTAGAGCAGTGGCCTACTGTACCGTACTGCTATATATTATATTATTTATTATTATTATTATCCTTTATTTATATGGCGCCACAAGGGTTCCGCAGTGCCCAATTACAGAGTACATAAACAAATAATCAAACAGGAAAACAGCAACTTACAGTTGACGACAACATAGGACAAGTACAGGGTAAATAAACATAGCTACATCAGCAGATGACACTGGAATAAGTATCAGGTGGCAGAAGACAGCTGGATTTGGTGCAGCTGAAGATTATTAAAGCAAGAAAAGAGTAAGCACATGAGGGAAGAGGGCCCTGCTCGTGAGAGCTTACATTCTAAAAGGGAGGGGTAGACAGACAGGGGTGAGACAGATGGGGTACATAGAGAGCATGGAACAGAGGTTTAGGATGAGATTTGGCTGGGTTTGGTGAAGAAGTGGGTCTTGAGAGCCCGTTTGAAGTTTTGTAGAGAGGTGGAGAGTCTGAGGGGGAGAGGTAGGGAATTCCAGAGAAGTGGTGCAGCACGTGAAAAATCTTGGAGGTAGGAGTGGGAGGAAGTAATCCGTAGGCAGGAGAGTCGGTGTGCATTAGCAGAGCGAAGAGGACGGGTGGGAGTGTAAAGCGAGATAAGATCAGAGATGTAGATGGGAGAGGAGTGGGTGAGGGCTTTGTAAGCAAGTGTGAGAAGCTTGAAATGGATTCTGAAAGGGAAGGGGAGCCAGTGAAGGACTAGTAAGAGAGGAGAGGTGGACGTAGTGCGTTTGGTGAGGAAAATGAGCCGGGCAGCAGCATTGAGGATAGATTGGAGTGGAGAGAGGTATTTGTCAGGAATGCCAGTCAGGAAGAGATTACAGCAGGCCAGTCTGGAGATGACCAGTGAGTGGATAAGAGTCTTAGTAGCATCCTGGGTCAGAAAGGGTCTGATCCTGGAAATATTTTTTAGATGAAAACGGCAGGTTTGTGAGAGGTGCTGAATGTGTGGTTTGAAGGATAGGAAGGAGTCAAGGATTACTCCAAGACAGCGCGCTTGGGGGGTAGAGGAGATAGTAGTGCCATCAATAGATAATGAGATTGTAGGAGGTGAGATTATGCGGGAGGGAGGGAAGATGATCAGCTCGGTCTTAGACATGTTAAGTTTAAGAAAGCGCTGGGATATCCAGGAAGAGATAGCAGAGAGACAGTTGGAGATACGAGTGAGGAGAGTAGGGGAGAGGTCTGGAGAGGAAAGATAGATTTGAGTGTCATCAGCATAGAGATGATATTGGAAACCAAAAGAACTAATGAGCTTACCTAGTGAGGACGTATAGAGAGAGAAGAGAAGAGGACCAAGGACAGAACCTTGGGGTACCCCTAGTTAGTGGAAGTGAGGGGGAGGTGGAGTCATGAGAGGAGACAGAGAATGAACGGTCAGAAAGGTAGGACGACAACCAAGAGAGGGCAGTGTTACGCAGACCAATGGAGTGAAGGATTTGCAGTAGGAGAGGATGGTCCACAGTGTCAAAAGCAGCAGAGAGATCAAGTAGAATAAGTAGAGAGTAGTGTCCCTTAGATTTAGCAGCATGGAGGTCATTGCATACTTTTGTAAGGGCAGTTTCAGTGGAGTGGAGAGGACGGAAGCCAGACTGGAATGGGTCAAGCAGTGAGTGTGAGGAAAGAAAGGAAGTAAGGCGGTTGTAGACAATACGCTCAAGGAGTTTGGAGGCAAAAGGGAGGAGAGAGATGGGTCGGTAGTTGGAGAGAGTGTTTGGATCAAGGGTAGGTTTTTTAAGAATAGGAGAGATGAGAGCGTGCTTGAAGGCAGAGGGGACAGTGCCTGATGAGAGGGAGAGATTGAGAAGGTGGGAAAGATGGGAACAAGCAGAAGAAGAGAGGTGGCAAAGGAGGCGGGAGGGGATAGGGTCAAGTGGGGAGGTGGTGAGTGGACAGGAACGAATGAGGGCCATGACTTCCTCTCCAGATGCATGGGAGAAAGATGACAGAGTTGGTGCGAGGGATGGGGAGGGTTGGTAAGGGATGGGAGAAGGCTGGTTACTGATAGTCTGGTGTGATGTGATGTCCTGACGTATGGAGTCAATTTTGGATGTGAAGTAAGTGGCAAAGTCAAGAGCAGAGAGTGAGGAAGGGAGACGAGGTGGAGGTGGGCAGAGGAGTGAGTTGAGAGTGGCAAAGAGGCGCCGGGGGTTGGAAGACTGGGAGGAGATGAGGTTCTTGAAGTATGACTGTTTAGCAAGAGAAAGGGCAGCACTGAAGGATGAGAGCATAAGTTTGAAATGGAGGAAGTCTGCCTTAGAGCGTGATTTCCTCCAGTGTCGCTCAGCAGTACATGAGCATTTTTGCAGATATCTGGTGCATTTGGTGTGCCAGGGTTGAGGTGTTAATTTGCAAGGGTGAATAGTGGTTGGTGGAGCAACAGAGTCAAGAGCAGAAGTAAGGGAAGCATTGTATGTTGAAAGTGGCTTGTTCAGGGCATGAGAGAGAGAGAATAGGAGAGAGAAGTGAGTCAAACAGGGAGGAAAGGAATGTGGTGTCAATAGCTTCAATGTTACGCTTAGTGATGGTAGCCTTAGGAGGTAGAGATGGGGAAGTCGAGAGAGATAGGTTGAAGGAGAGCAGGTGGTGGTCAGAGAGGGGAAATGGGGAGTTGGAAAAATCAGAAATATCACAGCGGTGAGTGAAGACCAGATCCAGTGAGCTCCCATTCACATGGGAGGGTGAGGAGGTCCACTGGGAGAGACCAAGTGAAGAGGTGAGGTTAAGGAGTTTAGAGGCAGGGGATTGTGTGGGGATGTCAATAGGGATGTTGAAATCGCCTAGGATAATGGTGGGAATGTCAGAAGAGAGGAAGTGAGGAAGCCAGGAAGCAAAGTTGTCGATGAATTTGGAAGCAGTGCCAGGGGGGCGGTAAATGACAGCTACTCTAAGATGGACTGGTTGGAAGAGGCATATGGCGTGGACCTCAAATGTAGAGAATATAAGGGATGGTTCTGGTGGTATGAGTTGGTAGGAGTAACTAGAAGGTAAAAGGACCCCAACACCACCCCCATGGCGACCCCCAGGTCGGGGTGTGTGTGTGAATGTAAGGCCCCCAGCAGAGAGAGCAGCAGCAGAAGTAGTGTCAGAGGGCATAATCCAAGATTCAGTAATGGCTAGTAGGTGTAGGGAGTTGGAAATGAAAAGGTCATGAGTGGGGACCAGTTTGTTACAAACAGATCTGGCATTCCAGAGGGCACAGGATAGGGGGTATGAGTTTGTGGGAGAGATGTGAATTAGATTTTCAGGGTTGCTGTAGCGATGAGGTGGGATTAACTTTGAGGGCAGGGATGATGAGAGAGTAGTGATGGTACGGGTGCCTGAGCTAGGAGGGGAAACTGCAGGAGGTGGGCAGGGAGGGAGGTCAGTGTGATGTGGATGGGGGTGTGGGGAGGTGACAGGGAAGGGAGAGAGAGAGCAGGGCTGAGTTGTGGGGTAGCAGGACCATGGGGCAGAGGTGAATGAAAGTGGGGTAACAGGAAAGGTGGGGGAAGGAAACAGAGGGATGGAGGGGAGACAGAGGAGGGGAGAGAGGAGGAGGTGGAGGAGACTAGTGGGGAAGGATAAAGATACATTATTAGGTAGACACTGAGTGATGTGGGGAGTATAATAAAACCTTGACATAGTGTTAAGTAGGTAAATAGGTTGAAGTAGTGGAAGTAGGAGAGGAGACTGTAAAGCAATCCGAGCAGAAGAATTGCAGAAATGCAGGTGAGAAAAGCAGTGTAGGCTCAAGGGGTGTAGATTAAGTATGAAATGAGTCAAAAGCGTAGATAAAGTGGGTGCAGAAATGTATTTGGAGTGTAAGAAATGAAAGGATTGTGAGAGGTTTAAGAAGCAATGGTAATTATGTTAGATGTTTTAAGTGTTTGCAGGTAAAATTGCATTGGTGCAGCTGTGCTTAAAAAACAAAATTACAATAATACAGATACAGGCATTTGTAGGTGAAATGGATGGTTTATGAAATGTCCAAGTAAGGTAGTTCTGTGCTATGTAATCAGATGCAACAATCAGGAGGTGAGTGATCTGAGGAGTAAGTGACTCACATTTGTTATTAGTTCTTCAGTTTTCTTTGTTTTGTTAGATTGGTGTGCTTCTGTTTTCCTTCTTTTTCACTTCGATTGAACGCTGATTGAACACTGCTGTTATGTGTCAATTTTATCACGCTTTGATAAAAATGCACGCTTAGATCAATAAATGCACAGCCAAATGGCTTTGCACAGCCTACACCATTGGACTTAAGTAGAAGACTATTACAAGTGAAACCAATAATTGAAATCTGTAACCACACCCCACCCCCTCAAATGCCAGGCAATAAATTACCTTAAAAACAACAACCAGGCATTCCACAAAGATTAAACTGGGTCTATATCATTCAAAACTTTAAAAAAAGTACTTCAAAATCACATACTATGCAATAATGTTTCAATTTGCATAACCCAGCAGAATTAGCTTTGCATATATAGATATAGTGCAGCAGAATATATTGGTGGTTGTAGTCAATTGTAATTACCTGTAGGTGACAAGAAGAGAAGAAACGTCAATTCACAATCGATATCAGCTGAAGATAAATTAACGCTGATTGAACGCTGCTGTTATGTGTCAATTTTATCACGCTTTGATAAAAATGCACGCTTAGATCAATAAATGCACAGCCAAACGGCTTTGCACAGCCTACACCATTGGACTTAAGTAGAAGACTATTACAAGTGAAACCAATAATTGAAATCTGTAACCACACCCCACCCCCTCAAATGCCAGGCAATAAATTACCTTAAAAACAACAACCAGGCATTCCACAAAGATTAAACTAGGTCTATATCATTCAAAACTTTAAAAAAGTACTTAAAAATCACATACTATGCAATAATGTTTCAATTTGCATTACCCAGCAGAATTAGCTTTGCATATATAGATATAGTGCAGCAGAATATATTGGTGGTTGTAGTCAATTGTAATTACCTGTAGGTGACAAGAAGAGAAGAAACGTCAATTCACAATCGATATCAGCTGAAGATAAATTAACGCTGATTGAACGCTGCTGTTATGTGTCAATTTTATCACGCTTTGATAAAAATGCACGCTTGGATCAATAAATGCACAGCCAAACGGCTTTGCACAGCCTACACCATTGGACTTAAGTTGAAGACTATTACAAGTGAAACCAATAATTGAAATCTGTAACCACACCCCACCCCCTCAAATGCCAGGCAATAAATTACCTTAAAAACAACAACCAGGCATTCCACAAAGATTAAACTGGGTCTATATCATTCAAAACTTTAAAAAAGTACTTAAAAATCACATACTATGCAATAATGTTTCAATTTGCATTACCCAGCAGGATTAGCTTTGCATATATAGATATAGTGCAGCAGAATATATTGGTGGTTGTTGTCAATTGTAATTACTCAGCAGAATTAGCTTTTCATATATAGATATAGTGCAGCAGAATATATTGGTGGTTGTAGTCAATTGTAATTACCCAGCAGAATTAGCTTTGCAAATATAGATATAGTGCAGCAGAATATATTGGTGGTTGTAGTCAATTGTAATTACCCAGCAGAATTAGCTTTGCATATATATAGTGCAGCAGAATATATTGGTGGTTGTAGTAAATTGTAATTACCCAGCAGCAGCTCTACTGCACTCAACATCACCAGTGCTCACAATATATATAATGTTATATACTATGCCATAGTGGTGCTTACTATATAACACCCCCTACTGCGTTCCCCCTGGCAATGAGCATGACACCCAGAGAGTGAAACCCCTGGCAATGAGCATGACACCCAGCACGTGAAACTCTTGGCATTGAGCAGTTTTTGTAAAAGTAATTAGAAGCTTTACTGTAGGGCATAGTGTATCACAGATATTGTGGTGAGTGACATAATATGTTCCAAAGGGCATTAATGTGTGGGGCTTAACATGGTGGAAATTACTGTACTTTTTTCCCTGTGGTGGCCGAGGTCTGTTGGTGCAGGGTCAAGAACTGGGGTGTAAGGTAGTCTTTGCCTGCAAGGCTACGCTCATTTTATGGAGACCATACCCATACATTTAAGTGTGGCATATACCTGCGCTTGCTCGCGGGGTGAGAACATCTCCCTAATTGAATTCAGCGATATGAATAGAGGTTGTGCAGCAGCAAGCGCAGGTATATGCCACACTTATGGTAACATTGGATTTGCAGATATTTTCTTGCAGGGGTGTTTCTAAACAATTTGGCTTCAAATGCGAGATTTAAAAATGCGTGCCCCCCGCAACCATTGGCATTAAAAATTGTGCCCCTTCCCCATATATATATATATATAAAAAAAACTATATTTGCGTGAGCGCTCCGGACGGGATGGGGGGGGGGGGCGTGACCTCGCAAAAATGGGTATGGTCTCCATAAAATGGGCGTAGCCTTGCAGGCAAAGACTACCTTACACCCCAGTTCTTGACCCTGCACCAACAGACCTCGGCCACCACAGGGAAAAAAGTACAGTAATTTCCACCATGTTAAGCCCCACACATTAATGCCCTTTGGAACATATTATGTCACTCACCACAATATCTGTGATACACTATGCCCTACAGTAAAGCTTCTAATTACTTTTACAAAAACTGCTCAATGCCAAGAGTTTCACGTGCTGGGTGTCATGCTCATTGCCAGGGGTTTCACTCTCTGGGTGTCATGCTCATTGCCAGGGGGAACGCAGTAGGAGGTGTTATATAGTAAGCACCACTATGGCATAGTATATAGCATTATATATATTGTGAGCACTGGTGATGTTGAGTGCAGTAGAGCTGCTGCTGGGTAATTACAATTTACTACAGCCACCAATATATTCTGCTGCACTATATATATGCAAAGCTAATTCTGCTGGGTAATTACAATTGACTACAACCACCAATATATTCTGCTGCACTATATCTATATTTGCAAAGCTAATTCTGCTGGGTAATTACAATTGACTACAACCACCAATATATTCTGCTGCACTATATCTATATATGCAAAGCTAATTCTGCTGGGTAATGCAAATTGAAACAATATTGCATAGTATGTGATTTTGAAGTACTTTTTTAAAGTTTTGAATGATATAGACCCAGTTTAATCTTTGTGGAATGCCTGGTTGTTGTTTTTAAGGTAATTTATTGCCTGGCATTTGAGGGGGTGGGGTGTGGTTACAGATTTCAATTATTGGTTTCACTTGTAATAGTCTTCTACTTAAGTCCAATGGTGTAGGCTGTGCAAAGCCGTTTGGCTGTGCATTTATTGATCTAAGCGTGCATTTTTATCAAAGCGTGATAAAATTGACACATAACAGCAGCGTTCAATCAGCGTTAATTTATCTTCAGCTGATATCGATTGTGAATTGACGTTTCTTCTCTTCTTGTCACCTACAGGTAATTACAATTGACTACAACCACCAATATATTCTGCTGCACTATATCTATATATGCAAAGCTATTTCTGCTGGGTTATGCAAATTGAAACATTATTGCATAGTATGTGATTTTGAAGTACTTTTTTAAAGTTTTGAATGATATAGACCCAGTTTAATCTTTGTGGAATGCCTGGTTGTTGTTTTTAAGGTAATTTATTGCCTGGCATTTGAGGGGGTGGAGTGTGGTTACAGATTTCAATTATTGGTTTCACTTGTAATAGTCTTCTACTTAAGTCCAATGGTGTAGGCTGTGCAAAGCCATTTGGCTGTGCATTTATTGATCTAAGCATGCATTTTTATCAAAGCGTGCTAAAATTGACACATAACAACAGTGTTCAATCAGCGTTCAATCGAAGTGAAAAAGAAGGAAAACAGAAGCACACCAATCTAACAAAACAAAGAAAACTGAAGAACTAATAACAAATGTGAGTCACTTACTCCTCAGATCACTCACCTCCTGATTGTTGCATCTGATTACATAGCACAGAACTACCTTACTTGGACATTTCATAAACCATCCATTTCACCTACAAATGCCTGTATCTGTATTATTGTAATTTTGTTTTTTAAGCACAGCTGCACCAATGCAATTTTACCTGCAAACACTTAAAACATCTAACATAATTACCATTGCTTCTTAAACCTCTCACAATCCTTTCATTTCTTACACTCCAAATACATTTCTGCACCCACTTTATCTACGCTTTTGACTCATTTCATACTAAATCTACACCCCTTGAGCCTACACTGCTTTTCTCACCTGCATTTCTGCAATTCTTCTGCTCGGATTGCCTTACAGTCTCCTCTCCTACTTCCACTACTTCAACCTATTTACCTACTTAACACTATGTCAAGGTTTTCTTATACTCCCCACATCACTCAGTGTCTACCTAATAATGTATCTTTATCCTTCCCCACTAGTCTCCTCCACCTCCTCCTCTCTCCCCTCCTCTGTCTCCCCTCCATCCCTCTGTTTCCTTCCCCCACCTTTCCTGTTACCCCACTTTCATTCACCTCTGCCCCATGGTCCTGCTACCCCACAACTCAGCCCTGCTCCCTCTCTCCCTTCCCTGTCACCTCCCCACACCCCCATCCACATCACACTGACCTCCCTCCCTGCCCACCTCCTGCAGTTTCCCCTCCTAGCTCAGGCACCCGTACCATCACTACTCTCTCATCATCCCTGCCCTCAAAGTTAATCCCACCTCATCGCTACAGCAACCCTGAAAATCTAATTCACATCTCTCCCACAAACTCATACCCCCTATCCTGTGCCCTCTGGAATGCCAGATCTGTTTGTAACAAACTGGTCCCCACTCATGACCTTTTCATTTCCAACTCCCTACACCTACTAGCCATTACTGAAACTTGGATTATGCCCTCTGACACTACTTCTGCTGCTGCTCTCTCTGCTGGGCGCCTTACATTCACACACACACCCCGACCTGGGGGTTGCCATGGGGGTGGTGTTGGGGTCCTTTTACCTTCTAGTTACTCCTACCAACTCATACCACCAGAACCATCCCTTATATTCTCTACATTTGAGGTCCACGCCATATGCCTCTTCCAACCAGTCCATCTTAGAGTAGCTGTCATTTACCGCCCCCCTGGCACTGCTTCCAAATTCATCAACAACTTTGCTTCCTGGCTTCCTCACTTCCTCTCTTCTGACATTCCCACCATTATCCTAGGCGATTTCAACATCCCTATTGACATCCCCACACAATCCCCTGCCTCTAAACTCCTTAACCTCACCTCTTCACTTGGTCTCTCCCAGTGGACCTCCTCACCCTCCCATGTGAATGGGAGCTCACTGGATCTGGTCTTCACTCACCGCTGTGATATTTCTGATTTTTCCAACTCCCCATTTCCCCTCTCTGACCACCACCTGCTCTCCTTCAACCTATCTCTCTCGACTTCCCCATCTCTACCTCCTAAGGCTACCATCACTAAGCGTAACATTGAAGCTATTGACACCACATTCCTTTCCTCTCTGTTTGACTCACTTCTCTCTCCTATTCTCTCTCTCTCATGCCCTGAACAAGCCACTTCCACATACAATGCTTCCCTTACTTCTGCTCTTGACTCTGTTGCTCCACCAACCACTATTCACCCTTGCAAATTAACACCTCAACCCTGGCACACCAAATGCACCAGATATCTGCAAAAATGCTCATGTACTGCTGAGCGACACTGGAGGAAATCACGCTCTAAGGCAGACTTCCTCCATTTCAAACTTATGCTCTCATCCTTCAGTGCTGCCCTTTCTCTTGCTAAACAGTCATACTTCAAGAACCTCATCTCCTCCCAGTCTTCCAACCCCCGGCGCCTCTTTGCCACTCTCAACTCACTCCTCTGCCCACCTCCACCTCGTCTCCCTTCCTCACTCTCTGCTCTTGACTTTGCCACTTACTTCACATCCAAAATTGACTCCATACGTCAGGACATCACATCACACCAGACTATCAGTAACCAGCCTTCTCCCATCCCTTACCAACCCTCCCCATCCCTCGCACCAACTCTGTCATCTTTCTCCCATGCATCTGGAGAGGAAGTCATGGCCCTCATTCGTTCCTGTCCCCTCACCACCTCCCCACTTGACCCTATCCCCTCCCGCCTCCTTTGCCACCTCTCTTCTTCTGCTTGTTCCCATCTTTCCCACCTTCTCAATCTCTCCCTCTCATCAGCCACTGTCCCCTCTGCCTTCAAGCACGCTCTCATCTCTCCTATTCTTAAAAAACCTACCCTTGATCCAAACACTCTCTCCAACTACCGACCCATCTCTCTCCTCCCTTTTGCCTCCAAACTCCTTGAGCGTATTGTCTACAACCGCCTTACTTCCTTTCTTTCCTCACACTCACTGCTTGACCCATTCGAGTCTGGCTTCCGTCCTCTCCACTCCACTGAAACTGCCCTTACAAAAGTATGCAATGACCTCCATGCTGCTAAATCTAAGGGACACTACTCTCTACTTATTCTACTTGATCTCTCTGCTGCTTTTGACACTGTGGACCATCCTCTCCTACTGCAAATCCTTCACTCCATTGGTCTGCGTAACACTGCCCTCTCTTGGTTGTCGTCCTACCTTTCTGACCGTTCATTCTCTGTCTCCTCTCATGACTCCACCTCCCCCTCACTTCCACTAACTGTAGGGGTACCCCAAGGTTCTGTCCTTGGTCCTCTTCTCTTCTCTCTCTATACGTCCTCACTAGGTAAGCTCATTAGTTCTTTTGGTTTCCAATATCATCTCTATGCTGATGACACTCAAATCTATCTTTCCTCTCCAGACCTCTCCCCTACTCTCCTCACTCATATCTCCAACTGTCTCTCTGCTATCTCTTCCTGGATGTCCCAGCGCTTTCTTAAATTTAACATGTCTAAGACCGAGCTGATCATCTTCCCTCCCTCCCGCATAATCTCACCTCCTACAATCTCATTATCTATTAATGGCACTACTATCTCCTCTACCCCCCAAGCGCGCTGTCTTGGAGTAATCCTTGACTCCTCCCTCTCCTTCAAACCACACATTCAGCACCTCTCACAAACCTGCCGTTTTCATCTAAAAAATATTTCCAGGATCAGACCCTTTCTGACCCAGGATGCTACTAAGACTCTTATCCACTCACTGGTCATCTCCAGACTGGACTGCTGTAATCTCTCCCTGACTGGCATTCCTGACAAATACCTCTCTCCACTCCAATCTATCCTCAATGCTGCTGTCCGGCTCATTTTCCTCACCAAACGCACTACGTCCACCTCTCCTCTCTTACTAGTCCTTCACTGGCTCCCCTTCCCTTTCAGAATCCATTTCAAGCTTCTCACACTTGCTTACAAAGCCCTCACCCACTCCTCTCCCATCTACATCTCTGATCTTATCTCGCTTTACACTCCCACCCGTCCTCTTCGCTCTGCTAATGCACACCGACTCTCCTGCCTACGGATTACTTCCTCCCACTCCTACCTCCAAGATTTTTCACGTGCTGCACCACTTCTCTGGAATTCCCTACCTCTCCCCCTCAGACTCTCCAGCTCTCTACAAAACTTCAAACGGGCTCTCAAGACCCACTTCTTCACCAAACCCAGCCAAATCTCATCCTAAACCTCTGTTCCATGCTCTCTATGTACCCCATCTGTCTCACCCCTGTCTGTCTACCCCTCCCTTTTAGAATGTAAGCTCTCACGAGCAGGGCCCTCTTCCCTCATGTGCTTACTCTTTTCTTACTTTAATAATCTTCAGCTGCACCAAATCCAGCAGTCTTCTGCCACCTGATACTTATTCCAGTGTCATCTGCTGATGTAGCTATGTTTATTTACCCTGTACTTGTCCTATATTGTCGTCAACTGTAAGTTGCTGTTTTCCTGTTTGATTATTTGTTTATGTACTCTGTAATTGGGCACTGCGGAACCCTTGTGGCGCCATATAAATAAAGGATAATAATAATAATAATAAATAATATAATATATAGCATTACGGTACAGTAGGCCACTGCTCTACCTACCTCTGTGTCGTCAAGTATACTATCCATCCATACCTGTGGTGCATTTTAGAAAAAAACATGTCTCGGCAGAGCAATCTATAAATCCATCATTTTTCAGACAGCAACAGTGGGTATTGTCATAGTCACCCAATCCATCACTTTTATAGGGTTACATCCACCCACATGCTACAGCCTGTCTCAATAATTTTACTGTCACGCTGTGTGTGTTTGTGTTTTTATTTGGGTATTTTTTGTTGTTGTAGAACTACAGGTACCAGCTAGAGATGAGCGGGTTCGGTTTCTTTGAATCCGAACCCGCACGAACTTCACTTTTTTTTTCACGGGTCCGAGCGACTCGGATCTTCCCGCCTTGCTCGGTTAACCCGAGCGCGCCCGAACGTCATCATGACGCTGTCGGATTCTCGCGAGACTCGGATTCTATATAAGGAGCCGCGCGTCGCCGCCATTTTCACACGTGCATTGAGATTGATAGGGAGAGGACGTGGCTGGCGTCCTCTCCATTAGAATAGATTAGAAGAGAGAGAGAGAGAGAGAGATTGTGCAGACAGAGTTTACCACAGTGACCAGTGCAGTTGTTGTTAAGTTAACTTTTATTTAATATATCCGTTCTCTGCTATATCCGTTCTCTGCCTGAAAAAAACGATACACAGCAGTCACACAGTGTGACTCAGTCTGTGTGCACTCAGCTCAGCCCAGTGTGCTGCACATCAATGTATAAAAGCTTATAATAATTGTGGGGGAGACTGGGGAGCACTGCAGGTTGTTATAGCAGGAGCCAGGAGTACATAATATTATATTAATTTAAAATTAAACAGTGCACACTTTTGCTGCAGGAGTGCCACTGCCAGTGTGACTAGTGGTGACCAGTGCCTGACCACCAGTATAGTAGTATATTGTTGTATACTATCTCTTTATCAACCAGTCTATATTAGCAGCAGACACAGTACAGTGCGGTAGTTCACGGCTGTGGCTACCTCTGTGTCGGCAGTCGGCACTCGGCAGGCAGTCCGTCCATCCATAATTGTATAATTATATACCACCTAACCGTGGTATTTTTTTTTCTTTCTTTATACCGTCGTCATAGTCATACTAGTTGTTACGAGTATACTACTATCTCTTTATCAACCAGTGTACAGTGCGGTAGTTCACGGCTGTGGCTACCTCTGTGTCGGCAGTCGGCAGGCAGTCCGTCCATCCATAATTGTATTATTATAATATATACCACCTAACCGTGGTTTTTTTTTCATTCTTTATACCGTCATAGTGTCATACTAGTTGTTACGAGTATACTACTATCTCTTTATCAACCAGTGTACAGTGCGGTAGTTCACGGCTGTGGCTACCTCTGTGTCGGCAGTCGGCAGGCAGTCCGTCCATCCATAATTGTATTATAATATATACCACCTAACCGTGGTTTTTTTTTCATTCTTTATACCGTCATAGTGTCATACTAGTTGTTACGAGTATACTACTATCTCTTTATCAACCAGTGTACAGTGCGGTAGTTCAAGGCTGTGGCTACCTCTGTGTCGGCAGTCGGCAGGCAGTCCGTCCATCCATAATTGTATTATAATATATACCACCTAACCGTGGTTTTTTTTTCATTCTTTATACCGTCATAGTCAGTCATACTAGTTGTTACGAGTATACTACTATCTCTTTATCAACCAGTGTACAGTGCGGTAGTTCACGGCTGTGGCTACCTCTGTGTCGGCAGTCGGCAGGCAGTCCGTCCATCCATAATTGTATTATAATATATACCACCTAACCGTGGTTTTTTTTTCATTCTTTATACCGTCATAGTGTCATACTAGTTGTTACGAGTATACTACTATCTCTTTATCAACCAGTGTACAGTGCGGTAGTTCACGGCTGTGGCTACCTCTGTGTCGGCAGTCGGCAGGCAGTCCGTCCATCCATAATTGTATTATAATATATACCACCTAACCGTGGTTTTTTTTTCATTCTTTATACCGTCATAGTCAGTCATACTAGTTGTTACGAGTATACTACTATCTCTTTATCAACCAGTGTACAGTGCGGTAGTTCACGGCTGTGGCTACCTCTGTGTCGGCAGTCGGCAGGCAGTCCGTCCATCCATAATTGTATTATAATATATACCACCTAACCGTGGTTTTTTTTTCATTCTTTATACCGTCATAGTCAGTCATACTAGTTGTTACGAGTATACTACTATCTCTTTATCAACCAGTGTACAGTGCGGTAGTTCACGGCTGTGGCTACCTCTGTGTCGGAACTCGGCAGGCAGTCCGTCCATCCATAATTGTATTACAATATATACCACCTAACCGTGTTTTTTTTTTCATTCTTTATACCGTCATAGTGTCATACTAGTTGTTACGAGTATACTACTATCTCTTTATCAACCAGTGTACAGTGCGGTAGTTCACGGCTGTGGCTACCTCTGTGTCGGCAGTCGGCAGGCAGTCCGTCCATCCATAATTGTATTATAATATATACCACCTAACCGTGGTTTTTTTTTCATTCTTTATACCGTCATAGTCAGTCATACTAGTTGTTACGAGTATACTACTATCTCTTTATCAACCAGTGTACAGTGCGGTAGTTCACGGCTGTGGCTACCTCTGTGTCGGAACTCGGCAGGCAGTCCGTCCATCCATAATTGTATTACAATATATACCACCTAACCGTGGTTTTTTTTTCATTCTTTATACCGTCATAGTCAGTCATACTAGTTGTTACGAGTATACTACTATCTCTTTATCAACCAGTGTACAGTGCGGTAGTTCACGGCTGTGGCTACCTCTGTGTCGGCACTCGGCAGGCAGTCCGTCCATCCATAATTGTATTACAATATATACCACCTAACCGTGGTTTTTTTATACCACCTAACCGTGGCAGTCCGTCCATAATTGTATACTAGTATCCAATCCATCCATCTCCATTGTTTACCTGAGGTGCCTTTTAGTTCTGCCTATAAAATATGGAGAACAAAAAAGTTGAGGTTCCAAAATTAGGGAAAGATCAAGATCCACTTCCACCTCGTGCTGAAGCTGCTGCCACTAGTCATGGCCGAGACGATGAAATGCCAGCAACGTCGTCTGCCAAGGCCGATGCCCAATGTCATAGTACAGAGCATGTCAAATCCAAAACACCAAATATCAGAAAAAAAAGGACTCCAAAACCTAAAATAAAATTGTCGGAGGAGAAGCGTAAACTTGCCAATATGCCATTTACCACACGGAGTGGCAAGGAACGGCTGAGGCCCTGGCCTATGTTCATGGCTAGTGGTTCAGCTTCACATGAGGATGGAAGCACTCAGCCTCTCGCTAGAAAACTGAAAAGACTCAAGCTGGCAAAAGCACCGCAAAGAACTGTGCGTTCTTTGAAATCCCAAATCCACAAGGAGAGTCCAATTGTGTCGTTTGCGATGCCTAACCTTCCCAACACTGGACGTGAAGAGCATGCGCCTTCCACTATTTGCATGCCCCCTGCAAGTGCTGGAAGGAGCACCCGCAGTCCAGTTCCTGATAGTCAGATTGAAGATGTCAGTGTTGAAGTACACCAGGATGAGGAGGATATGGGTGTTGCTGGCGCTGGGGAGGAAATTGACCAGAAGGATTCTGATGGTGAGGTGGTTTGTTTAAGTCAGGCACCCGGGGAGACACCTGTTGTCCGTGGGAGGAATATGGCCGTTGACATGCCAGGTGAAAATACCAAAAAAATCAGCTCTTCGGTGTGGAGGTATTTCACCAGAAATGCGGACAACAGGTGTCAAGCCGTGTGTTCCCTTTGTCAAGCTGTAATAAGTAGGGGTAAGGACGTTAACCACCTCGGAACATCCTCCCTTATACGTCACCTGCAGCGCATTCATAATAAGTCAGTGACAAGTTCAAAAACTTTGGGTGACAGCGGAAGCAGTCCACTGACCAGTAAATCCCTTCCTCTTGTAACCAAGCTCACGCAAACCACCCCACCAACTCCCTCAGTGTCAATTTCCTCCTTCCCCAGGAATGCCAATAGTCCTGCAGGCCATGTCACTGGCAAGTCTGACGAGTCCTCTCCTGCCTGGGATTCCTCCGATGCATCCTTGCGTGTAACGCCTACTGCTGCTGGCGCTGCTGTTGTTGCCGCTGGGAGTCGATGGTCATCCCAGAGGGGAAGTCGTAAGCCCACTTGTACTACTTCCAGTAAGCAATTGACTGTTCAACAGTCCTTTGCGAGGAAGATGAAATATCACAGCAGTCATCCTACTGCAAAGCGGATAACTGAGTCCTTGACAACTATGTTGGTGTTAGACGTGCGTCCGGTATCCGCCGTTAGTTCACAGGGAACTAGACAATTTATTGAGGCAGTGTGCCCCCGTTACCAAATACCATCTAGGTTCCACTTCTCTAGGCAGGCGATACCGAGAATGTACACGGACGTCAGAAAAAGACTCACCAGTGTCCTAAAAAATGCAGTTGTACCCAATGTCCACTTAACCACGGACATGTGGACAAGTGGAGCAGGGCAGGGTCAGGACTATATGACTGTGACAGCCCACTGGGTAGATGTATGGACTCCCGCCGCAAGAACAGCAGCGGCGGCACCAGTAGCAGCATCTCGCAAACGCCAACTCTTTCCTAGGCAGGCTACGCTTTGTATCACCGCTTTCCAGAATACGCACACAGCTGAAAACCTCTTACGGCAACTGAGGAAGATCATCGCGGAATGGCTTACCCCAATTGGACTCTCCTGTGGATTTGTGGCATCGGACAACGCCAGCAATATTGTGTGTGCATTAAATATGGGCAAATTCCAGCACGTCCCATGTTTTGCACATACCTTGAATTTGGTGGTGCAGAATTTTTTAAAAAACGACAGGGGCGTGCAAGAGATGCTGTCGGTGGCCAGAAAAATTGCGGGACACTTTCGGCGTACAGGCACCACGTACAGAAGACTGGAGCACCACCAAAAACTACTGAACCTGCCCTGCCATCATCTGAAGCAAGAAGTGGTAACGAGGTGGAATTCAACCCTCTATATGCTTCAGAGGTTGGAGGAGCAGCAAAAGGCCATTCAAGCCTATACAATTGAGCACGATATAGGAGATGGAATGCACCTGTCTCAAGTGCAGTGGAGAATGATTTCAACGTTGTGCAAGGTTCTGATGCCCTTTGAACTTGCCACACGTGAAGTCAGTTCAGACACTGCCAGCCTGAGTCAGGTCATTCCCCTCATCAGGCTTTTGCAGAAGAAGCTGGAGGCATTGAAGAAGGAGCTAACACGGAGCGATTCCGCTAGGCATGTGGGACTTGTGGATGCAGCCCTTAATTCGCTTAACAAGGATTCACGGGTGGTCAATCTGTTGAAATCAGAGCACTACATTTTGGCCACCGTGCTCGATCCTAGATTTAAAGCCTACCTTGGATCTCTCTTTCCGGCAGACACAGGTCTGCTGGGGTTGAAAGACCTGCTGGTGACAAAATTGTCAAGTCAAGCGGAACGCGACCTGTCAACATCTCCTCCTTCACATTCTCCCGCAACTGGGGGTGCGAGGAAAAGGCTCAGAATTCCGAGCCCACCCGCTGGCGGTGATGCAGGGCAGTCTGGAGCGACTGCTGATGCTGACATCTGGTCCGGACTGAAGGACCTGACAACGATTACGGACATGTCGTCTACTGTCACTGCATATGATTCTCTCAACATTGATAGAATGGTGGAGGATTATATGAGTGACCGCATCCAAGTAGGCACGTCACACAGTCCGTACTTATACTGGCAGGAAAAAGAGGCAATTTGGAGGCCCTTGCACAAACTGGCTTTATTCTACCTAAGTTGCCCTCCCACAAGTGTGTACTCCGAAAGAGTGTTTAGTGCCGCCGCTCACCTTGTCAGCAATCGGCGTACGAGGTTACATCCAGAAAATGTGGAGAAGATGATGTTCATTAAAATGAATTATAATCAATTCCTCCGCGGAGACATTGACCAGCAGCAATTGCCTCCACAAAGTACACAGGGAGCTGAGATGGTGGATTCCAGTGGGGACGAATTGATAATCTGTGAGGAGGGGGATGTACACGGTGATATATCGGAGGGTGAAGATGAGGTGGACATCTTGCCTCTGTAGAGCCAGTTTGTGCAAGGAGAGATTAATTGCTTCTTTTTTGGGGGGGGTCCAAACCAACCCGTCATATCAGTCACAGTCGTGTGGCAGACCCTGTCACTGAAATGATGGGTTGGTTAAAGTGTGCATGTCCTGTTTTGTTTATACAACATAAGGGTGGGTGGGAGGGCCCAAGGATAATTCCATCTTGCACCTCTTTTTTCTTTTCTTTTTCTTTGCATCATGTGCTGATTGGGGAGGGTTTTTTGGAAGGGACATCCTGCGTGACACTGCAGTGCCACTCCTAGATGGGCCCGGTGTTTGTGTCGGCCACTAGGGTCGCTAATCTTACTCACACAGCTACCTCATTGCGCCTCTTTTTTTCTTTGCGTCATGTGCTGTTTGGGGAGGGTTTTTTGGAAGGGACATCCTGCGTGACACTGCAGTGCCACTCCTAGATGTGCCCGGTGTTTGTGTCGGCCACTAGGGTCGCTAATCTTACTCACACAGTCAGCTACCTCATTGCGCCTCTTTTTTTCTTTGCGTCATGTGCTGTTTGGGGAGGGTTTTTTGGAAGGGCCATCCTGCGTGACACTGCAGTGCCACTCCTAGATGGGCCCGGTGTTTGTGTCGGCCACTAGGGTCGCTAATCTTACTCACACAGCTACCTCATTGCGCCTCTTTTTTTCTTTGCGTCATGTGCTGTTTGGGGAGGGTTTTTTAGAAGGGACATCCTGCGTGACACTGCAGTGCCACTCCTAGATGGGCCCGGTGTTTGTGTCGGCCACTAGGGTCGCTTATCTTACTCACACAGCGACCTCGGTGCAAATTTTAGGACTAAAAATAATATTGTGAGGTGTGAGGTATTCAGAATAGACTGAAAATGAGTGTAAATTATGGTTTTTGAGGTTAATAATACTTTGGGATCAAAATGACCCCCAAATTCTATGATTTAAGCTGTTTTTTAGTGTTTTTGGAAAAAAACACCCGAATCCAAAACACACCCGAATCCGACAAAAATAATTCGGTGAGGTTTTGCCAAAACGCGTTCGAACCCAAAACACGGCCGCGGAACCGAACCCAAAACCAAAACACAAAACCCGAAAAATTTCAGGCGCTCATCTCTAGTACCAGCAAGCCCGTTATTTCCCCGCCTGCTGGTACTTGAGGTTCTCCAAGTACCAGCAAGCGGGGGAGGCTTGCTGGGCCTTGTAGTTTCACAACGAAAAAACAATATTCTTTTTTTACACACATGGCTATCAGCCCGGCACCCACCACCCAGGGGTGCTGGGGACAGCCTCGGGCTTCACCCCTGGCCCTTGGGTGCCTCGAGGGGAGGAACCTCTTGATTTAAGGGGTCCCCACTCCTCCAGGGAACCCCGGCCAGGGGTGACTAGTTGGAGGGGTAATGCCAGGGCCGCAGGGACCTACATAAAAGTGTCCCCCGGCTGTGGCATTATCTCTCTGGCTAGTGGAGCCCGGTGCTGGTTTTAAAAATATGGGGGACCCCTACATCTATTGTCCCACGTATTTTTGGAACCTGGACCGGTCTAAGAGCCCGGTGCTGGTTGTCTAAATATGGGGAACCCCTGTCCAATTTTTCCCCCAGTATTTAAATAACCAGGACCGGCTCAAAGAGCCCGAGGCTGGTTATACTAAGGAGGGGGGACCTCACGCATTTTTTTTTAACCCATTCAGACCCTTCTCCTTTAAGTTAATGGAAGCCCTGGACAACAAAATTGCATTCATGTCCTCCTCCCTCACCCTTCCCAGTCCCAAACACTCATTTTTTTTTTCTTTAAAAATTTATAATATATAACGAGAACAATGAGCAGGCAGGCAGCGGGCATTGGCGGCATCGGACTGAGATAGAAATTAGTGGTGGAGGGCTGGGTCAGTTGATTGTGGGCGAGTTTGTAAGCCATTGGCGGTGGCAGCGGGTATCGGCTCAGAGGCAGTAGCGGGCATTGGCTAAGGGTCATCGGCAGGATTCGGCGGACATTATGGCTGTAGTGCCTCACTAGCCACTGACCTCACCGCACGCCACTGTGGGACAGATGTAACATGCAGAGAGAGGTAGATTTGGGAGGGGGAATGTCCTAGCATAACTGTTAATTGCAGTGTAATACTGTAATTCAGCTGTGCAGCATTTGTGGCTAAATGTCAAAGAAGCCAGTATTTACCCTGCATGCAAAACAATAAATGTATTTGAACATACCTCCCAACTATCCCAATTTTTGCAGGACAGTCACTTTTTT